>NC_083698.1:45487500-45795937 GCF_033118175.1 Dama dama | reverse complement strand
TAAACAGTGCTGCGATGAAGCCCAGCTAGAGACCCAAAGAGGGTACTGGAGAAATTTTCCTCCCCTATGTTCCCAAAGCTTCAGTGTGGAAGTGACACGTCACCTCTGCCAAGAAGGTACGTACACCACATTTCACAGGACAAGCAGCATGATCTTTCCAGAGAGACAGAGAAGTGCAATCCTACCATGTAAATGCCCGGAACCCAAGCCTTCCTATCCCTATTTCTTTTCAGGGGCTTACAAGGAGAGAGAAGAGGTATTGAAATCAACCTCACAGTTTATGTACAAATAGGGAGAAAAACTTTCTCACTTAAAAATCTACAGAATAAGGCTCATCAAATCAAAAGAATCATTACCCTTTCCTTCAAAGTGCTTTTCAAATATTAATTGACCATTCAGCTATTTAATATACAACTTAATATCTTACTATTTCCTGCATCAAAATATTAGAAGTTGTTATAATCAATCATGTTACTGCCTAGATTTTAGGTACAAACAGAGCAATATAAATACAACCTGTACCTATCTTGCAGTAATGCTGGCAGGCTTCACTGAATAGTATTTAAGTGGATATTTAATTTCCAGGTCAATTATGTTCATGTCAGAAAAATTAATTTAAAGCTTTTAGCCAAGGTACCTAACTGTATAATCTTGTCTTGGTGAAACGATTAAATACACACCTTCCACTTAATCTAGTTGGTTTTACCTCTCCCCAAGGATATCAACAGGGCTTTAAAAATCAGCCCCTCAAAACCACCTTCTGGTTCTCCATAAATTTCTGAATTAAAAAAAAAATTTATTTTATATTAGAGTATAGCTGATTTATAATGTTGTCTTAGTTTCAGGTATACAGCAAAGTGATTCAGTTATACATATACATATATTTATTCCTTTTCAGATTATTTTCCCATGTAGGTTATCATGGAGTATTGAGTAGAATTCCCTGTGGTGTATAGTCGGTCATTGCTGATTATCTATTTTATATATATAATAGTGGCATGTATATGTTAATCCCAACCTCCTAATTTATCCCTCCCCTTCCCCCTCCTAACCATGAATTTTTTTCTAAATCTATGAGTCTGTTTCTGTTTTGTTTGTAAATAAGTTCATTACTATCATTTTTAAAGATTCTACGTATAAGTGATATCATATGATACTTGTCTTTCTCTGTCTGATTTACTTCACTTAGTATGATAATCCCTAGATACATCCATGTTGCTGTAAATGGCTTTACTTCACTCTTTTTATAAAACATTCTTTTAAACCTTCATTCATGTAGGCTCCTAAAGCATCAAACATATAATCACCAATTTTAAAAAGTTTTTACAAATTTTTTCCTGTTACTTCCACTAGAAAATATTATATTATCTCATAAGTATTTTAGAAGAAGTATTAAACATTTCACTAAACCACCCTGATTCATCACAAAACCATTATTTTTGTTGCCCTTTAAAAGAGAGATTTAGAATAAGATTATATAATTGACCGATTTCTATCCACGCTTTTTTGTTTTTAAAAACAATTCTCAAAAAAAAAATAAATAAATAAAATAAAACAAAAATAAAAACAATTCTCCTCCACCTGTATACCATGCTTCTTTATGTGACTGTACTATCAGGAACCATTCATACCTCACAAGTAAAGCAACAGAACTCAAAACATGCTTTAATCTGTTTTTAAAAGACATGTGGGAAACAACCTAAGTGTCCACTAATAGACAAATGGGTAAAGACAGTGAAATATTACACAGCCATTAAAAATGTAATTTTGCCATTTGTGACAACATGCAAGGATCTAGAGGGCATTATGTTAAGTGAGGTAATTCAGATAAATAATGACAAATACTACATGATTTGACTTACATGTAGAATCTAAAAAGCAAAACAACCAAACCAAACCAAACCTAAAACAGTAGGGAGGCATTGGGGTGGATGAAATAAGTGAAGAGGATTAATAGGTACAAACTTCCAGTTATATAATAAATAAGTCATAGCGATGTAATATACAGCATAAGGAATATGTTCAACAGTATTATAAGAACTTTGTGTGCAGACAGATGATTAATAGACTTATCCTGGTGATCATTTCATAATATATGCAAAATCAAGTCATTATGCAGTAAACTCGAAACTAACATAATATTGTGTATCAACTATCTATTTTTTAAGTTGTAAAATTTTCTTCAAAAATGTCTCCAAAAGAAAAGCAAAGAACTAACTATGTCAGAACCCATATACACATAATAAGTAAATTTTTATTCTAGATTTGGGTTCCTAAGTAATTAAAAACTTTAGTTATGAAGTCTGTGGGCTTCCCAGGTAGTGCAGTTGTAAAGAATCTACCTGTCAATGCAGGAGATACAAGACATGCGAGTTCAATCCCTAAGTTGGGAAGATCCCCGGAGTAGGAAATGACAACCCACTCCAGTATTCTGCCTGGGAAATCCCATGGAGACAGGAACCTGCCCAGCAACAGCCCATGGGTTCGCAAAGAGTTGGATACAACTGAGCACCACCACCACCATATGGACTCATCACTGAATCTATTCCCAATCCATTTTCTTTCCACTACATACTGAATATACATTCAATCTATAAAACATCCATCACTTCTTTTAATAATCACTTCTTTTAACTCAGTTATAAGGAGTATGGCACAATTAAGAGGACAAAGCCATCAACAGATTTATTAAAAAAAATCATGTCAATCAACATGAAGTGTTTCTGTGAGGAACAGGACAGGCTCAAATACTCTACACAGTGATACTGTTCACAGACCACGAGGAACCTGTGGGGTTCGGAGAATGGAGGAAATACCATTTCACAGGAAACAATGGTCCCCTGGTAGCTACAGATGTTCCTTTCTTTAGGAAGACTACATGAAGATCCAAGAAAGGTCAAGTGCAGGTAATCAAAGGACCTAATTTCTGGGTATTTTCCAGATCATATATTCCAAATAAATTTTCTTTAAGAAAAAAGAGTAATACCTTACATATGAACAAGGGTGAAATAAACAGACACAATAATAGAGGTTTAAAGATATTTCTGAGGAGAACATATTTTGCAAACCATTAATATTTTAAAGCCCATGTATGTGCTTGCTAATAGTCACTAAAATTCCTCCAGAACTGTTAAGCAGCGGACAGTAAGTGGATCTGTTTGTACTATAGAACTGTAGCACAATAAACCTTATGTTTATGCCTTGCTGAAAATAGTCTAAGAAAGACTTCAAACACTGTATTTGATGCATATTGTGGACTTTCAGAAATTAATAGCCAAGGAGAAATCAGAAAAGAATTCTAACCTTCTGATCAAAAGACCAGCGAATAGCTTCTTAAGAGTTTGTGCAAATGCTCTATTGTTCAGATAATGTGATCACCTCTTGGCATTTTATTTTGCTCTGAGATCTTGAATCACATTAAAGTAATATAAATAAATTCCAGCTGATAATGAATGGTACACTTATATTTATCAAAATATAATTTTGCCCTTCAGATGCAGCAGACATTTTTTTAATATGTCTTAAAGCTTAAAGTAAGTTTTAAATATTTAAGACTTAAAAATAATTTTGCCTACTGTTTTTGGGACCCACATTGCCTAACATGTACCTATAAGAGAATTATAGGAACAGAAAAACTACAGATTCTTCTAATTTATTAATAAATTTTCAAAACCAGTATCATTTGACAAGACAATTCTTGGATGTGAAATTTGGACTTAAATATAGCCAGAGTTACAGGAAAATAGTTCTCAGCTTTCAGATTCAGTAAAAAAAAAAACCAAAAAACTAAATGTAGTAGTACAGGAGTATCTTTCAATTAATTCTATGTGATTATCAGAAGTCTAACAAGAATTTTGATTTTATTTTAGAAAAATATCATCTAAATATAACAGAACAAGGCATATTAATATTTAAAGACATATATATATGAAAGCAGTTCAGTCTAGCATATTCAGTATTTAAAATCAAAAGAAATTAATCCTAATAAATAGCTTAATAGGATTTTCTTCTGAGAAAAGAAAAATTCCATTTCTATTTTTTTAAAGGGAAACTTTAAAAAGTCAAGATGTGTTAGACAATAAATAATAATGAATTTTAAAGAATTTTAAATTTTAACAAATGATATAAAGACAAGATAGGATATACAGAAATAAAATAGCACTTAGACTTTTTAAAAATTTTTTAATTGAAGGATAACTGCTTTATAGTATTGCATTAGTTTCTTCTACCAAACATCAACATGAATCAGCCATAGGTTTCTTTTTTTTTTTTTTTTAATTTTTATTTATTTGGCTGCGTCTGGTCTTAGTTGCAGCATGTTGGGTGCATGGGCTTCTTTCTAGTTGTGGCTCAAGGGCTTAGTTGTCCCTTGGTATGTGGGATCTTAGTTCCCCAACCAGGGATGGAACTTGCATCCCCTGTATTGGAAGGTGGATTCTTAACCACTGGACCACTAGGGAAGTCCCACACTTAAATATTTTAAATTTAATTAATTAGCACAATTATATGATTTCACTAAAATTTAGTTTTGGAGAGGATGCACATGTTAGTGTGAACTTTTCCACATATTGCTGGTGAGATTCTAAACAGGGGTTAGGGTGGAGATGGAGGAGTCGGTCTAAAAATACTTATTATAAGCCTTGAAAATGTTCATGCCCAATTCAACAAGTGCTCTTGAAGTAATCTAATCTGAAGAGATACTGACAGCTGAAAACAGAAGAAATATAAATTACCAACAGAAAACAAATAAATTATGATAGTTATCCAGAGGTAGGACTGATGTACTATGCAGCCATTTAAAACCTGTTTTACAAAAATATCTAACAACATAGGAAGATGTTCACCAAATCAGAATTAGGTTTTTATTCTGTTTGTTTTTTAAAAAGCAAGTCTCAAGATAGATGAATGACTCAAGAAGACAGACTGTATGCATGAGGCCTGCAGAGGAGACACCAGCATTCTTCATATAGTGGTTTGTGCCTTCCTAGGTTTTCCTCTTCTCAACAGAGAATGTACATGTTTATAATAAGAAGTAAAGGATTTTTTTTCCCTATAAAGAGATGACTGTAAAACTATGAAACATTAATATCTTAAACATAAAAGGACTTAAAATAAATGTTACCTTGCTAAAAATCAGTCTTTTTTTAAAATGCATCTAACCTCTCTTCAAAGTTATTTTTATAATTTAATACTTCCTAAAAAACATAAGCTTCTTCAACTGGCACAATCAAGGTATGAAAACTTATTAGAAAGCAGTTATGAAAAAAACTCATTAATGATACTATTATAAAACTGAACTCTTTCTAATAAAGCTTTTCACATAAAATAAAAATACTGACTTGGTGTCTACCTCAATCTGATAATAGAATGGCTTGCTCTACACCTTGAATACTTAAAAAACATCTTCAGGCGTTCAGAACAGGAAGAGGAAGGAATACGGCAAATCCTCACTCCCAAAGCAATGATAAAATATGATTTTCACAAAAAATATAAAACAAAAACATTTCAGGACTCTGGAAATCAATTAAAGGCCTACAAATTGAGACGCATTTATTCAGGAAATACTACTGAACCCTAAGTTAGAACAGTGTGACTGTGAAAACACTCCTGTGTTCTTCCTTTACTCCCTCCCACCACATTTACAGCACTCTTGATACCCAAGTGAGATTCCCACACTGATTCCCACACTGACCAATCCTCTTTCAATAGCCAGATGTCCAACAATTCCTTTCAGTTCTGACACTAGCTCCTTGGAGTGAGCATCAGATTCCACAAGTCAAGGGTTCAGCCCCACAACACCGCCCCCACTTCAGATGCCAAACACAGGTAGTGAGTGCCCGGATTACCTACAACTTCTGTCCAAAGTGGCTATATATGGGAGGTCTCCATGACCCCCTCCCTGGACTTGATCATTTGCTAGCCCAGCTTATAAAACTCAGGGAAACATGCTTATCAGTTTATTATATACTAAAGGATACAATAAAGGGTCCAGCCAGAAGAGATAGAGAGGACAAGGCTGGAAGGGCTCTGAGTGCAGGAACTTCTGTCCCCGTGGAGTTGGGGTGCATCACCCTCTCAGCATACAGATGTGTTCACAGAACACTGTGCTTTGGCAGCTTATTCAGAGGCTTCATCATGTAGCCATGATTAATGATAATTAACTCAATCTCCAGCACCTATCCTGTTCCTAGAGGATGGCAAATGGGGCTGCAAGTCCCAAGCTTCTAATCCTGGCTGGGTGTTTCAGGTAACCAGCTCCCATCCTGAAGCTATCCCCAAGCCCATCCAAAGTCTTCTCATTAGAACAAAGACATTCCTATCACCTAGGAAATTTCAAAGGATTTGGGAGCTCTGTGTTAGCAACCAAGATCAAAGACCAAACATTAGAACAAAAGATGTGTCTAGTGCTCTTGTGACCTAGAATATCACAAAGGTTTTAGGAACCCTGTACCAGGAAATGGGGATAGAGACCAATATACATTTTTTCAATTATTTCACAGAGAGTCTATGGCATTCCTGCTTGGGACTGCTATCCTGGCCCCCCAAGTCCAGCATGATCAGCAGCGTAGTTCCACCTGCTTTGCCGCTGAGGGAGGCTAACTGATTAAAAGTAAAGTGCAAAAAAATCCATGTCCAGCAACACAGCTGGTAATGGCAATCATGAAGGCAGACAAACAGCAAGACTAGCAAGTTACCTAGCTGGAGGTTGTGGTCTCAGCTGCAACAAGTATCAGACCAACAGACTAACCAGAAATTTTTAAAAGTGAGACAACCACAAAAGAGCTTCAAAAGCTATCCAAACAACTATGGCCCACTGCAAGGCTGTGTGGGCACATAGGAGAAATGGGACAGGGTCCAAGCTATCTACCTATCTCTGGGTCCAGGAGGCTACAGCACATGCACAGAAGACAAACATGGCAACCAGAAGTTGGGAAACACTTTAAAACTACCTGTAACAACTAAAGAGAAAAAAATCCAATTAAAATATGGGCACAGGATCTAAAGAGACTTTTTTTTCCCCAAAGGCGGCATATAAATGGCCAACAGGTACATGAAAAGATGCTCAACATCACTAACTACCAGGGAAATGCAAATCAAAACCACAATAAAATATCAACTCACATCTGTTAGAATGGCTATTATCAAGAAGATAAGAAATAACAAGTGATGGTGAGAATGTGGAAAAAAGAGACCCCTTGTGCTAAATTGGACCCCTGCTGAATAGGTGCAGACACTATGGAAAATAGTATGGAAGTTCCTCAAAAAGTTTAAAATAGAACTATACCATACAATCTAGCAATTCCACTTCTGGGTATTTATCTGAAGAAAATGAAATCTTTCTCACAAAGATATGTGCACCCCAGTGTTCACTGCATTATTTACAATAGTCAAAACTTGGAAGCAATCTAAATCCCCATCCATGGATGAATGGGCAAAGAAAATGTGATATTTATATACAATGCAATACTATTCAGCATAAAGGAAGGAAATCTTGACATTTGCAACAACATGGATGGACCTTGAGGCCATTATGCTAAGTGAAGTAAGGCAGACATAGATAAAAGCTGTTATGATATCACATGCTGAGAATCTTCAAACAAAAAAACAACTTACAAACACAGAAGACAGATTGATGGTTGTCAGAGGGGGGAAAAAAGCTGTCTAAAATTTGAACATGCTCCCCAACTCACACACATATCCATCAGCTCAAGGCATTTGTAGATAACCTCTAACCAATCACGGACTTACCACTAAGCCATGCAGATAGAGGGGCTAATCCTGGAGATCCAGGGTTATTTTATTTTTAACTAAAAATTTTATAAATCAGAGACATTAGCATTCACACACCATGGTGGAAACAGAGTCCATAAATTTAGCCCAACAAAGCTGTTAAACAAAAAAAGAGAAACAAGTCTGAGATGGAGTAAATCAGAATTAAGAATTACTACAAAATAAACTCTGAAATGCTGGTGGTCAGCAAATTTTCAAGGCATATAAAGAAACTGCAAAGTGTGTTCCATGCTCAGAAAAAAAGCAGTCAACAGATACTGACTCTAAGTGGATCCAGCTGTTAACACTTCTCAAAGACTTCAAAATAAACCATGATGCTTTGTAACTAAAGGAAGTCATGTTTTAAGAATTATAGTATGATGACAATAACTCAACAAAGTGATCTCAATAAAGAGGTAGAAATTATGAAAAAGAACCAAATGAAAATTTGAAATTGAAAAGCACAATAATTGAGATGAAAAATTCACTAGATGGGTTCACTAGGTTTAAGCTGGCAGAAGGAAGAATCTAGAAACGTGAAGAAAGATCAATAGAAACAATTCAATCTAAAAAATGGAGAGAAAAAGAATGAATAAAAAGGAAGAAAGCCTCAAAGACCCATAAGATAACATCAAGCATACTAACCTGCATACATGGCGGTTCCACAAAAAGAGAGAAAGAGTAAGAAACACAAGAAGAAATAATGGCCAAAAAACTCCCAAACGTTATGAAAACTGAAGTTACAGATCCAAGAAGCTCAATGAGCCCTACCCTAGAATAAATACAAAGAAATACATACCTAGGCACATTTCAGTTAAACTGTTAGAAGTCAAAAACAAATTAAAATTTCAAAATAGTCAATAAGGGAATCATATATAGGGAATAATAAAACAATTAATGGTTAACTTCTCTTCAGAAACAATGGAGATAAGAGGGTGCTGATAGTATATTCAAATTGCTAAATGGGAAAAAAAAAAAAAACAACTGTCTCACAAGAATTCCATATCCAGCAAAACTATCCTTTAAAAGTGAAGGTGGAATGAATTCATTCTCAGAAGAACAAAGACTAAGAAGATTTGTTGCCAGCAGATGGTCCCTACAAGAGACACTAAAGGAAGCCTTTCAGGCTGAAAGGAAATGACACCAGATGCTAACTCAAATCAGCAAGAAGAAAGGAAGAGCATCAGAAAAGGTTAACATTTGAATAAATATAAAAGACTGTATAAATACATATGCTTGCTCTTTTTTCTCTTAATTTTACTTTAAAAGACAAGACTGCACAAAGCAATAATTATAACACCAAACTGTCAGGTTTGTAACACATATAATACATATGTCAATAACAGCACAATGGGCTGACAGGCTAACCCTACTTACTTCAATTCCTCTTAGTTCACACACCTGAGTAAGGCAGTCTAATTGTTCCATGTGGCTATCCCCAGGAAGAGATCACCAATTCTCAGTCTGTTTCTGGGTAATAGCTAAGGTAAAAGGGGTGGGGAGGACCATACTGATCTATTTTGAAATGTCAAGATTCTACCTTTACCATTCCTAGGCATGACATATCTCTGACCAAAAAAACTTAATGATTCCCATAACATACAGAATAAGGTTGTTAGAACCTTATAGTTTGAAATGTATGGGTTTTTTGTTTTTTGTTTTTTTTCATACTAGGAGGAAGTCTCTCAAGTCTTGGTAAGAATTTGGGCTACTGTGTGTGTTATGGGAAGCATTAATGGGCTTTCCAGGTGGCACAGTTCAGTTCAGTCGCTCAGTTACATCCAACTCTTTCCCACCCCATGGACTGCAGCATGCCAGGCCTCCCTGTCCATCACCGACTCCTGAGCTTACTCAAACTCATGTCCATTGAGTCAGTGATGCCATCCAACCATCTCATCCTCTGTCGTCCCCTTCTCCTTCCGCCTTCAATCTTTCATAGCATCAGGGTCTTTTCAAATGAGTCAGTTTTTCGCATCAGGAGGCCAAAATATTGGAGTTTCAGCTTCAACATCAGTCCTTCCAATGAATATTTGGGACTGGTTTCCATTAGGATTGACTGGTTGGATCTCCTTGCTGTCCAAGGGACTCTCAAGAGTCTTCTCAACACCACAGTTCAAAAGTATCAATTCTTAAGCACTCAACTTTTTAAAAAAAATTTTTTTTTCATTTATTTTTATTAGTTGGAGGCTAATTACTTTACAATATTGTAGTGGTTTTTCTCATACATTGACATGAATCAGCCATGGATTTACATGTATTCCCCATCCTGATCCCCTCTCCCACCTCCCTCTCCACCCGATTCCTCTGGGTCTTCCCAGTGCACCAGGCCCGAGCACTTGTCTCATGCATCCAGCCTGGGCTGGTGATCTGTTTCACCCTAGATAATATACGTTTCGATGCTGTTCTCTCGAAACATCCCACCCTTGCCTTCTCCCACTCTCACATCCATACATGACTACTGGAAAAACCATAGCTTTGACTAGATGGACCTTTGTTGGCAAAGTAGTGTCTCTGCTTTTTAATATGCTGTCTAGGTTGGTCATAGCTTTTCTTCCAAGGAGCAAGCGTCTTTTAATTTCATGGCTGCAGTTACCATCTGCAGTGATTTTGGAGCCGCCCAAAATAAAGTCTGTCACTGTTTCCATTGTTTTCCCATCTCTTTGCCATGAAGTGATGGGACCAGATGCCATGATCTTAGTTTTCTGAATGTTGAGTTTTAAGCCAACTTTTTCACTCTCCTCTTTCACTTTCATCAAGAGACTCTTTAGTTCTTCTTTGCTTTCTGCCATAAGGGTGGTATCATCTGCATATCTGTGATTATTGCTATTTCTCCTGGCAATCTTGATTCCAGCTTGTGCTTCATCCAGCCTAGCATTGTGCATGATGTACTCTGCATAAGTTAAATAAGCAGGGTGACAATATACAGCCTTGACATACTCCTTTCCCAAGTTGGAACCAGTCTGTTGTTCCATGTCCAGTTCTAACTGTTGTTTCTTGACCTGCAGGCAGATTTCTAAGGCGGCAGGTCAGGTGGTCTGGGATTCCCATCTCCTGAAGAATCTCCCACAGTTTGTTGTGATCCACACAGTCAATGGCTTGGGTGTAGTCAATAAAGCAGAAGTAGATGTTTTTCTGGAACTCTCTTGCTTTTTCGATGATCCAATGGATGTTGGTAATTTGATCTCTGGTTCCTCTTCCTTTTCTAAATCCAGCTTGAACTTCCAGAAGTTCATGGTTCACATACTGTTAAAGCCTGGCTTGGGAGAATTTTGAGCATTACTTGGCTAGTGTGTGAAATGAGTGCAACTGTGCTGTATTTTGAGCATTCTTTGGCATTGCCTTTCTTTGGGATTGGAATGAAAACTGACCTTTTCCAGTCCTGTGGCCACTGCTTAATTTTTCAAATTTGCTGGCATATTGAGTGCAGCACTTTAACAGCATCATCTTTTAGGATTTGAAATAGCTCAACTGGAATTCCATCACCTCCACTGGCTTAGTTTGTAGTAATGCTTCCTAAGGCCCTTTTGACTTCACATTCTAGGATGTCTGGCTCTAGCTGAGTGATCACACCATCGTGGTTATCTGGGTCATGAAAATCTTTTTGTATAGTTCTTCTGTGCCACCTCTTCTTAATATCTTCTGCTTCTGTTAGGTACATACCATTTCTGTCCTTTATTGTGCCCATCTCTGTATGAAATGTTTCCTTGGTATCTCTAATTTTTTTGAAAAGATCTCTAGTCTTTCCCATTTTAATGTGTTCCTCTATTTCTTTGCATTCATCATTGAGAAAGGCTTTCTTATCACTCCTTGCTATTCTTTGGAACGCCACATTCAAATGGGTATATCTTTCCTTTTCTCCTTTGCCTTTAGCTTCTCTTCTTTTTTCAGCTATTTGTAAGGCCTCCTCAGACAACCAATTTGCCTTTTTGCATTTCTTTTATTGGGGATGGTCTTGATCACTGCCTACTGTACAATGTGACGAAATTCCATCTATAGTTCTTCAGGCACTCTGTCTATCAGATCTAACCCCTTGAATCTATTTGTCACTTCTACTGTATAATCATAGGGATTTGATTTAGGTCATACCTGAATGGTCTAGTGGTATTCCGTACTTTCTTCAATTTAAGTCTGGTGGCACAGTGGTAAAGATTTGGCCTGCCAATGTAGGAGACACAAGACTCGGTTTGATCCCTGGGTTGGGAAAACGCCCTGGAAGTAGGAAATGGCAACCCACTCTGGTATTCTTGCCTGGAGAATTCCATGGACAGAGGAGCCTGGTGGGCTACAGTCCATGGGGTCACAAAGAGCCCAACAGAACCGAGCACACACAGACTGGGCTATTATCTCAGCACATTATTATTTCACAGCTTTGGTCACTGGAAATGCATCCCTTCCATTCCCCATCCTTACCTGTCAAAATCTTTCTCTCCCTTCAAGCTCTACACAAATGCCACATCCTTCCTGACGCTTGCCCCAAACTCACAAGTTAGAATTAAAGTCTCCTTTTATGCAGGAACATTGCACCTTATTTGCATCTTCCTTTCAGTGGAGTCAAATACTATGTGGGGGCTAAATTCTAAACACAATATATGAAGCAAACTCTCCAACAGTAAATGCTAGTCTTGAAAATCTCACAGAAAGCCATTGCCGAAGACAAGTATATGGTCCTGCAAGAAGTCCACAACAATGGGTTTTCCCTCCAGCATTCAAATAGATTGCTTTTTCTTCTGTTGAGTAGCAGAAGTTGTTGCTGGCTACATCCAGAAGCCATGTTGTGTAGAAAATGGATATCTTTAAACCCTAGAAAATGGTCTTCCTCTGAGATGCATGTAAGAACTGAACCAGCCAGCATGAAGGGCAGACGTCCTTTTCTCTCTCACTCACTGAGGGACCGTCGTCCGCTCCTCCGCACGCATGCTCTGTGTGGAGCGTGCCGGGTGACGTCAGAGCGGAGGCGCCGTGACCCTGTTCTGCTGTGCTGCCCTGCGACTGTCTGGTGGGTCAGTCACGGGTACATGGTCAGTTCCTCCAGGGTTCTGGGCACAAGCTCAATCTTACTCATCTTTAGCAATCACTCTGAACAATGTTGTAAATGGTGAGTTAATGATAAACGCTTTTTAACTGAAGTGACAGCACAACCAACCAGTGAGAAAGCCATCTCTTCCACAGTTACCAGAGTATAAACATTTCCAAAACAAACACTGTTGCACAAAAAAGCAGTTCTCTCTAAAATTAAAAACCTTTTCAAGTCTAGAAAAAAATCCAATCTCATTTTTAAAAGTTTGCAGAATATGAGTGAGCCAGGTGGTTGGCTGCTCTTAATGTTGAGAAGCAAACAACATCAATAAAAGTCTGTGAGAGGAAAATTACAGTGACCTTTAGCCTCCCACTTGATCTCTTTGAAAAACTTGTGGTATAAATGTAAAGTATTATTTCTTTTTCCAGGCATTTTCCATTAGTACCCAGATGAACTGATATGCAAGATAATAGTTCCGTTTTTTTGAAGAGAAGCAACATTTGTCTGCTATTGTTGTTTCTTGTCATTCTGTGTGTAAAGCATTATTCAATCGTAAAATGGAAATTTTCTCAACAGAAAAAGACAAATCCAAATGGGTCACCTGCAGTCATACAGGCAGGTGGTGAAACAAACGACAGAGCATCCCTCACACACAGACCTCAGGGCTCATCAACTGTCTCTGATTCGAAAAGGTACTCAGAACACTGCAGATGTCCCCTTAGGCTGGAAAGGAACCTCAGCAACCAAGGGAAAAGCTGCCTTCAACAAAGACAGAGGGCTTCCTCGGGCAGCCAGTCTAACCTAGGAATCAGCTAGCAGACGAGATCCTATAACCCAAAATAGGGCAGACAAACTTATTCCCCAGGTGAGGTCAGGGTTTTGAGTCCTGTGTCCTAGCAAACAAGGCAACTTCTAAGCAATTTCCCAGGCAAATAAGACGACTTTTATGTCAGTCCAGGATGACTGGGCTAATCAATCAGAACACATCCTTGGGATCTTTGTGGGGCTTGAATCAGAAGGAATGTCAGGTGGGTCTTTTACTGGTGGCTACTGCTGTAGAGCTGCGGTGGTCATATTCCCATCACATGGAGAAAGTGGCCTACAGTAGAGGAGAGAATTGGAGGCAAGAGATGGAGCGATCCCTACCTGTGCTCAAAACCCAGGTACCCAGCTGCACTCCTGCCCTCCACTTGTGGCTGGATGATTTTGTGAGACACCACCCCTCCCCCACCATTATTTCAATAAACTTCCAAATTTCACTTAATGGAATTCAATGTGCATTTCAGTCACTCACAATCAGGGAGACATCAGAAATGAAGGGGAACACTGGTACAGAAAGATTAGGACAAGAAAAAAAGATAAGAAAGGTCCAACCAATACCAAAAATAATTAAAAATAAAATCATACACCTGTCATTGATAAGGAAGTAGTATTTGCAAAATAAGTTCAAATTCTAGTGAATTCAGTGGAATTCTAACAACAAAAGTGAGCGATACTTAACTCAGGGACCACGTACAGTTCTGACAGGAGCACCCACAATTCTTTATCTATGACTTTAGAGAATGTAAGTGATAAAGTAGTCTGATGGAGAAGGAAATGGCAACCCACTCTAGTATTCTTGCCCAGAGAATCCTGTGGACAGAGGAGCCTGGTGGGTTGCTGTCCATAGGGCTGTACAGAGTCGGACATGACGAAGCGACTTACCATGCATGCATGCATTGGAGGAGGAAATGGCAACCCACTCCAGTATTCCTGCCTGGAGACTCCCAGGGACAGAGGAGCCTGGTGGGCTGCCATCTGTGGGGTTGCACAGAGTCAGACACGACTAAAGCGACACAGCAGCACCAGGAGCTGCAAAACTGAAATTCTTTCTTCCACCAAGCTTTGATGTTTTGCAGAACAAGTAAGGTTGGCCTGTGGTCTTTAGTTTTTATGTTTCATGGATTTTAGAATGACTGGCTGGTCAATAGTTGTATTGTTTTTATGACGATGATACATGCACTCTGCAAACAACTCATTTTTAACTATTAAAATTTTGATTTACTGTATGCAAAATTCCTTTAACTTTAGTGAAACTAACACAGGGAAACAACTCAATTATTAACACTTTATTTGTAAAGTTGTGGTTGGTGTTCATGACAATAAAAGTACTACAAAAGGGTCCCTGCACTCTGGTTAGGGAGATTAATCATCTAAGGCAGGAGCATAAATTATTATTCAAGGTTATACACAGTGGCTGATCTACAGTGTGGGGAAAGAGCATGGGATTCAGACAAACTGAGGCATATCCCAGCTCTGCCATCTTTTTTCCTGCTACTTATTAACTGTGTGACCTTTGTACATTACCAAGTACTATGAATCTCAATTTTTCTCAGCAATAAACTGTGGCTATTAAGGTCTACCTCAGAGAGTGGCTGTGATTACATAATGCCAGCTATAGAGGCATCACAAGGGATATAAACTCTGAAAATAGCCTGAAATATTTGGCTTAAGCTATCAAAAGACATAAGGATGAAGTAGACCAGATAAACATTCACACTTGTGAAGGAGACTAAGTTCTGGTCCTTTGCACACACAGTCCTCCTGGAATGCTACCCTCCAAGACCCACTACCTTCTTCCTACATGTTGACTCAAATGTCACCTTCTGGGAGAGGGATTCTCCCTCATGCCACAGGTGTCATAAGCCACTCAATGAAGAACTGAGTCACCCAAAGATTCTTATTCAGGATGATACCCGAGTTGGGCTTTAGTCCCTAAAAGAGTCTGTGCTGAAGAGCACACATCCAGTGGGAAACTCACGAGGTTCAAGCTTTAACTGCTCCCTAGAAAACCTGAGAATTGTGGACCAGTTACTTAACTTCTCTGTGCCTCAGTTTCCTTGTCTACAATATGGGGTTGAAATAATACCTTACTCACATGACATTTTAAATAAAAGAATGTTTAGAATACAATAGGGAGTCACAGCTTGACTGGAAGGGAAGGTTTATGTTGCGATAACAAAAGACAGGGTTACAGAGTAATTGAGTCTAAGTTCTTCAGGGCCTTGAGTCGAATATCGGTTTAAAATCTATAGACTTCATGATACATAGGGTATCATGACAGAGACCTGCCAGATGAATTAGAAAAAAGAGGAAGACAAAAGCAAGGGAGATCACCTAGCCTCGCTACAGCAACCTACATGTGTTGTAATTGGTACAGGTGCCAACAGAAACAGGAGGGGAAAGCAACAGTAGAAGTCGGCACTAATCCAGTGACAGGTGAGAGACAAGGCCGGAGTTATTCAGTGTACACATTAATTATTTAATTAAGACGTATGGTTTCCATCAAGAACTCATTATAGAACAAAAACAATTTGATTGTCACATTATACTGAGTGACTATCAAGAAACAAATGTGGGTATCACCAAGTGGAAGCAAGAAGCAATATCTTTCTAAAGCAAGATGAAATTAAAATGCATTATTTTTATGGTACAAAACACAGAAGTAAACTCTAGCATACTAATGTAATATGCCAATGGAAATTTTGAGAAAATAGGCAATTAAGATGCATTTTTTTGTACTTAACTCTCAGGAAGATATTTTTATGGATATTAATTGTAATTTATTCTGCAACATCAACTGTCAAAGTTTGCCTAAATAATGATTTCAAACAAAAATTACTTGACCACATACAGCATTCTGTTGAGAGAAAGAAGTTAAACCTCACTGATAGGTAACTCAATTGACTCCCTCTACCTGCATTTTTATCTTTCACTGAAAAATATTAAGACTAGAAAATGTATGGAAAATAGGACACAGACGATCCTTCGATATTATACCTGAGTTCATTTAATCGTAGGGACCTAAGTTCATTTTGTAACAACCACTGTAGAGAGCAGGGCAGCCAATGCCCCGTTTGTAAATGAAGACACTGCAGCTCAGAGTTCACACTCAGCTAGTACACAGTGGAGTGCTGGGGTCCCCCCACCCAGGGCTTCAGGTGTCAAAGCACAGGAATGTCCCCCTTACTCTGCTCAGTCTCCTGGGTCTACATAAGAACACAGTATATCACAGATAGCCAAGACAGGGATTTCATGAATCAACTAGGTAAATGGAGAAAGGAGAGAAAACATTCATCATTATTGTAAAACACTTCTGCAAAACACAACTGGCTATAGTGATGAAGGATCTTTATAAACTATGATGTTTGTACCTTTATTTTGCTTCCACAAGAATGTACTCTTCATGACAGCAGGGAGCTTGTGTGCCTTGCTCACCATGGCAATGGCCTAGATCTACAATTAAGAATTTCTAGCACACTGAAGACACTCAATAAATATTTGCTGAATGGAAGTAGTTCCATCTTTGTCTGTAGAATGAGGTATTTAAAAGAGTACAGGATTGGCAGACAGAATGCCTGAACGTGAATGCTGTCTCCGCCCCTCTGTCACCGTTACCTTGGGCAAAGGCTTAACCTCTATGCCTCAGTTTCCTGAGCTGCAGTGTTAGAACAATACAGTAGCTGTGCTATGAGCTCAGTTGCTCAGTCGTGTCCTACTCTTTGAGACACCATGGAATGTAGCCCGCCAGGCTCCTCTGTCCGGGGAGGCTATTATGATCATTCAAAAGACTTCTCAGTAGAATTCTAGGTTCTAATCTTGTACACAGAATGAACCTATAACATGGAGCCCAAATTCTAATTTTACCAATATAGAAAATCTTTACCTCGTGTATATTACATTTCTAATGTCCTTAGTACTTCTGAAGTTAAAAAAGAAAAATTTTTTTTAAAAAAAATCAGTATTTGATGAGTGAAAATGATTTTGGAAGCAAAATCAGAAGTCATTGACACAAATGCTCCTTATGTATTTATTTCATTTCTCTGATAGATGCTGAATCTAAAATTAACCTTAAGCAACCGGGTTTGAGTCACTGAAACAATATAACATACTATTTCAGAGTTACCTTTGAGCTGTGAGCTGACAGAGACTGAGACATTACTTTGCCAACAAAGGTTCGTCTAGTCAAGGCTATGGTTTTTCCAGTAGTCACGTATGGATGTGAGAGTTGGACTGTGAAAAAAGCTGAGCATGGAAAAATTGATGCTTCTGAACTGTGGTGTTGGAAAAGACTCTTGAGAGTCCCTTGGACTGCAAGGAGATCCAACCAGTCCATCCTAAAGGCGATCAGTCCTGGGTGTTCATTGGAAGGACTGATGCTGAAGCTGAAACTCCAACACTTTGGCCACCTCATGTGAAGAGTTGACTCATTGGAAAAGACCTTGATGCTGGGAGGGATTGAGGGCAGGAGGAGAAGGGGACGACAGAGGATGAGATGGCTGGATGGCATCACTGACTCAATGGACATGAGTTTGGGTAAACTCAGGAAGTTGGTGATGGACAGAGAGGCCTGGCGTGCTGCGATTCATGGGGTCACAAAGAGTTGGACACGACTGAGTGACTGAACTGAACTGAACTGATTGAGCTGCCCAAGTCCTTGAAAGGCACAAATCAGAACATACTCTACTTTCCTATATATGAAAAAGTGTTCTTATAGCTTTATAAAATACACTAAGGTTATTATTGTAAAAACTCTAAAGTATATATAATCTCAATGGACAAGAAAAAATGACGCAGAAACAAAATGTCATTTCCCTATGCCTTTTCTTGCTCCATAGTTTAGACAGAACCATGGTGACAGAGGATGAGATGGTTGGATGGCATCACCAACTCCATGGACATGAGTTTGAGCAAGCTCTGGGAGATGGTGATGGATAGAGAAGACTTCGTGCTGCATGCAGTACATAGGGTCACAAAGAGTCGGACACAACTGAGTCACTGAATAACAATAACAAAGTACACGTAAATCATAATAAATGCTTCTTGTGGGGGTTTCTATATAGATCATTCCCAGCTTTGATCCCTAATTACTTACCCAAAATGGAAAGCATATTCAATAATGTCTGAAGTATATCCAAAATCCAGACCTTGATTCTATGTTAAAAAATGTGTGTTGATTTGTACTAAAATAATAGTTGACAGTGTTAGTTATATTTAAGAACACAATTAATAATCAATGTCATGACCAAGAAGAGTTCATTCTAGGAATATAAGGATAGTTCAATATTAGAATATCTACTAATACAATTTACCATTTCATTATGTTAAAAGAGAAAAACCAAATGATCATACGAATGCTATGAAGGCATTTCACACATTCTATTCTTAATTTTTTAAGATTAACATATTTTTAAAAAGTCTTCTTTAAAAATCTTAGTAGTATTAGTAATATTACTAGGAAACACATTATTGTATTATTGTATTGTATTATTATATATAATAATATTGTATTATTATATTCCTACCACGTTATTACATTCTACTATTCTCCTTACATGGTGGCTCAGATGGTAAAGAATCTGCCTGCAATGAGGGAGACCTGGGTTTGATCCCTGGGTCAGGAAGATGCCCTGGAGAAGGAAATGGCAACCCACTCCAGTATTCTTGCCTAGAGAATTCTATGAACAGAGGAGCCTGGTGGGCTACAGTCTATGGGGTACGACTGAGTGACTAACACACAAACACACACACACTATTCTTTAGGAAATGGGTTAAGTATTCTACATTGATTATCTCATCAATCAACAATACCCCATGAGTAAGTTACCCTCATAGCCCCAGAAAATAAACTGAAGTTCAAAGAGCCTAAATAACCCTCTCAAGGTCAAACAGCTAGCGAATGGCAAAACTCAAAAGTTGAACCCAAAGCTCTGTGACCTTAGAGCTCAAACACTTAATAAAGCAGTAAAGGGGAAAAAATTTGAATAGGCAGTTAACAGAAAAATACAAATGGTCGAAAAAAAAAAGTAATGCCAAGTCTCACTCAAATTTTAAAAAATGCCAACTAGAACATGCTGATCTCGTGCTTGCTTCGGCAGCACATATACTAAGACATGCTGATAGGTTGAACTGATACACATTTTAAAGTTCTGCAAGTATATGTTAAGCACAATTTGAAGGTATAAATTAGTATACTATTTTAAAGGGCAACGAGACAATGCCTACACAAATGTCACATGTTTATACCTTTGACTTCTAGAACTATATCCACTTCTAGAAATATATCCTATAGATGTACTTGCACAATTATGCAAAGATACATGTACCTAAAATGTAAACACCCTTGTTATCTATATAAACTTTAATACATTCATATAGTAGAACACTATTCAGTCATTAAAGTAAGAATGGGGTACCTCTAGATGTAAGGACATGAAAAGTGGCACACTTAAGTGAAAAAGGCAATGTATGAAGCTGGATATAATTTTAATTCTAACTAAATATGTACGTGCATAAAAATGCCCATGAAAGTACTCAAGAAACTATTAACTGTGTTACCTCTAGGACTAGGAATGACGGAGAAACAAGCACCTTTAGTGTTCACTTTATACTTCTTGGTACTATTTGACTTTTTACCATAAGCACGTATCAATTTAATAATAAAAAAACTTTAAATGATATAAAAGGTACATGTACATACTGATTACAATATAAAACATGGGTACATATAAAAACAGGGATACTGATTCATAAAGGTT
The DNA here is from genome assembly GCF_033118175.1 of Dama dama. Classification (NCBI taxonomy): domain Eukaryota; kingdom Metazoa; phylum Chordata; class Mammalia; order Artiodactyla; family Cervidae; genus Dama; species Dama dama. The sequence goes on along the minus strand of NC_083698.1, from coordinate 45,775,573 downwards.
CCGTTTTAGAAATATTTTAATAGTTGAACTTAATACAGTTGGAAATGACTTCATCATTAAAAAGGCCAAAAAAAAAGAAAAAAAAGATACTGACTTTCTATTGCTGAAGATAGAGGAGAGCAGGAAATGATTTCAAATTAACACAGAGAAAATGAACAAGCCAAGGCCAGTCAGCCCTCTCCCTCCACTCGTGCCCACGTTTCTCCATGCTTCTCATTTCATCTTCTCTCTTCCAAATCACCACGAGGCATCTCACATACTGTTTTTAGATTGCTCAGAGTGCTGGACTCACTGGTTTCTAGTTTATACAAATAGATGTAACTAGATCTTTTTTTATTTATAATATTCATAGTTACAATAATAAAATTCTGCAAACCAAGAAAACTTGGCTCATTCAGTTCTAAGCATGTTCCTTACATATACCTGCATCATTAATCTTCCAGTTTGATTTGCACACATCCAAAAAGCATACCCTGGTGGCTCAGAGGTTAAAGCGTCTGCCCGCAATGCAGGAGACCTGGGTTTGATCCCTGGGTCGGGAAGATCCCCCGGAGAAGGAAATGGCAACCCACTCCAATATTCTTGCCTGGAGAATCCCATGGAGGGAGAAGCCTGGTAGGCTACAGTCCACGGGGTCGCAAAGAGTCGGACATGACTGAGCTACTTCACTTTCACTTTCTAAAAGCATATAGATAGTGGTCATGACAATATAAATTTAATTGATTCTTCCCAGTATTGAGTTTTTTTCCCTTCTCCAGCGAGAAACAAACAGAAATAATAAACCTCACTAAACTTCAAGCAAATTATTTCTACCAATGTAGTTACATCTATGTAAAAACAAGTAGTATTATAGTTTATATTTCTAGATACTTATCCATTAATTTGATAGGTAACATAGTATTTTCAGATACCTAGCTGAAATGGAAAGGAAATACTTAAATTTAGATCAAAATTAATCTGAATCAAGAGATGTCAAGGGGCGAAGGGAGAGTGCAAGTCACATCAGGAACTGCTTTTTATATATTTTTGTATAAGGACCACTTTGGAAAGGTTGGTTTTAATAAATGGTAGAATCACATGCTAAAGCACCAGTTCAGGGTGAGGATTTTTTAAATAAACCTTTACTGCTACTAAGAAGGAAAAATAAGAGGAAAAAATCTGAATCACTTGAATTGACTGCTAAAAGTATCAGAATGTAAACCATTTTCTAATTTGGGGCACAAAAAACTTGACTAACCTTGGTTGTCAGAGAACAACAACAATAAATGCTTCATTTGCAAGTATGTGTAGAAATAATGCTCATACTAGAAACCATTTCTTTTTCTTTCCTTTGATGGAATTTAGTGTATACAATATTTAACATAATTTCAAAATTCAGGATGAATTATAAAGAAAATACAGCTAGTTGTTCGAGTTAGTGTTCTCCAGAATCCTCACAAACAAGGGGATGATTTGGCTGTGACATAGCCAAAATTTTTATAGTTCTACTAGCCTATATCTCTCATTTAATAAAACTGTTAAAAACTAGTTTGATTTAATTATCAAGTATAAATTAATAATATTTAAAAAAATGAAAACATGACCTTAGGCATGCTAAACTCTTTGTGCCTCAGTTTTTCACACCTATAAAATGGAGACCAAAAGAAAACTTCCTTCGAAGACGGCAGCAGTGATTCTTGTGGATTATCATAAGGAAGGAGGCTAAAAAGCAGTGCCTGGCACATGATCCGTCCTGCATAGATTTTAGTATCATCATCACCAACTACTTTCACAAGAAGTTAGACTGCTAGGGCTCATAACCAAAACAAGTGCTCCTTACTCAAGCTCCCTTGTTAGAGAAATTTACTCTTTAACAGAAGCAAAGGGGAAAGCTTGCGGAATTAAAAATTCATGAAAAACATTCAGCAGTGGTAAAAACAAGACAACAGACCCAAAATGAAGTTGCTTCTACTAAGCCTCAAGTCATCAAACTGAGACTTAATTACAGTTTCTGCTCTCCCAGAAATGGAATCTTAAACCAGCCAATCAGGAGTCACTTGGTCTGCCTCACAGACCCTGCTACTCCCTTAAGGAAAGTGACCTTGCAATAATAACCAATTCACTTTTTTCTTAGTTTAACTTCCTTGGCTCTGCTCCCTTCTGCCTATAAAAAGTGTTTCACTTTGTGCAGCTCCTCCGGTCCTTTCCTATCTATCTGCTAGATGGGATGCTACCCGATTCAAATCGATCTTTACTCAAGGTAACTTTTAAAGTGTTTAGTCTGCTTCAGCTTACCTTCTAACAGGATGCACAGGCTGCCTTCAGAACATACAACGATCTCTGCCTCAGAATCTCTGTCCAGGATGAGACAACCAACCAAGAAACACCAGGACCTCTGCCTACACGGTTTAATAATAAGAATCCCTTCTAAAAGATGTAATTCAAGAAATGATTTAACTAAAGAAACGCTCTGATTTTATTTAAATTCTAATTTAATTGCCTAGGTGATACAACCTGAATGTTTATTTTTTAATCAATAAAAATACATACTTCTAGATTATAAGCCTTTTTTTATTATTCTCATTCCAAGAATAGCTCTCAACTCTAAGAAATGTACTTAAAAATAGATTAAATTGTCCCTTTCACATAAATGTGCTGCAGAACAGAAAACCAACACGGTAACGGTCACAGAATTTGAATAAAGTGAAAATACCAAATAAAAAAGTAACTTAAAAGTAGCAGTTTATTTTTAGAAACCCACAGAGTTCAAGTTTTCAGTTTCTACTGCAGCACACCACTCTCAGCAACCTGTTGAAACTCAGCTCTGAAAATAACCCCACAGCATAAAAGTCAAGTACATTTTCTGGAGCACCATGGGTCTGGTACCCCACCTACATTGTGCAATGAGCATATCAAACTACCTACATCTGCTTTTAAGTGGGAGCTACAACTTGGAATTCTCTTTTAAAATATCTAAGGAGAGGGTCAGTTCCACCTTTTCTGATGGAGGCCAGTAAAGATGACTAACATTCACAATTCCTTGAAACAAGTATAATGATATAATTATTTAAGCTGCTCAGTCTTTCAAATGAAAGGCTTTTTTCTACCATCCTGAAAACAAAACACTATTAATTTGTATTTTCATTTTTTTTAGCAATTTGATTATACTATCTTATGTTAAATAACAGCAACAAAACCAGTAATCTCTGGTTTTAATGCAAAACCGAATGTAGGAAAAAATGCTGGTAGTGGTGGTGAAACCCACTTGTTAATGTTCTCAGTTGCACCATTAATTTTCAGAAAACATGATCAAATGATTAGCTAGTATAAAATACACTGCTGGGCTCTTGGTATCAGAATGCAATGACAGTAACATTCTCCAGTAATCAGCTCCTAGAAGCAGCTGGTTCAATCTGATTAAGAGGGTTGGGGGTTAGGGGTGGGGAGGCGAAAGCTATACACACACCCATCTAAAATTAAAGGTTAAATCTTAAAAAGTGGATCAACCTATTTTCAAAATAACCATCTACAAACACAGCTTATAATTTAGGGGAGACTGAAGCTGCTTTCTGTTTTTACCTGAAGAGCTAAAGGATGTTACATTTGAGAGAAATCTCTCCCATCTCCCCACAAATATTGACATGGTGTTAATTAAGTCAATCCAAATTTGCAGTAAGGGAATTAGCTGTAAGAGATACACAGAATTATACACTTTGGTCAATTAAAATTAAGTGGGAGCGATTATCGGAGAAAATAACGTAGATACTAATAACATTCTGATTAGATTAAGATTTGACAAATTGAGACTAAAGACATATAAAAGTTTATTTAGCACCCATTGTGCGTCAGGCACCACGCATTTTTTTTTTTTTTTAAAGCTTTGCCTAAATCTCTTCATGAATTACACCAACCCGGTTTTACAGAAGAGGGTTTAAGGAAGTTGTCCACCATCACGCAGCTAAAAAATAATGCAACTGAAATCCTAAATTACATTTATCAGCCTCTGGCCCAGCCCAGTGCCAAACACACTGCAGGCTCTTGTTGAAAATTTGGTCAATAAATGGAAGAATGGCCTCAAATACAAGCTCTCTGCTTCTATACCTCCTGCCTTCTGTAATCATGATAAACATGAGGTTAAGGTGCTCTCACTGGGAACCTGATAGAGTTAGCCTCACAGGAAGTTTAGTTAAACAAGCATTCATAGTGAGTGAATTATAAGCAAAAGACCCTCCATCCAACTCCATCCTCATTGTTCTCTCATCCTTGGTCATCCACAAGATGCAAGACCGTCTAGACAACCAGCTTTCTCCAATTTCATCTCCATGCTTCTCTAAGCTTCCCCATTGGTCCTGGAAGGCAGAGCATGTTTACTGCTGCTCTGCCCAGTGCCTAACACCATGCCTGGTGATGCTAAGTGCTCAATAAATATCTACTCAATAGCTGACCTGTGGGACAGCCCCTGCCCCCAACCATTGTAAGAGCACCACTACTGTCAAAGGTCCTATGTCCCGCACACAGTGGGATCCAAACGATGCTGAGGGATGGCCCTGGCTCCCCACTCTGGAATCCAGACCATACATGTGCTCCCTGCTGACGCCCTGCCTCTGAGATTCATGACATTCTGGCACCCTTGGACCAGCATCTAGCTCTGTGTTATTTCTACCCCAGTTCTGCCACAGTCACAGAACACATCAATGCCCATGGCCACCCTTAATTTTTTTCTGCTTCCTCAACCCCAATAAAACTTCATCCAATATCTACTTTAGCAGTCTCACTCCACAACTGATGCACACTGGGCCCAGCTCCTCTGGAATCTTAACGCACGTGACAACACAGCTGACCCAATCTTCCCATCCTTCCAGGACTCCCATTTCCTTACCTCCCATTCTCATTTTTCTTTGACTTCACCCAGAAATGCCCTTTCCGCACAGCTCACTAATTAGTATGCTCATGGTTTAGTAGAGGAAAAGAGACACGTGAAGAGCCATGATATCAAAACAACGTGTAAGAGTAACAGCAGCTTGGGTGCATACAGAGATGGCACCTAAAAAGAGAGAAAGAGTGCTGAGGGGTGGGGTACATGGCACGGGGTGAGTTGTCGCCAGGCCAGACAAGTAAACCCCATGGAGTGTTTCCAATGTAAAGAGGCACATGGATGCCAGGAACAGAGGTAAGAATACACATGCCATGAACCAGGGCCCCCCACATACCAACATTCTACCTGTCCAAGGGTGCCACTCACGTTCAGCCTGCTCTCATAAAAATGCCCAAATGGTAAAATATACTTTTTGGTTTCGTTTTAATCATCAGTTCCTCTAGATAAATGTGCAATTTCCCTTTTGAAAAGCTTCTTATGAGAACTTTCATATCTCATACAGACCACACCAAGGTCATGACACCTAAACCTCAGCATCCATAGTGAGATAACTCCAGACAGCAGGAGCTTCTAGGAGCTATTACAATTACTCAATAGTACAGCTGTGTGATACCACCCTGGAAATTTCACTACAGTTTACAAAAGGGCAGGTCTGCAATGGATTGGAGGTGAAGGGGCAGGGAGAACTGGTCCTTCACACAGCTGTGGAGTGGTGACCTCCACTCTGATCATCCTTACAGAACAGCTGCAGTCAGTTCAAATGTCCAAGCTGTCTCCTCCTGTCTGCTTCACAGGTAGCATCTGGGAGCCTGGCACACAGGGGCTCAGCGAGCTGCAGAGGCCTCCCTGCCATCTTCCAAGCACTGGGCATCTGCTGGCCCCGAGTCTGAGGACACATTCAGGAGCAGCAGGAGACGCCCCACCCGGCCCTGAACTATCAACCAAGGTTTTACTATTGCCTTTCTCTTTCCCTTCCCGGGGGTCTCCAAGAGAACTTGGGAGAAATTGCAATAAAGGTCAGGAGCTAATCCCCCACTGGCCATAGGACAGTTAATCAGCACTCCTGGGCCTAACAAAAAAGAACCAGAGACGGAACACCTGCCGTGGTCCACTGGGCTGTCTTGCACTGCAAGTCAGAAGTCAGAAGCACCAGTCAGCTAGGACTGCTGGGGAGGGAGGAGGTGGGGGAGAAACTAGGGCAGAAAGGGAGCGGCACTGGCTCTGGTCACCTCCTCTGACTGGTGACGAACCCCAAGGGAGAATCCATTTTAACACAGGCCTGAGAACACGGAGAGAACAAGTGGCTTGGAACCACTCCCCCGACAAGGAGTCCCAGGGCCTGTGCACTGGCCTCTCAGAGACCCCCCACCCCCTGCCAGGCCCACCCTCTACCCTCCCCTCACCTCCCTGCCTGGGGCCGGAGCTCTGGTTTCAACCGGCTGCCTCCGTGGAGCTGTCTGACTCTTGACTTCAGCCCCACCCCTGGGTGTTATCTTTCTAAACAATTCTTGGTGTCTCACTGTGCAGTCTACGAGATACCTCAGACACCCTTAAATCCAGTCCAGGCTCCTGGAGGCCCCTGCCTATTCCAAAGACTCATGTGAATCTCAGGCTGAGACTGTGGAACCAAACTGGGGTGAATACTGTATCAAGTGATTTTCATGTTATTATCTACTGTTTAATTAGTGCAATCTTTTTGTGAGATAGGTATTATCTCCATTTTATACCTGGAGAAACAAAGGTACCTAAGACCAACACACACACACACACACACTTTTAATAAGTGGATATATGAGTAGCAGAGTAAATACTCCAGCCTAGGTCCATCTGAAAGCAGAGCCTACACGGCCTCCCCTGGTTAAGAGAGACCCTAAACATTTTGCAGCCATGGTTTAGTTAAAGGCAGAAATAACTCCTGGCCTTCAAGCCTCTGCTGTCCATGGCCTTGAGCATCTGCTCACTTCAGGCCACAGGTGCCTGAAGGCAGAGGTCAAGTGCAGAGCACCATACTATAAAAAAAGGAGTTATAATAAAAATAGCTAGCTACTAGTGATAAAGTACAGATACTGCCCTTATCTACCTGCTGAAACCCACATCATAAGCCTTAAAGACCAGCCCCACACCCTGGAAGAACTATATCTTTTCTCCTTTTCACTCTTTGGATATTGTGTATGAAGCACACGCCTGCTAGATTCTGAACTTCCTAAGGGGCCCTATCCTGCTCTTCTTGCATCTTTAGCACTATAACTGGCACAAAATAAAGGCTCAGTAACATTTGCTAAATGAATTAGTAAATTAACGTAGGATTCTCACAGGATGCATCATCTAGTATTTTTGACTACCAAGCTTGAAATGGGCTTCTAAGAACAAAATATAAATGTAAATATATTCATACCAGCAAATTAGTTTGAAAATATGAGAATGACCTCTGGGAGAAAATAATTTGGGGGCTAAAAGCTCTCGTCAAATAACTTTAAAATAAAAACAATGAACACCAAGGCTACAAAATATTTTCAAAACAAAACAAAAGGAAGCATATGCTCCCTGAATCAAGGAAGCATATGTTCCCTGAATCAGATTCAAGACGAGATCTGAACTTCTGCTATTTCACTACTTTTCTTGGGAACTAACCATGCTCTGTTTGGGGGTGATATTACTGAGTTTTTAATGTGCCATTGTACACAGTGGGTGTGTAACAGTCAAAGACTTAATTTCACCTCTGAATTATTCCACATGCTAGTTTAGGGAAAATTAGATCTTAGTTCTGTTAAAAATATACTATAAAATTCAGTGCTCATATTATGGCTAAAAATTGAACAGTGGCTAATTCTCAACATGAGAAAAGAAAATTAGCTAATTTATAATTTGTAGTTTCATTTTCACTTCTATTTTAAGAACAAAAATGATGTACTAGATCAAGTGATGCTCAATGGCTATTCATTAAAGCAATACTAAATGTCCATGCAAAGACTTCATGATCTTCAATGGGGCATCGTGACCAGACAGTGGATGTGCCCGTACAATCTAAGAACAGGTAATAGGGGGAAGTGCCTCACTGTTGGGGACAACTGTCAGAACTCTAAAAAAGCAGTTTTCAAAATTTCAGGGAGCCAACTTATGAAAGACAAGAAAAGTGGAGTCATGACAATCAAATGTAATGTAAAATCCTTGAATGTGCTTGAATGAAGGGAAAAAAAAAAAAGACATACCAAGACAACTGAGGAAATCAGACTCTATAGAGTAGATCTGATAACAGCATTATATCAAGGTTAAATTCCCTGCATGTTATATTATGTAGAAAATGTCCTTGTTCTCAGGAGATATGCATGAACTATTTATGATTCCTAAAAGGTTCAGTTAAAAAAAAATAAAAGTATGTATCTGGGCCTGTGCAAGGAAAAAAAGAAAAGAGCATATAAATGTGGCAAAATAGTAACACCTGGGAAATCTAGATAAAGGTGTTCATTGAACTACTCCTCAAACTTTTCTATAAGCTTGACTTTTTCAAAATAAAATTCTGAGGTTAAAAAAAATACTGAGAGTTTTGACCTCCTGAGAAGGCATTGTCTCAAGATTAATGGGTCATTTCAATTTGTTTTTCAATTCAGAGCCAAAACCACAAAGGAAAACCATTAAGCTCTTTAAAAAAAAACCTGCAATGTATAAACAATAAAAAGAAAGACCCATACTAAAGGATGAATATAAAATACTGTTATGACTCTTTAAGGCTTTTTTGACAGACTAAGACACAGAGTTGAGCATTTTATTGTTTTGTTCTGAACTATGTTCCAGGGGGCTGACCACTAACTTTTTTGAGAGCCTAGACACTCTGCTTTACAAAAACCATCTAACTTAACCATAACAAGGTGACTATTGCTGCTATGATCTCAAAGTGAAAGACAATGAAAATAAGAAAGAAACACTCAATGAGATAAATAACTTATCTACAAATTCACACAGTAAATGGGTGGTTTGAACTCAAGTCTGTATAACTCTACATTCTAGGGTCTTTCCCATTCAATATACTAGATAAAAAACAATGCAATAGAATTGCTGTTTGCTTTAAGTTCTATTGTTCAAAGATTTATTCAGCCACTATCTCTACTACTACCACTAATTTTAATAGTAATTAAACAATAAATGGGCTTCCCTGGTGGCTCAGTGGTAAAGAATCCGTCTGCCAAGCAAGAGACGCAGGTTTGATTCTTGGGTCAGGAAGATCCCCTGGAGAAGGAAATGGCAATCCACTCCAGTATAGTATTCTTGCCTGAGAAATCCCATGGACAGAGGAAACCTGGAGGGCTACAGTCCCTGAGGTTGCAAAGAGTCGGATATGACTTCACAACTAAACAACAACAAACAATAAATGGTATATTTCCTTTTTTTCTATCAAGAAAATAATCTTCCAAAACAAAGTCCACAAGTTTTAAGAAAACTAAACCCCAAACTGTCAGTCTTATTTCTATCAAAAGTCTAAAACAGATAATGTAGATGACTTCTGTGTATCTGAAAAGACATACCGATAAGTGATCAGAGGAGAAATGAATCATAAAAGAACAAAAGAACAAAACAAAAAAAAATTGCTTAAAAATAGGATTAAGATCATGGGAGGTTGTTTAAAAATAAGTTTATGGATAATATTGTAATATATAAATGTATTGAATCAACACGTTGTACATTTTAAATATATACAATATTACTAATACATGCCTTTCATTCCTGAACCAAATGGAAAACTAGTTTATGAAACTTCTAAAAACTCTTAAAATTCTAGGAATTTTATTTGAAAGCTGAGTGAAACTAATTCCTATTATTTATATAAATAAAGACCATCAGGTTTATGGGCAGGCACTGAAAACACATGAGGACAGTTCAACAGATACAGTGATATTAAAAGCATAAAAAAGATCCAAAATAATGTATCTGCTAAACACATTCTTAATATAAACAGTCCCCTCATCCTCCTGAACCATAACAAAAGAAAAAGGCATAAAAAGGAAAAATGTTTTGTTTGAAGCATTCAGGTTGAAATATCTACTTTTGACGGATACAGTATGAATCAAAAGGCCAAAACCTCAAAGGTTTAGGAAACTCAGTCAGATGAGGACTATGTATATAATAGTCCTAAACTTTCATTCAATCAAAGTGACTGAATACCTAGCACTATCAGATTGTTTTTATTGTTGTAATGTATACACACCGTATTTGTTGTAACAACTACTATTTAAAAACAGTAGTAGCAGTGTTAGTCACTCAGTCGTGCCCTGCTCTTTGCGACCCCGTGGACTGTAGCCCATGAGGCTCCTCTGTCCATGGGATTCTCCAGGCAAGAATATTGGAGTGGGTTGCCATTCCTTTCTTAGGTAACTTCCCAATCCAGGGATGGAACCCAGGTCTCCTCCACTGCAGGCAGATTTTTTACCATCTGAACTACAGGGAAGCCCTCATTTAAAAATAATAGAGAAATAAGAAATAAATTTTTATATCCTATACATCTGGTTGATTTTACCTGACGTAATTTTTTTCCCTTAAGTTCCAGGTCTCACATTACAAATTTAAATTTATAGTTTATTTCTGAAAAGTATTTCTGAACTAAAATGTCATCAAAAAAACATATCCCAATAAATATTTTTAATTATCAAATATGAATTTCTCTATTTTAAGTGGGTATCTATTTTTGTTACTTTTTGGAAATGCTCTTTCAAAAGAAATTGAAGTCTATCTCTACTACTAAATTAAATTACTTTTAGCCACTAAATTAAATTTACAAAGAGAACGAAAGAAATTCCTCCTCAAGATGCCTTAAGACTATTTCTGTTTACTTCTTTGTCAAGAAAGTTTTAGTGATTGTTCTTTTTATCTAAGGTAGTAAATATTTTATTTCCCTTGCCTGAAAGACTGAAATGTGTATAAGATGCTTAGCATAGTCCCTGACCTACCAGGATACTCCATAAGCCAGTTGTCTTTTCCTCCCAATAATCAATGTCAAAGTTCATTCCTACAGTGCTCTCCAGAATGTCATATTATTAGGGTTGTAAACAGTCGGACACGACCGAGCGACTAACCACAGCACAATACTTATACCTTTAAAAGTTTTTGTAACATGGCTCTGAACTTGATATCATTTCATTTTTCTTTCAATTGCTTCCTGCTGTTTTCACATTTCCTATTACCTGTCACTCTAGGGAAAAAAATGCAACATCTGACTTGAATGTGTATTTCTTTGCTGGGGTTCCATCTTATCTGCATTTCCAGCCAATTTTCCTGAGATACAATGGACACAGATTTAGCCCTGGTGGTAGGGGCTGAAATAATGTTGTTTCAAAATGAACCTACACTAGGACTTCCCTGGTAGTCTAGTAGTTAAGACTCCACTCAGGAACCTACTGAGCCCTGGATCTATCAACCAATGCTAAGTATACTGAACAACAAATGTTAATGGAATTTGCCCAGAAATAATGTCTCATGTCAGGCAGAAAGGGAGATAATTTATTCTAAGAGTTTTAATCACATTTCTATGGAAAGACTCTCACATTATGAAGACAAGATATCACACCACTGATTCTCTCTTATTGTTCCTCTCTGTTTTTACCACTGTTGACAAAAGACTATGTATTACACCAGAATAAGATCACTCTTGATTGCTCTACTTTGGGATAAAGTCTGATTGATGCCTTACTGACAAAAACATAATTTCTCATTCCACAAAAGGCATTATAATCTACTCTTTGTTTCCAACATTTAAAATAGATATGCCTTGACATTACAAAAAGCTCACAAGGATAAAGCAGATACCATCCCAATTGAATATATTTTCCTAATCCCTGTCTTATTCCTTATAGACCTGGTCACCACATAATAAGAGTAAATTATACCAGAACTGTTGACAAATTAAATACAAAACTCAGTTTTAAAACACCTTTAATAATATAGCACATATGGAAAGGAGATAATTTTATGAAATAAATGACTCACTTGTATTGCATAAATGTCAAGATGATGTTTGAATTTTATCTTGTGTTTTTCAACCAAAAAACTTAGTTATAAATAAAAGAATGTCATGTTTTTCAAACCAAACATGGTAGTACTTCATTTGTCCTCTATCTTTAGAGAAGAAGGTACTTCACAGAGGTGAATTTTCCAAACAATAATTTATCCATTTCAATGCCCAAACTCACTTAGGATAGAAATGCTTTCAGCTGTGTCCTGTACTTACCCACCCATGTAATGTAGGTGGTACCCAGTGTGAGTGCGCGTTAAGTCGCTTGAATCACATCTGACCCTTTGCAACCCGATGGACTACAGCCCGCCTGGCTCCTCTGCCCAGGATTTTCCAGGCACGAATACTGGAGTGGGTTGCCATACCCTCCTCTAGGGGATCTTCCCGCCCCAGGGATTGAACTCACATCTCCTGCATTGCAGGCAGAGTCTTTACTGCTGAGCCATGGGGGGAGTATCCAGTGTGGGGAACCAAATTTAAATTCCTGCCAATGGCTAAGGTCTCCCTCAGTGTGAATATGCAGGAGGTTACTAAGGTATCTCTAGGACACCAACAAACATAAAGCAATTTGTCCTATTCTAAATGGCTCCATGATGACAAGTTCTTATATCTCAGTGTTATGAGTTTTCATGTCTTTATTAAAAACTATCATCCCTTGCTGTTTTGAGTCTCCTTCCCTGGTGGTTCAGACAGTAAAGAATCTGCCTGCAATGTGGAAGACCCGGGTTTGATCCCTGGGTGGGGAAGATCGCCTGGAGAAGGGAATGGCAACCCACTCCAGTATTCTTGCCTGGAGAATCCCATGGACAGAGGAGCCTGGTGGGCTACAGTCTGTGGGGTCACAAACAGTCAGAACGACTGAGTGATTTCATTTTTACCCAAGTTCTAAATCACTTCTTCTAAACTGTGGCTGGCAAACCAGATAAACATGTAATTAGTAATTTATCAAGCGCAGAAATAAACAAATTTGGGTAAGAGTCTCCATACATTAGCCACAGTGGAATTTTAAGTTTAAGTTTAAATATCAGAGGATATTTCCATTTACTTCCTAGTTCTTGATTTTATCATATGGCTGTTTTCTGGGAAAATGACTGATAAATAAGTTATTACTCTATAGCAATTATTCTTTTCATACCTTCTTATCCAATCCATTTTTAAAATGTCACCATTAGTAAGCAAAATCCATAAGGAGACTTACCTGAGGCACGCCTTGTAAATCGGTTTATTACTGGAGCTGAAAGAGAAAAGTGGGATAATATGCTTAGATAAAATTCTAATTTATCCAAAACCCTGAAAAGGAACTAAATTGTTAATGATCCCATAAGTTAAATAGGAGAAAGATATGAATGAATAACAAGTGCTAGAAGAAATACCTAAATATATGAAAATTAAATGTTTAAATTTAAAACTAGACAAGGAAATATAAATTAAAATGAATATTTCATCTGTTAAATTAGTGCCTCCAAAACTCTTTAAATGAAAATCCCTAGCTGTGTGTGGCTGAAACTACTTACCTAGTACAGTACAAATCTATATAATATTTTTATAAACAATTTGGCAATTACATGAAGTATCATAAAAGGTTTGTCTCCTTTAAAAAAGTAATTCAACTTTTAAGAGAGTTATCCCAAAGAAATATTACTAGAAAAGGAAAAAGCGATTTAACAGCATCATTTTCACAGTGAAAAAATCTGGAAACAAAACTAATGCTCATGTATGCTGATATCATTATTAGGTAAAGATAGTATATTGTTGATATTCTCAGATTTAATATTTGTAGAGTTGACAATTTTTGTGTTCAACCCAAAAGTCCATGACATGCAAATCTATCTGCAGAAGGCTACAATTTCAGGCTGGGTGTGGGAGCATACTGCTCTACTGGTACCTTTGGCCCACTTCCCACACTCAACTCAGCTCTGTTGTTTCTTCTTGGTTTTGTTTATAACTACTCAAGAAATGAGGTGTTTCTTTAAAGCTTTTTTTCTTGATAGAAGCAGGTAAGTTTACAGTTCATATTATATACAGAAAGAACCTCAGGTACTAACTACAGAGTGTATTTAAGTAGCAGGAAGTCATGGGTCTACTGTAATACTTTCTAATATTTCAATACTTTTAAAATAGTCATTATAAAGACGCTTTACACTATGGAAATAGGTCAAGTAAAAAAAGAAGACTAAATTTTTGTCAGCATTATGTCAAACAGCACAAAAATTACAGATGCTTAGGAATAAGTACTAGAAGAAAATTATGTCAGATGTTTTACACTAATGCATGCAACTATGCCTTTAAATATCAGCATCTCCACATTACTGATGACAATGTTTTACAGTAAGGCTCGGAGATGCTGATTAGTTTGCTTTAGATCACACAGCCACGCTGTGGCAGAACTTGAGTATTTGAACTTAAGTACTTCTAGCACCAAAATGCTTCCCACCAAGAGCAGAAAGCAAAAATACTGACACCTGAAATCACAAAGTAATAGGTAAGTATTTCCTCCCATATTGATCTCCACTTTTAATGAGGATTAATTCTGTGAAATAATTCACAAACCCAATTATTAAAATACTATAGTTTATAGCAAAATCATATCCTCTCAAATGATCAAGATACAAAATTTCCACTATTTACATACCAAATTAATTCAGCCATATAGCTGCAAAACCACAAATCACTTAAATAAAAATCTTTCATCAGATAAACTGTAGCTATATTTTAGATATCACACACACATAAAAATGTCCACCAGTTTTCTTGGATAGTTTCCAACCTCTTTTTCACAACTCCTTCAGAACCTAGTCTAAAGGAAGCCTCCCCAGGCCAGCCATAAGAACGGGAAAGGAAAGAGTGCAAAAAACTTCAACCACAAGAATGCAGAATAGACAGTGCAGGCTGACCAGAGCAAGATGAAGATAAAAAGCATATCTCAGCTCTGGGGTGAAAACACAGCAGATACTCTGCCTCCTGCTCCAGCCTCTCCTCTAGACAATGAAGTCACAGCATAACTAGCTTCTGGTTTGAAATTCTGGGATGTCTTTGTTCCCTTGGGGTCCCTCAGGTTTGTGTGTCTTTCTGAAGTGTTGGAGGCAGAGACAGATTTTCAAGGAAGTGACACTGCCTTCTGGGAGGTGTACTTTAAGTTTGTGGGGCAATTTTTTCAACCGTCTTAATAATTCAGAGGACATCTTTGAGATTTGACAGATGATGTACAGGACAGTTCTATACCACAAAGCACTGTCCTAAATGCCACAACTTTCATGCTTTCACATATCCAACTGGACATTCATGTTGGCAAGCAAGTCAACTTACAACCATCTGAGACTAGATTCCAACACTGTTTACTATTTAAGTGCAGGGCTTCCCTGGTGGCTCAGTGGTAAAGAATGCATCCGCCAATGCAGGAGACACAGGTTTGATCCCCGGTCCAGGAAGACCCCCACATGCTGCAGAGCAACTAACCTCATGCAATACAATTACTGAGCCTGTGTTCTAGAGCCCGGGGCTCAACAACAAGAGAAGCCACCACAACGAGAAGCCTGCACACTGCAACTCAGAGCAGCTCCTGCTTGCTGCAACTAGAGAAAAGCCCAGCCCATGCAGCAACGAAGACCCACCCGGCACAGCCAAAAGATAAATAAATAAGATTATTTTTAAAAATATATACAATTATTAGATGCAGTTTTAATATACATAAAATTTTCTGCAACACAAATACAACATAAATAAAAGGAATTGGGTGCATTTCTGGTATTTTGTTTTGTTTGGAATTATATTAACATTCGTTCATCATTTCAAAAAATCATGTCACTACTATAATTGGGGTATCTGAATGGCCAGTAGAATACACCTGATTAGACTACATTTGCAGCTTTCATATTCTTAGTGATTCTACAAGTAAGTGGGAGAATCTAACTATGTCTCCCTGTGTACATGTAACCACAAGCCTACCACAACACATTACTATAAATTACTTGCCTTTGTTTCTCCTTTATATTTTCGCTAGAAACTATGTAAAATTTTAAATTATGGGTAGAGAGGTTCTATGACAATGACTTCTGTGTCCCACAGTAAACGGGGCACGGGACTGGGTAGTTAAAAAGATGGGTGTACCAAGCCTATATTATGCAATTGTCAAGGTAAACACTAGGTTTTGACAAAATTACCAAAAATCCAATCCCTCATAACCATATCCCTTCATATCCACTTGCAGAGATAAAACACAAGTGTTTCCTACATCAGCTCTTGGCAAACCAACAGTAACCTTCACAATTTTTCTTTTTTTCCAGTCCAGCAGCCAAAATAGGGAAGAAGGTTGAGATTCAGGGTGGAGGCCTTGCTGGAAGTAGAGCAATGTGCATCTGGGCAAGGTGTGCTGGTGTTTTCTCCCGCAGGAACCCAAGTCCAGGGGCAAGGAGCAGGAGGAAGGTGAGGAGGGACGCACCGCCGGGCACCAGCGAGGGTCAGGAGACGTGGGCTCCACTGTGAGCGAGCCCCACGGCCTTCCAGGAAACCGTGGGTGAGTCACGTAACTTTGAGCCAAATTCTCAACTTTAAACACATGCAAGGCAAGTTCTGCCCTCCTTAATTCAAGAGGGTTTTTAAGGAAAAATAAACATCTTTGAAAGTGCCAGAAAAGGCAGAGGAACCAGAGATCAAATTGCCAACATCCACTGGATCATCGAAAAAGCAAGGGAGTTCCAGAAAACCATCTATTTCTGCTTTATTGACTACACCAAAGCCTTTGACTGTGTGGGTCACAATAAACTGTGGAAAATTCTGAAAGAGATGGGAATGCCAGACCACCTGACCTGCCTCTTGAGAAACCTGTATGCAGGTCAGGAAGCAACAGTTAGAACTGGACATGGAACAACAGACTGGTTCCAAATAGGAAAAGGAGTACGTCAAGGCTGTATATTGTCACCCTGCTTATTTAACTTATATGCAGAGTACATCAGGAGAAACGCTGGGCTGGAAGAAGCACAGGCTGGAATCAAGATTGCCAGGAGAAATATCAATAACCTCAGATATGCAGATGACACCACTTTTATGGCACAAAGTGAAGAGGAACTAAAAAGCCTCTTGATGAAAGTGAAAGAGGAGAGTGAAAAATTTGGCTTAAAGCTCAACAGTCAGAAAACTAAGATCATGACATCTGGTCCTATCACTTCATGGGAAATAGATAGGGAAATAGTGGAAACAGTGTCAGACTTCATTTTTTGGGGCTCCAAAATCACTGCAGATGGTGATTGCAGCCATGAAATTAAAAGACACTTTCTCCTTGGAAGCAAAGTTATGATCAACCTAGATAACATATTAAAAAGCAGAAACATTACTTTGTCGACAAAGGTCCATTTAGTCAAGGCTATGGTTTTTCCAGTGGTCATGTATGGATGTGAGAGTTGGACTGTGAAGAAAACTGAGCACCGAAGAATTGAACTGTGGTGTTGGAGAAGACTCTTGAGAGTCCCTTGGACTGCAAGGAGATCCAACCAGTCCATCCTAAAGGAGATCAGTCCTGGGTGTTCACTGGAAGGGCTGATGCTGAAGCTGAAACTCCAATACTTTGGCCACCTCATGCGGAGAGTTGACTCATTGGAAAAGACCCTGATGCTGGGAGGGATTGGGGGCAGGAGGAGAAGGGGACGACAGAGGATGAGATGGTTGGATGGCATCACCGACTTGATGGACATGAGTTTGAGTAAACTCCAGGAGTTGGTGATGGACAGGGAGGCCTGGCATGCTGCGATGCATGGGGTCACAGAGTCGGACACGACTGAGCAACTGAAATGAACTAAACTAAACTGATGAACTATAAATTCCTATTCAAATATAAAAGATTGATGTTTATTTATTGTAAGCTAATATTACCAATTTTAACATTACCATTTTTTAAATATACAAAGTAAAGAGCAGAACAAATTCACACAAAAGTTAACAGATGATGTTTTAAAATTTGCTAAGTCAAAGTAGGTTTTCGCAGACTCTTGGTTTCCACTTTTAGATTTTCTTATTCTATGGATCCCTGATAGCTCAGTTGGTAAAGAATCTGCCTGTAATGCAGGAGACCCTGGTTTGACTCCTGGGTCGGGAAGATCCGCTGGAGAAGGGATAGGCTACCCACTCCAGTAATCTTGGGCTTCCCTTGTGGTTTAGCTGATAAAGAATGCACCCTGCAATGTGCGAGACCTGGGTTTGATCCCTGGGTTGGGAAGATCCCCTGGAGAAGGGAAAGGCTACCCACTCCAGTATTCTGGCCTGGAGAATTCCATGGACTGTATAGTCCATGGGGTCACAAAGAGTGGGACATGACTGAGCGACTTTCACTTTCACTTTCCTATTCTATGGATATTCCGGGAGTGTATTTATACACACACACACACCCCTCCCCCCCATATTAGGAGAATATAGAAGGAAAAATATAACAAATGTACTATCTGCCTAGAGAAACAAACAAATATGATTTAAGAATATACTAAATGCCTCTAACGTTTGAAACAGATATAACCTATGATCTTAATGAATCCTCAAGGGATAATACAGAAATGTTTATATAGGTTTGACTTTCTCCCAAGTACCATTCCAGCAGAATACTGAGAGTCCTGTGTTCCTATGAATATCTTCATGCTTATCTAACCAGAGATTCTGTCAGTTTCCAAATTAGATGGGTCTTAATTCCTCCACCCCCAGGAGACACAGAAGTGTAGCTGATTCAAGTCGTCTTTAATCCTGGAGCATCCTTACAAGAAAAACGCTCTATTACTTGAGATGGCTGAATAAGCCTCTCTATTCCTAGCAGGGAAAACAACCTCCCACACCTGTGACTCCCCACCAGTGCCAGCGGGACCTGCTTATCTTCTCACTTCTTTTTGCCTGAAGCCCAAGATAAGCAGTGCCTGGCAGATAAGAGGCACTGAATCAACAGCTGTGGGTGAATCCATCAACTCTGTGAAGTAAACAGAGCAAGTCTCCTTGTCCCACTTACGCTGCTGTTCATCGGATGTGGATGCTGGGCACTGGGAATGTGACAGAGTCCTTGCCTCTGAAGAGCTTGACCAAGTCGGGAGGTATTTTCAAATACTATGGCTGCAAGGGCTTACACCACACAAGCAGCTACACTAACAGGAAAATTTAAGTAAAAGAGAAATTTCACAGAAAACTAGAAAACTCAAGAAATTCTATGAAAACAAATGCAGTCAACTGAAAGCATGAACCAAGGAGTTTGGCCTTCAAAAAGAAAAGCCAGGTTGCTAGCCATACAGACAGTTTGCATGACTGAGCATAATGCTGGGGAAGAAGTCCCATCCAAGTAAAGAAATAAGAGCCCCGAGTTGTGATTTATGGTCATTAAACACACACACACACACACACAGAGCCACCCTATCTATACTGTAGACACACTGGTTAAATACTTTTTGCAGAAAAGAGTTCGTGTACCCTGAAGTAAGACGTACACAACAGTCTTGGAGTCAGCACAATAATTAACATCCCCAGCCTCATGAGTCACCTTTTCTAGAATAAACATTTTCCAAATCTGCTCTCTAAATAAAAGATTCTAGAAATTATGTCAACTGAAACCATGTTAGGCAATTATTTTTGACAGAATAAATACTTGGCTCAGAATAAATTTCTCTTATGCCTGAGCTATAAGGCTTACCTTTGAAGGAAGGAAAATTTAACTTTTTTAAAAGATCAACAGCAACAAAAGCAAATAAACAACAAAACCTGAAATACTGTGCTAATTAACCGAACAAACACAATTTTCAAACTTCTTTATATGTGCTTACTTTCTGACATTGCAAAGGACCACTTATTTATTTTCTGTGTCTTTGTTAAAGCCACGTCCCCTCAAAATACTTCTGATCAGACATGATGGGAACTGTTTGAGAAGTAAGTGTTTGAGGGACCAGTTTTCTGGTCCCTTTTTGATTATATAGCGTGAGATTTAGCTGTCCTATCTACCCATATACATGGAGCATGGCTGGAGTACAGCAGAATGAGATGAAATACAGACATTTAGTTTTTTTAAAATGCCACCTTTAAGGACCACTAAAGAGATGCACAGTCTCATTCTTTCTATTCACAAAGCAAACTCCTCAAAATATAACTGATATTCTAAAATATCAAGGTAATAGAATATAACTATTACCCTAGGGGAAAAAACACTCTTCATTTACTTTTGCTTATGAATGAACTTGATTCTCCACTTTTTAATTCATGAGGACTTTACCAAAAATGCCCTCTTAGGACCAGAAAGAAAAATTCAGCTTCAGCTACAAAAGTCTTAAGGTAGCTAAGCTTATAAAGCCACATGCAGAGTTGATGTAATAACAATGTCCAGAAAGAGGCTCCCAAAACTTTAAGGATTTTGACATGTGGGCTCTGAAGAAAAACTGGAGATGGGAAAAGCCATTGTCAAAACTACATCAATGCAATCTGTTTCTGCATATGCTAAAACTGTCTCTTCTAAACCTGTAAGATCAAATATGTGCAAAGGGTAGATTTACAGAGACTAATGTTTTTGTTCCTAAGAGTGAACAATCCAGACTAGACCACTAAGAATAGTACAAAAAACCAAAAGCTAGGAGAGTTCAAATCCTCACACATCCCTGAAGGCACAATAAAACCAGACCCAAAAAAGAGTAGTTAAGAAAAATATAAGGGCTCTGAAATGAAGACAAAACCATCAGGAAATGTGATTAAGCTTGGCCTAATCACAAAAGTACGGTTTCAGAAAATACCACCTTGTCTTCACAGAATGATGTTCCTGCTATTCTAGGCTCAGCTCAAATGCCTCTTAAAAAAAAAGAGGACTTTCTCAGAATACTCAGTTTAACCCCATGCAGGTCCTCTCAAATCACATCATTCTTTGTGTTCCAAGTAGTCAGCACTATCTAAAGATACCTTTTGTGGCTGTAGTTCAGTAGCTCAGTAGTGTCCAACTCTTTGCGACCCCATGGACTGCAGCATGCCAGGCTTATCTGTCCTTCACCATCTCCTGGAGTTTGTTCAAACTCATGTCCACTGATTTAGTGATGCCATCCAATCATCTTGTGTATTATGTTTACTGAGTGTTTCCTCCCATGCTACTGAGAGGGCAGCATCCTTTCTTGTCTGTTTCACTACTGTATACCCAGCACCTAGAACTCTGCTTAATACATATTTAACTCAACAAATACTGAATGAATAGTGCTATCGAAAAATTAATATAAGGTTATTTCCTGATACTTATAGATTATTTGGACAAATGTAAGTGATAATTTATACACACATTAAATTTATGAAACTCATAAAATACTGTACTGGCTGGAACATAAAATCAACTTTAAAACAGTAGAGTTACACTGGCCTTTGACTTTTTGTACGAACAGTAAAATGCAATCCCATTTACGACCCATAATTAGAAAAATGCAACCCAGCTGCTAGTTTCCAACAAAAATAAAGAAAAATTTCCTAAGTTAATCAGTGCAGAAAGCAAAGGCACTTTTCAATTAAAATGTGGGAAAGAGGCTTTTAAGAACATCTATGTTTCAAACAGTTTTATTTGTAATCAAGGTGAAAATGACATAAAATGAAGTGCACAATTCACAGAGTTCTGACAAATGTTCACACCTATGTAACCAACACTCCAATCAATACACAAAACATTTCCAACACCCCAGAAAGTTTCCACCAACTCCTTACAGTCAATTCCCACCATCCCTTAGGAAATCACTATTAGTATATCTACCACCATAGCTTAGTTTTGCCTGTCTCTGAATTTCATACAAATGTGAGATTTATTCTCACTGCTGAGAAGATCAATAGTTTGTTCTTTTTTATTGCTGAGTAGTATTTCATTGTGTGAATGTACTACACTTTGTCTATCCTCTCCTGTTATTTTTTTCCAATCTGGGCCATTCTGAATAAAACTTCTATAAATATTTTTATACAAATCTTTTTGTGAACATATGCATTTCTCATGTAGATACCTAGAAGGAGCTTCCCTGGTAGCTCAGCTGGTAAAACATCTGTCTGCAATGCAGGAAACCCTGATTCGATTCCTGGGTCAAGAAGATTCCCTGAAGAAAGCACAGGCTTCCCACTCCAGTATTCATGGGCTTCCCTGGTGTCTCAGATGGTAAAGAATTTGCCTGCAATGTGGGAGACATGGGTTTGATCCCTGGGTTGGGAAGATCCCCTGGAGGAGGGAGTGGTAACCCACTCCAGTATTCTTGCCTGGAGAATCCCCATGGACAGAGGTGCCTGGCAGGCTATGGTCCACAGAGGTTGCAAAGAGTCAGACACAACTGAGTGACCAAATACAGCACAGCAGATACCTAGAGTGGGACTGCTGGGTCACAGGTAAATAAATGTTTAACCTTAAAAAACCTGCTGATTTCTTGCTTGTACCATTTCATCCTCTCATGGAATAAAGAAGAATTTCAGTTACTCTCTATCTTTGCTAATATAAGACATGTCTTCTATTTCAGCTATTCTTGTGTGTTTAGTGGAATCTCATTGTGATTTTAATGTTAGTTTCCTTAATAACCAAAGATACTGAGCACTCTCCCATGGGTTTATTGGCCATTCTTATGTCTTCTTTATTAAACTGTTAAGTCTTCTGCTCAGTTTGATTAGAGGCTTTTTATTATTGAGATTTAACAGCTCCTTATATATATTCCAGTAAAAATAAATTAGAATATGTAAGGGAAAAAATCACAATTATAATAGCAACAAAAAATAACAAGTAACTTAGAAATAAATTTAAGAAAAGAAAATCCTTTATAGAGAAAATTATAGAACACTGTAGAAATGAAAGGAAAACTGATTAAATGGAGATATGCAATGTTCATGGACAGGAAGATTCAATATCATTGAAAGAAGCTTATCCTAAAAGTTCTGTGGAATAATAAAAGCCCATGAGTAGTTAAACAATTCGGAAGAAAAATAAGGTAAGAATTACTTCAGTTCAGTTCAGTTCAGTTCAGTCACATCGGACTCTTTGCGACTCCACGGACTGCAGCACGCCAGGCCTCCCTGTCCATCACCAACTCCTGGAATTCACTCAAACTCATGTCCATTGAGTTGGTGATGCCATCCAACCATCTCATTCTCTGTTGTCCCCTTCTCCTCCCGCCTTCAATCTTTCACAGCATCAGGGTCTTTTCAAATGAGTCAGTTTTTCACATCAGGTAGCCAAAGTATTGGAGTTTCAGCTTTAGCATCAGTCCTTCCAATGAACATCCAGGACTGATCTCCTTTAGGATGGACTGGTTGGATCTCCTAGCAGTCCAAGGGACTCTCAAGAGTCTTCTCCAACTCCACAGTTCAAAAGCATCAATTCTTCAGCACTCAGCTTTCTTCACAGTCCAACTCTCACATCCATACATGACCACTGGAAAAACCATAGCCTTGACTAGATGGATCTTTGTTGGCAAAGTAATGTCTCTGCTTTTTAATATGCTGTCTAGGTTGGTCATAACTTTTCTTCCAAGGAGTAAGTGTCTTTTAATTTTACAGCTGCAGTCACCATCTGCAATGACTTTGGTCCCAAAAAATAAAGTAAAAATTACCCTACCACGTATCAGGACCATATAAAGTCATATTAAGATAAAAATATTAAAATGAAAGAATGGACAAATGAATAGAACAGAATAGCCTTTAAGTACATTCACATAAAAATGAGAAACTGATGTTTAAAAGTCAGTGAGGGAAACAGTAAAAAAAGAGATGCATATTTTTAAAAAATGAAATGAAATTCTTATCTCCCACCATGCACAAAAATAAATTACAGATAGATTAAAACCTTAAGTGTGAAACTGAAGACTTTTTCATTTTTACAAGAAAATGAAGAGATTATCTTTTTAATGTGGGGCATAGATGGATTTCTTAAGGCACAAGAAAGTGTAAGTATGATGGAAGAGATTAATGTTAGCCTATGATAAAATCCAGAAATTCTGTTCTTGAGTGATAAGGCACGAACATGAGTGAAAAGAGTGAAACAAGTGAAGGAAATTAAGAGGTAAACTTCCATTTACAAAACAAATGAGTCATGCGGATGAAATACACAGCAAGGAGAATATAATCAATAATGATGTATTGATAATCTTTGTATGATGACCAATGGTAACTAGACTTATTGTGGTAATTAATCTGCAATGTGTAGAAATATCAAATCTCTATGTTATGCCCCAGGAGCTAACAGAATGTTTGCTGTAGGTTAATTATTCTTCAACAAACAAACAATAAACAAACTCATAGAGAGATCAGATTTATGGTTACCAGAGGCAGAGGTTGAGAGAAGGAGCAACTGGATGAAGATAGTCAAATGGTTTAAACTTCCAGTTAGAGGATGAGTAAGTATTAGGGATGTAATGCACAATAAGATTATATAATTAACACTACTGTATGTTATATATGAACGTTGTTAAGAGAGTGAATCCTAAGAGTTCTCATCATAAGGAAAAAAATATTCTTTTATTTTACATCTATATGAGATGATGGATGTTCACTAAACCTAGTGTGGTAATCATTTTATGATGTACATAAATCAAACCATTATGCTGGACACCTTAAACTTAAACAGTGCTGTATGTTGATTATATCTCAATAACACTAGAGGAAAAAACAAAGAAAACTCTGTTCAACCTAAGTTACTGTAAACAAAATGAAAAGACAAGCCCAAGACTGGGAGAAGATATTTTTTAATGCATGTTACCAACAAAGAATTAGTGACCAGAAGATGGATGGATGGAAGGGGAAGGAAAAAGAATACCTGTACAAATCAGTAAGAACAACACAGTCAGATAGGAAAAAATGGCAATAAAAAATATTTTTCACAGAAAATGAACTACAAATATGATCAGTGAACATAAAAAAGATGTTCAAGATCAACAGTAATCAAGGAAAAGCAAATTCAATTCACGAGATCACGAGGTAACATCCATCCTATTGGCAAAGCTGCTTAAAATCCGACAACATTAAATGGTAGCTTGAATGTGCAGAACTAGAAATTCTTACACAACTGCTGAGGGTGAAAACTGGATAATAGCTTTGCAGAGCAAATAAGGCAAAATGAGGTACAGTGAAAGCCGGGTGTTCCCTCCAACCAGCCTTTCTACACTTAGATACATAACCTGGAGCAGCAATCCTTGAACTTCAGTCTCAAAATCTCTTTACTTTCTTAAAAATTATTTGTTTACATGGGTGATAGTCATGAATATATATTGTATAAGAAATTAGAATTGTTTTAAAATTATTTCACTGAAAAATGAACAGTAAGACAACCACACATTATTATAAACAACATATTCTTATGGAAAATACATTCTCCAAAACAAAAAAATTAATAAAAATAATGACTATTTTACATTTTTTACAAATCTGGCATAATAGAAGACAGTTGGGTTCTCGTATCTACTTCTTCACTCAGTCTGCTGCAATAGCATACATTATGCACCCTCTGGAAAATTCCACTATATACTTATGAGAGAATGAGGGGGAGGGCAAAGAACTTATTATATATTATTATTGTTATTTTCAATCCATAGACTCCCTGAAAAGGTCAAGGAATAGGAGAGGAATGGTCCTCCAGGGGTCCCCACACTTTAAAAAACTCAAGTACATTTGCATAATACACATACATGCACACACACATTATGCTCATCACAGCACTGTAATGACAAATAATTAGAAACAAGCAAAATATTTATCAAAGAATGGATAAACTGTCTATTTACATAAGGGTATACTAACAGTTTAAAAGAAGTAAACAAGGGCTACATGAATCAATGTAATATCATCTCAAACACTGTTCTCAAAAACAAGCTGAAGGATGATAATTTACATAAATGAAACTTTTATAAGTGGCACAATTATACAAACTTTGAATATATGCAAAATAGCATTATTCCTAATCTACAAATAGATGCCTTTGTAGGAACAGTACAAAAACAAAAATAGGAAATATAGACACCAAGTTCATCATAGTGGTGGTTATGTATGGAGAAGGAAGTTAAGAGAATGGGATAAGAGAGGGACATGCAAGGAGACTCCTACTGTATGTATAATTATTTTCTTAAAATAAAAAAAAAAATCTGAAGGGTTAAAATGTTAGAATCTGTTAGAGTCAGGGGATGGTTTATATGGGTATTCGTTTTTGTATATTGGAAACACCTCATAATTTAAAAAAAGAGAAAGAAAGAGAGAATGAGAGAGAGAAAGAAAATTTCTGCTCTACTTGGTTTTGGAGATAAAAATCTCTCAATACTCTCAGTCCAACCAGATTAGTTTACATTGCATTTTTTTTTACTTTGTTACCTTTGACATATAAAAACTATGTATACACTGTGAAAAACATCACCACAATGAAGCTAGACAATTTAACTATCGCCTCTATATAGTCACCATTCTGTATGTGTGAAGATTTTAATTAAGATCAACTCTCTCAGCAAATTTCAGGCATCCAGTACCGGACTGGTAACTGTCACCCTGCTTTATACTTAGATTCCCAGAATTCATTCATCTTGCATAACTGAAGCTTTGTACTCTTTCAATGCTAAACGTGCTCCTAAAATATATTTCACAAAATATCCTTTTACAAATGAGTTTTTCTTAAAATTTGAGCACTAAAATATCTTTTGAATTCTTTTTAAGGAATTATTAGGAATCAAAGATCCTAATATTGCTTAGTGGGTAAACTGTTGTTAATGACAGTCAAATAAGATATCAAAGACCTGTGAAAAACTCCATGTAAAAACAAAGATCCAAAAGAATTGCCTTTTTCTTTCTAAAAATCTATTAAGATAGTAATTTGTATTGGAGCAAGTACAGAACGATGGGTTTTCAGAATGAAATCATTCTAACATAAAACTTAGGTATAAAAGTTTGTCCCACCATAAGCTTTCTTTCATAAATATTATGACATGAGGAAATGGCAACAAGCTGTCAATTTAATGCAACCAATTTTTCCAATTTATATTTCAGGCACACATTCATGTTTTTACTATAAGCATCTGCCTCATTTAAATAAAGTACCTATTATCAATAACCCTACCTACTCTTTCCCAAGTTGTTTTAAAATGACTTATTAAAACTTGAATAAAACCGTAAACTGGGAGATTTTACACACACAAATATATTTATTCTACCAGTTAAACACTGATTCTCAAGAAAGGAGACGGTGTGAAAACAAAGCGAAGCTTTATCCCATTGCTTTTTTTCCCTTATTTTTTTTCAAGTCAGACTATTTACCTTGCATTTCAAATAGAATTAAAGGAGGACTTGAGATTTAAAAGAGCAAGGGGTTTTAAAGTTTGAAACACTTAGCTGAAAGATCTAAAAACTTTAGTTTTATACTTTTCATTCATAACTTTTTCTTTAATTACTATTACTATGCTGACTTCAAGGGCTTCCCTTGTAGCTCAGTTGGTAAAGAATCTGCCTGCAGTGCAGGAGACCCAGGTTCGATCCCTGGGTTGGGAAGATCCCTTGGAGAAGGACATGGCAGCCCGCTCCAGCATCCTTGCTTGGAAAATCTCATGGACGGAGGAGGCTGGTGGGCTGCAGTCCGTGCGGTTGCAGAGTCAGGCACGACTGAGTGATTAACACTTATGCTGACTTGAAAGTCATCTCCAGTGTCTTACATTCTCAATCAAGCTTCATTTTTTAAAATTTATTTTTAATTGAAGGATAACTGCTTTACAATGTTGTGTTGGTTTCTGCTATACAAAAATGTGAATCAGCCCTAAGTGTACATATACCCCCTCCCTCTTGAGCCCCCCTCCCACCCCCCACCCTACCCACCTAGGTCATCACAGAGCACCAGCTTGAGCTCCCTGTGTTCAAACTTCATTTTTAAAAACTGTCGTGTTCTGACTTCTGAAACTTGCCTTTCCTTCCTTCCTTATTTTTTAACAAACCCATATATAAGGCATATATACGTCAGACACTGTTAATTCATTTAACCCTCTGAGGTAAGTACTGTCATAATTCCCATTTCACAGATGAGGAAACTGAGGCATAGGTGGTAAAGTAACTTGCTCAAGGTTCCAAAAGTTAAAAATGGCAGAATCAAGATTCAAACCCAGAACTTATGCCAAGTCCAGGGCATATTTTTAAAAAGTTTTCACTGTTTCTGATTTTTCAGCATTGCTTTAAAAATTTTCAGCACTAAAAGCAATCTGTTTTCCATAAACTCCCAGGCTTAACAAGTATGAGACAGAGGAAAGGTGCTCGACTGACCATGTTTATCAAATCAGTGGAGGGGAAAAGTGGAAGGAATAATAATTGAGGGAGATGACGGTAACACATTCAGTTTAGGGCAAAATTATTTGAGTGGCCTGAAGAATATGCAAGCAGAGGTGGCTGGTAAGCAGGTAGATACATCAAATCTTAAGGAGAGGGGAGGTCTGTGCTGGAACTACAGCTAAAACTGGAGGGTTCCAAAGAGCAAGTCAGCCCTGGGGGGTGAGCAGGATTCTCATAATAAAGGGACGAAGGCAGCGTCTTTCAAGGTGGTAGGAATGAGGGAAGCTGGAGAGGAAAAAGGACAAAGCAGGTTCAGAGCAACAGATGCATTTGAGATGTAACGCAGGGCTCACAGAAGCAGAAGCGGCGACATGGTAAGTGTAGAGAGATCAGAACGTCTACTCAGTGAGAATATGCAATTCTCAGCTGCAAGACAAGTCTGTATGCTTGTGTTCTTTGCATTTTGCAGAATGATCAAATACCAGACCAAAATATAATGCCGCCTTATTTTGTTTAATATAATGAAGTTTAAACCTACGAAACTGAAGACTAGCAAAGGCTTTTACATTTCATGAAAACACTTTAAAATGTTTAAAATATAAAGGATTATCAAGAGGCTATTTTAAATATTCACATGCCCAAGAAGGTTTCGATCACTTCAGAAATACATGCTTGCAGACATTTACTATTATTAGACATTCAGTATTCAACTTGAGGTTAATTAAGATGTATTTGGCTACCTAATGCAAGCAAAGTGAGATGCACACAGGAAAGTCTAGGAGGGAAGGAGCTTATTACTGCATACCCCTGCTTGCCTATGCCGAGCACATCTGACAGCCACCGAGCTTTCTTCCTGCCATTTTGACACCATTCATGTCAACCAGAGAATTTTGTAAGGATATTTTGGAAGCATGAAATGAAGCTAACCTTTGGAGAAAAACTGGGATTTGGCAGAAAGCTAAGGAAAGAGGACTGGGTATCTAGGACCGAGAGAATAATTCAGGCAAGAATATTTGACTACATTAATTTTGAACCACACTATATGCCTCTACAGCATTTTATCTACTACTCAAGGGCTGTTTACAAACGAATCGACTTTCTTTCATGCCTTTTTTCACTTAAAATGTACTTAATAGGTAATACAAGTATATGATAAGCTTTTTATCAAAAGTTACAAAAAGGGAGACAGTGAAGAGTCTCCCTTCTAAACAACTGTCCTCTCCAGAGACTGCTTTCCTGAGAGACCCTGTGCGGGTGTGCATGCATGCATGCTAAGTAGCTTAAGTCTTGTCCGACTCTTTGCGACCCTATGGACTGTAGCCTGCCAGGCTCTTCTGTCCATGGGATTCTCCAGGCAAGAATACTGGAGTGGGTTGCCATGGCTTCCTCCAGGACATCTTCCTGACCCAGGGATTGCACCCATGTCTCTTGTGTCTCCTGCACAGTCAAGCAGGTTCTTTACCACTATACCCCATGTAACTGTGTTTCTTTTAAACTATTTTATTTTTAACTTTTTTTCTCCTTAGGGTGTTGCCTGGTCCTAATCTTTTAAAATATTTTGAACTTTAAATTTTCTTCTAACTCAGACAGCATTTCCATGACTTAGTCATTCTTAACTAAACACCTATAACATGGTATGATTCTGTATGTCACATCCACAAAATGTGTACCAAGAACCTTAGTACTCTATAATCTAGGTGGAGTTCAAGGTACAGATAGGAATACAAATTTAAAAGAAAAAGCCTGGATCTTATCTGTCAGGCAGTGTGATTTTATTTCCTCTTTATAAGATAGAATTCTCCTCTTTATTCTGCCAAACTTCGGTTGAGTTAAACAATTAGCTTACCTAATGAATGTCTATTTAAAAAAGACACACACACACACACTAGGACCCTATAATTCAGGAGCTTAAAAGAGGAAGCCAAAGTTTATTACAGCCAGCTTATATATTAATAGAGTAACAGTTTAGTTGAATTGTTAGGATTGTGGTCTCCAAAATGGGGTCATGCACCCCAAAGCAGAGTATAAGGCAGTCTTTAAGGGTGTAGGAAAAAATTAGAACTTGTTTACAATGACTTTTTACTTCTCCCTTTCAAAATTTATATTGTAGAATGCTTTCTCATGGGACTCCCCTGACGGCTCAGTGGTAAAGAATCTGCCTGCAATGCAGAAGACACAGGTTCAATCCCTGGACTTGGAAGATCCCCTGGAGAAGGAAATAGCAACCTACTCCAGTTATCCTGCCTGGGAAATCCAATGGACAGAGAAGCCTGGTGGGCTAAAGTCGACGGGGTTGCAAAAGAGTCAACAACAACAACAACAATGCTTTCTCATATACATAGTAAGTTAATATACTGGTACATGCACATTTATAAAGACATACTTGGGATGTGTATACTCATTATGTTCCCTCATTAGCAATTTTGCTAATGAGGGTACATAATAAAAAAAAAATTGATAATTAAACAGCTCAGTATATGAGGTGTTCATTTCTAAAAATAAATATTTTATTGATTTTGGAAAGTCCACCAAGTACTGGGGCTTCCCCGATGGCAAAGTCCCAGTTAGGACTTTGCGCTTTCGCTGCTGAACGCCTGGGTTTGATCCCTGGTTGAGGGACTAAGATCCCACAAGCCGCAGAGCACAGCAAAATAAAATAAAATAAAGCTGATGTAAGAAAAGTATACGGAGTGCTAATTTGAACAGAGAGAAAAAGCAAATTGTAAAAGGGCCAGATCAGTGCTGAGCTAGACTAAATTTTTAGAGGGAAAAGTAGGTGGCTTACTTTTTGATCTGTGGTTCTTTTCAGCCATGTTATTGCTGCAAGAGTTACTAACACCGAAGTGTGTGGTCAAGCAGATGGGCTTTGAACTTAAGACTGTCAGGTTCGAATCCTGACTCTACCACTCACTCTGGGGAGGGCTCAATGATATGTATAATAGCCTTATTCAGGGCCTGGCAGTTAAGTAGCCGAAAATGTTAACAATGATTAAATAAAAAGAATATCATTTAACAGACACTAGCTTTCTATAGCAACTGAAATGAAACAGCTGAGTCATGTTTCAATTAAGAACCTTTTGGAAAGATGCTTTTTGAGTCTAACTAAAACGTATTTAAACAAATGGAAGTTTTTCCTTCTTTTTTATCCAAAAAAAAAAAAAAAAATCCCCTCAGTAAAACTCCCATGAACTATTCTATCTTGGAACAGCTAATGTAAATTAAACAGTGTCAGTCCCCAGCCAAACGGATACCGGAATCACTGTATACAGTATATCTTTTTGGCTTCACTTTTATGTGGAACATGTGTTTATATTTTGACCTTTTGTCTTTTTTTTTTAAATACAGAAACATTTTTAAACAGCAGCAACTGGAATGATTTTTTAATTTTTTTAGCTTCCAAACATACTAAGCTACACATGGCAAAGCCTATTGCTGAAACATTTATAAATGTTACACCAACTGTGTTTATATTTCTGATTTTTTTAGATTGTTGTTTTCATGTAAGCCATGACCTGAAAATTTGAGCTCAAATTCTTTCCACAAAATAATTACATAATGGAACAGTCTGAGTCATTTTGAATTTCCGAAACACAAAAACTTGCTCCCATAAAATAAAGATAATAATCAGTATTGCAGTGAAGTTTTCGTATGGGGTTTTGCAACCAGGACCATCTCAATCACAACTAAGTAGTAAGGATAAGGCTGGAAGGACAAGAACAGGACCAAGAACACGATGACAACAACTCATCCAACTCAGAAAAGTCACTGCACTCTTTTTTCTTTTCCATTGCCTCTCCTTAAGCAATTGATACAAAAATAAAATCTAATATTAAATTTCACTGCAATGAAAAAATCAAAGAGAAAAAAAAATGGTGACTCTGAAGGGAAAAGTACTCAAGTATTTCTTGTTAACCTGGCCTTTTAGACCTTATCTATCACCCTGATGGAAGACAGAAAGGATTTATAGTATGTAAGTTAATATCAATAGCACACAAAATGTTAAGTGATAATTCTATGAACAAAAAGACCAAAACGGACTAAATCTGGGCAAGGAACGTCTCTGGCTCTCAGCGGCTCCATCTGTTAAATGTTATATAGACAACATATTCTATCTATGAGACAGTCTGTGACAAAAGGATTGTCTCTTAAGGAGTCTAGAGATAGTAAACTTAAAAGAATAATTACTTCTTTTTTCTCAAAAAAAAAAAAAAAAAAAAAAAGGGAGTTGGCTTTCAACAAATATGTCTGCAGTGGGTGAATGAGCAGGGGATCCTACCTCTAAACTCATACATGTTCTTTCTCCTCAAGGGCTGTCCCAGGTCTCAGCCCCTTTACTCTTTGACTCTGAACACCGCTAAGGCAGACCCCGAGGTCAGTCAACTCAAACACCTTCGCTGAATCCCTCAGCTCAAATATTCCATCAACCCCTACTTCCACCACAGGCTTTCTCTGTACCTACTACTCTCATTAAGATTTCTCTTTTTAAGGGATCACAAATAAATTCCTCCTTGACAATTTCAAAGATATTTTCTTAGTATCCACATGGTTGAAAAAGATATACAATTTTTTTTTTTTTTTTGACACAGCTATGGACATAACTTTGACAGCTGGAAATTTACTGGAATCCAGGGAATGAGATTTGCAACAATGAATAACCATTAAATATTTACTCTGCGCCACCCAGACACAATATATCACTTTATGTACAAACGCAAATGGAAAGCTTACAAACCTTCAAATGGAAAGCTTGTAACAGTCTTAAGTTAAATAATAGCTACAGTTTGATCTTTAAGATAGGTAGGTAAACATATGAAAGTATCCAATGCTTCAGTTTTTGTTGAGATGCTTTTATTCTATGCCACTGCTTAAGAAAAGCTATCAGTTTCTCAAAGAACCCTTCACAAGTTGCAACTGATTTTACTCCTCTCCCTCCTCCTCTCTCTTTTCCCACCCCTCCCCTTGCTTCTCCCTCCCTTTTCCCAAGTCTAAAGCAATAGATGGATAAAGTTTGAGAAAGGACACCCAAAATCCTTTGATTTCCCAATTTCAATCCCTAAAGTAATCCATTTAATGCTACTATTAAAATGAATAATGTTCTTAACTGTTCTTTGAAAAATTATAATTGCCATCTTTAACACAAAATATTTTTTAAAAAATCTTCTCTAATGTTGTTTTAAGCTCCTAACTAAAATAATGGCTTTAATATTTCAGCCATTGTCATGAATGATGTAATCCATTTCAGGAGGAGGATTTAAAACTACTATATAAATTTCCAATAGCCAAAGACCAGAAATGTCTCATTAACTACAAAATCCTAGAGTGCTTAGCTACAAATTATGAGTTGAAAGGATGTGGGTTTTATTACTATGCAACATAACTTCACGTTAAATCCTAAGAGAAACTGCCCAGCTAGCTCATTTCCTATTTCATCTGTGTAAAAAGTGCAAACGATAAAAAAAAAAAAAAAAAAGTGCAAACGTTAGATTCATCGCCACCAAACAATGAAAGCCTCATTGTGAAGAAAATACTTCTGGAAGACCTCTTGTAAATGAGATTATTTGTTTAACAGGTAACCGATGCTTGTTGGGTACAGTATCCTAAGGGCCTTGCAAATATTACTCCATTTATCCTCATTAAAACTTCACAAAGCAAGTACTATTATTACGACATGTCAACATGCTGAGCACATAATTTCATACATTAAAAAAAAAAAAAAATAGACATTGCCTAAGTTGCAAGTTAACCCTCCAAAATCAACTTCCATGAATGCTTTTCAAGCTGATTAAATGGATTTAAGAGGTTGACTGTATACTAAAGCAATATTTTAACTTTCAATCCATTGCACAAGTACCATGACTAAAATAAATTTCTTTCTTTAGCTGTATGCTGATGGCTACATGAAGTAGGAGACTAAGGATTGGCTGCTTTGTCTCACAACAGTCTCCAGGAGCCCTCCACAGAGCAAGTTCTTAAAAAAGAGCTCACACGAGTGAACCTAAAAAAATCAACCAAAGCAACTCTCCTTTAAAGCTCTAATTCCTCTCTACAATTTCCTACCGTCAGTCAGGCCATGAATGTCAACATGTTTTTTTTACTTCCAGTATGAACAAGGTTAAGAACTTTTTCACAGCAGATTCTTAGGAAGTCAATCTATTAACCTCATTGCTTTGTCATCTCATTTTATAAGAAGACCACACACGTCATTCCAGACAGATGAATTTCTGACTTTTATTCTTCAAATTACAACAAAGCTTAGCTCTTCCAATTCTGTATTTAATAGAGATGAAGAACATTTGCTCTTAATCCTCTTAAGAAAAATTTTCAGACACATGCATGCTATTCTTAGCTCTTTCAACCATTTCCTCTCATGCTATGTACCTTTGTTCCCTTAATCTCTCACCATAAGCCCCAACTTTCCAATATTTTGCATAATTTTCAAGATCTCTGGTAAACTCTACACAATCCCCTTAAATTGTAAAAATGTAAAGGTAGATAAAGTTCTCCTAAAAGATTTGACATAAATCAGAGTTAAGAGGATTAAGTCACAGATTTCACATGGTAAATTTCTATTTATATACCTTTGACATCCAAGCTTATAAGCCATGGTTCTATAGTTCTGCCCTGTAAATTAACCTGACCTTGAGATCTTTGCCTTCCATAATTTAGTATATTAGTTCTTCCATATTTTACATTAGTCTATTTTTCTTCCAGTTTGATTCCTCTTCATGGGCCCATGTGTAATTTGTTTCCAACTACTTGTCAATTTTGGAGAAGGAAATGGTAACCCACTCTAGCATTCCTGTTGTGATAATTCCACGGACAGAGGAGCCTGGCGGGCTATAGTCCATGGGGTTGCAAAGAGTTGGACATGACTGAGCAGCACTTGTCAATTTTATTTACTTCATTTTGTAATTTGAGCTATTTCACTTAAGAAATAATTGAGCAACAAAAGATCTCCCAATGATGCCTGCATTAATTGCCACAGATTTCACTCCAAATTGGAACTGATCCAACTTTTTGGCTTACTGCAACCCTCCTAATAATTCCAAGCCTGGGGACATGGCCCTTGCAGAAGAGACATGTCAAGTTTCATTTGATTTCTGTAGGATGGGGAAGAGGGAGGCAGAGTCTCAATTATAGCTTTTCTCAGGACTTTAAGAGTTCCCAGAAAGGGGATCACAATATGCCACTATCATTCTAACACCTAAAGGTTGCCCTTTTAACAAGAATTGACAACAAGTTGGAAGTAAACATCAGAAGTGATAAACTTAGAAAAGAATAGGAGGGGAACAAGAAAGCAATCAGCAGAGGAAAAATCCTTTGGAAATGGAGAAGAGAAGTAAAAATCACCTTCACCCATCAGACTTTTGGCCACGGTCCCAAATGCTGGTTCACTTGCTTGATTCAACCACCACACTATGAGTTCAAGGTCACAGCTTGATCTCTCTGGGGGAGTCAATGGCAACCAGCTTCATGGTGAAAAACTTGCCTTTTTGAACAACCTCTCACAAATCTATCACTTGTCCTAAGGGATTCGTGAGAGTAGGTATGAATTCATCAATGCAAATTCATCACCATCACTGGAAAAAAAAAAAAGCCAGGAACACCTGACCTCTGATTCAGCCAGCTGGACAAATTTCATTAAGGGAGAGACCTCTGATGATCTTAGGTCAGACAGATGTGAGTAAGAAACCAGGCTCTACTCCTCACTAGTCCTGTGTGTGACCTTGGACAAGTTTATTTTTCTAAACCTTAAAGACAAAACATATTAAGGGCCTCAAGCAGAGCTTGACATAAAAGGGATGCTCAAGGGATGCCAGGCCCACCCCCTTTCCAGAGATAAAACCCAGGACTTGAGAGCACAGGCATGGCGCCAGGCCCACCGCTCTTACAACCTCTGCAGCCTACCAGCTGTGAAACACTCAACAACTGTCAGTCTCATCTTAGAAAGCTGGGATAACGAGTCCAGGCATTTAGATAGTGCCTAGCACACAATCTCAATAAATGGCAGCTATTTTTTAACTGTTAATAAGAGAAAGTGATGTTACAATCATCATTATCTGTTGACCAATCTTTCTCAAAGTACGGTCAGGGAACAGTAGATATCACCTGATAAAAAAAGATCCCAAGTCCACCCCAACCTATTCAAAACAGCTCCAAAAGCGTAGTACCAGGTAATACTCATTTCAGAATCAAACTTCCTTGAGAGATATACTAAAATTTAAGAATGACTTATCCTTTTCATCTTGTGCTATGTTTCAGTAAATTAAGACTTGTCTTCTAGTACTTTCCCCATTCTTTAGTACTTTTCTTATTCTTTACTATGTCATGAGGATTTCCCAGTATCAGGTGTTTTTTTAATATTTCAGCACTTTTTTAGACTTAGGCATTAAACTGATAGGCTCATTCCCCTTGTTTCCCTCCCTCTTCCCAAGAGTATTATTTTGACTTTTTTCCTCCTCTGACCAAGGGTTGACAGACTATGGCCTTGGTCTGTGGCCAGTTTTGTACAGAGGGGATACATGTTTAAAGGACTGTTGTGTTTTTTTTTTTAAAAAAAGAGGAATATGCGATGGAGACTACGTTGCTCACAAAGCCTGAAATATTGACCCTTTACAAAAAAGTTTGCCAACCCAGTGGTAGTCTAGAGCTCTCTTTAAATTGGGGGTCTCAACACAAATTACTTTAAAAAAATTGAGAAATGATTAGAATAGAGATTACTCTAAATATATATTTTTCACTGCACCTAGAAAAGGGAAGCACCATTGCCAAAGTTTCTGTTATACACAGACACATATGTGTGCACTGGATAATGACCAAATTGGTTGCAGTCACAAAAGTCTCAGGGGGTATCGGGAGGTAGGAATGGGGAATAAATTGGGCAGTTGGTTAACTAGTATTTAGTAAAACTGACACTGAGTAATTTTTACAATAAAAGTACTTTGGAGACTATAAAACCATACTAATGATCCCTACTTTTCAGAAGGTAACGGCTTATTTCTTCATCGTTAAGTGGAAATAAAATCTGTTCTGTGTACGGTCTACATTGTTTTAAAGAGAAAACAAAATTATAAACGCAAAGTACTTCAAAACATTACAAAAGCAAAATATTTTAGTTATACTAACAATATATTGCACTGAACAAATACAGGCTCTTTACCAAGTCCCTTAGCCTTTGGTTTTCTCCAGTCTGGAAAACTAGTCCTTTTTGTTTTCTTTGTGTGTGTCCATGTGCATGTGGATGTACTCGTGTGTGGATGTGTGTCTCAAGCATAAAAGAGGTATTAGATGTCTCTACCCTTTGTGTCATTCATCAGTGGCTTCTCCTGCCTGTCTGCTTAAAATCTGCACTCTTTCCTTCTCATGCCATTTCTAAGAAGAAAAGCATTCAATTAAGTTTTTGTGCAAAATGAAGACTATGATTATCCTACCTCTGGAAACATTACAAAGTCCAAAATAAAAATTTTTAAAGTAACAATATTCCATTTTATCTTCAGAGAGCAGTAATTTCCAGGGCTTTCTGTGACTGCTTCAGATAAGCTAAAAATACCTTAATTTTATAACACACTTCAACAATTTTGCAAAGAAAAGAAACACCTTCCTAGAAACGTACACAAAGAAATGACACTTTAAAATATGAAACGCACTGTGGACACCCAAACCACGAGTAGTGTAAATAAATAAAAGCTGGTGTGATGCTGAAAGCACGTTTGTCTTATACCACAAAGAAAAAGCACTTGCACATTTGCACACCCAGGTATTTTAGCTTGGGATGCCACAAAGATGAGATTTAGGCATGCTGTGTAAATGCAGGAGGCTGTTAGTGTGTAAGCGTGTCTGCGTGTGTCAGGGAAAGAGGGTTATAAGCAGGAGGGGTGGGACCTGCCAGGAGCAGCTACTGGAGAAAACCCCCTTTTCTTTCCCATTCATTCTTTCCAGCTTCAGTGTCTGGCACAGTCCTTACAATTACTCACTGCTTTTCATTCTAAAGACAACCAACAAGCTTTCAGAACTTCCTACAGTGTTTTTCCCACAGGTTTTTGTTGTTGTTAAGGCATCAAATCATCCAAAATTTGTTTTAAATCAAACCATTAGCCCGTTTCCTCATTCCAAAGACCCCTTGGATTGCAGGCTAAACAGGATCCTTTGTTGTGTGTCCCAAAAGAATACA
Organism: Dama dama; assembly: GCF_033118175.1. Lineage (NCBI taxonomy): Eukaryota > Metazoa > Chordata > Mammalia > Artiodactyla > Cervidae > Dama > Dama dama. Next base: position 45,737,323 of record NC_083698.1, on the reverse strand, counting down.
ACACGCTATCGGTAAATTGGAAAATAATAGATGACTCTTGTTTCCAAGAATGCCAAAGCTATCACCATAAATTCTATTCTGCCCCGCGAGTCCAATTTCACGCTCCTTTTAGTGAATCTGCCATCCTAACAAGAGTGAAGCCAATGCGACTGACCACCCCTCCGCCCCTTCGTTTTGGACAGTCCACTAATACACATACGGGCTGAAAGAGGATGCCAAATGGGCCACTTTCATTTATGCAACCCCAGCGAAAGTCGTTTCTCAGATGCCCACTCCAAACCTACCGGCCTCTGCCTCCGAGCCCAGGAAGAGAGTGGGGCGAGTGGGCAGAGACGCCTCACCTTTCGGCTCCCCACCTCCCGAGGAGGGAACACGGAGGAGGGCACGACGGGAGCGCGGAGGAAGAAAGTGGGCGAGTGGAAGAGACAGAAATGGAGCTGAGGGGTGGGCGCGACTGGAAGGTAGGGAAGGCGGGGAGAGGTGGGTGGGCGTAGCTCCGGGATCTAAGCACCGGGGGGAGCGGCGGGGGTGTGGGCCCACGCGGGGGATCCGGTCCTCACCGTTGAACGCCCCTGCATCCGCGGCCTCTTCCTCCTCCTCCTCGCCGTTCTCCGAATCGCTGTGCCTGGGCTCCTCGGCGAAGTTGACCCCCTTGCTGGGGGTGCCGCCCCCGCCGGCGGCGCCCGCGTCCCCCCAGGTCCTGCCTTCGTGGCCGAAGCGCGCGGCGCCTTTGCGCTCGTTCTCCTCCTGCAGGCGCGTGAAGTGCTGCAGCGCGAACTCCAGCAGGTCCGCGGGCTGGTGCCTCAGCACCTCCACGGTGAAGCCCTGCAGCAGCTCCGTCAGTCCCGCCGGGATCTCGATGCTCATCCTGCCTCCCCTGCCGGCGGGCGCCCGGGCGCCGCCCTCGCCCCCTCGCTGAACCGGCCTCGGGCCCAGCGGCGGCCCAGCGAGCGCAGACGGGCGCTGGAGGGGCTACCGGCTGCGAGCGCGGCGCACTGGGCCCCGGCAGCCAGGCTGGCCTGGCCCGCGGCTCCCGGCGCGCGGCTGCTCGGTGCGGCGGCGGCGGCTGAGCGAGCTCGGCCCCGGGAGGGCTGGCAGCATCTCCGGCTCCTCCCGCTCCCGCCGCGGCCGCTCCTCTCCCCCGCCCGGGCCGCCCCGCCCCCGCCCCGCCGCTGCACGCGGGAGGGGGCTCCGCGCGCCCCCACGTGACCCGCGGAAACCATGGCAACCCTGCCGGCGGGCGCCGAGCACCCGCCACTTGCACTGCTGAGGGGCTGAAGGCGCCACGCAGGCCGGCGCCAGGGCACTCTCCTAGGGGGCGCGGCCGGGGCGGGTCCCCCCACACCCCCAACTCGGCCCTCCCCGGGTCACCCCCGGGCCCAGGCGCGCCCGGTAGTCCACCTGTCCGCACGCCCCGGCGAGGACCGGCCACTCGGCCGAATTCCCACGCCTCTTTCACCACCCCGAGTCCAAGCAGAGCTGGTGCCACGCGATTTGCCCTGAAACTTGGGCCTCCACCTTGTTAGCGTCATTTTCTTTTCCTCCGAGAATCTAGTTGTAGTAATACGTGCGTGCGGGTGATGTCTTTTGTTTAAAGTCGTGTAGTACTGGTTCTTTTGGACAAAGAAATAATGCCCCATCTTTGTGACACCTTTCTTTTTCTTTCGCCATGTGTTACACAGCCTTTCTCCACTCAACCTGTTTTATTGTTTTGCTTCACTGACAGCATCCCATTGTCCACTTGGTGCAGTTACTACTTGTTAAGACAAATGCCCGATTTGTTGTGAGGCCCTTAGAAGTTAGTCGATGGCCTTCAAAGAGGATAGTGCAGCAATTTGAATAAAATGTCAATGTCAGGACAGATGGCCCTCAAGCAAAAGAACCTTTGCCTGATTAAACTGTTATTATCTTAAAACGTTCCCTTTTGCTTTGAGTGGTTTTGAATTATATCTCCAAAAACAGGAATACGTAGTGCAATATAAAGAGAAATAGAATCTGAGATGTGTGCTTTTCAAGAAGTCCTTGACTTTGAAACAAGGCTTATTCTGCGAATGTTTACAGTTTCGAATTAGCAAATGTCTTTTGCCGATTAAATGGTGTTTAAAAACATATTTCATTTTTCATCATGACCATGATTGTAAAATGAAATATCTCAAGAGCAAGCTCAGTTAAGTTATTGTGATTTCTATCTACACACAAAAAACGGTAAATACGTGGTTCAGAAACCTCAAAGACTAGAAATCAAGATGTAACAAACTAGTCCCTTTAATAAAAATACATTTTGAAAATAACCCTTTGTTTATAATACAACTGTAGTCACTCCATGAGTGACTATTTTCTTTATTTGCATTTCTTAATCTCATAATAATTTTATTTTTAAATATAGTAAGGCGCTTCCGATGATGAGGGTCAAGCATTTTAAGAAGTACATTTTTATAAAGAACCATGATCCTCACTGCTTGGTCCACAGTATTAATCAAACTTTAACCATGTAAATATTATATAGACCATATAAGAGTTTTAAGAAGTAGAAGTATGCTTTTATAAAACACCATGATCCTCACTGCATGGTCCACAATATTAGTCAAACTTTAACCATATAAATATATAGACCATATAAGCATTATCATCTTTATAGACCCAGTACTTTAAGAAATTAAGTAAAGAATTAAAATTAAAGTTTAAATTAAAATTTTAAGTTAAACTTAAAATTTTAATTTAAGAATTTGAGTAAATTAAGTTTGCATCATCTATCTTCATTTATAGACTTTCCATTCCCAAGCTTTCCTTATAGCCATGCATCTGAGTTACTATTGTTGTGTAATAAATCACCTTAAATGTAGAAGTTGAAAACAGAGTTTTTATTATGCTCTATGATTTTTTTTTAGAATTAACAAGAAAATGGTAAATATAGTAACTTAAACAAGACCGAAGTTCATTTCTCTGTAATGTAAATGTCAGCGGTTCAGGGCTTGCATGCTGGTTCTAGGATAATTAGGCACTGAGCCTCCTTCCAGCTTGTTGCTCTGTAATCTTCAGTTTGTTGTCCAAATTGCTGCTCTACCTCCAGTCTATTCATCCATATTTCAGTCAAGAGGAAAGTGAAAAAGAGAAGGGAACTTCTCCTCTCAGCGCATACACATCCCCTATCTAAGAGTACTTCCAGGAGGTTAAACACACCCATTCCTCTTACATCGTCTTGTCCAGAACTTGGTCACTGGCCATACCCGTAGTGTGACCAACTGCACGTTCCAAACGTGACTGCAGAAGCCTCACCTGTTCCGTGTGCTCCTCAGCAGTGTGTCTTGCGACACCCCATCGAGAGCTGAAGCCTTAATTCCCCTCCTCTTGAATCTGGGTGGGCTCATGACTGCTCTGATAGAAGTCAAGCCAGAGTGACAGAAGAAGCCAGCCCTGTGATGCTCCATCACATATCTTTGAGCATAATAAAAACTCCAAGGACCAGAGTGAGGACCTCAGGTAAAACAAACAGCACTCCTGGCTGGCCCAATTTACATAGGACAGGCCCAGGAAGAGAAAAACATATAAAAAGAGGAGCCAAAGCTAGCTCTCGCTCTCTCTCCTGCACGCTGGGTCGCTCTTCTCTTCGTGTCTTTGGGTCAACATGCCCTCACGCCTCAAGGATGGATTTTCCTGATATTATCTAAATAAAATAGAGCTGTAACACTGAGTTGTAATGCTGATTTATCTTAGAGTTATAACACGGTCTGTATGAGACCCGAGAGCTGTGACATGCCGAAGGGGGCTTTAATGTCCGTCACTCCAAATCTTTGTTGTGACGAGACAGAACTAAGGAGCATACACTCGCCTGACAGTTTCAACATGCCATTATTCTTCCTTGTAGTTTTACTGTGTGAGGCATGGTAGATGACTCTATTATGAACCACAATGTGAGGGTCATGTGGCTGTCATTTCTTTAGGGGTATAGAGGTGAGTCAAGCATGAAATGCATGATTGGGTTAGATGACCTCTATGGTCTGTCCCATCCTAGGATATTCTGCAATAGTATAAAGACATATTGGATTTAAAGCATCTTTGCAAACAGCTCTCTGATAACATTTTTTACTTCTCTCAGTTTTTAAATCAATAACCATGACCTGAGAAAAGTAAAGGTTGATGCTGATATTCCTATTATGTTAATACTGTTCTCAGAACACACATTCACTTCTCAAATCATATTCTTGCTTCTATTCACTACCCCAAAGCCCTTTTGGTAATATTATATGCTTTCCCCTACTTTCATTTTCAGAATATTTCCTTTTGAACCTTGGAGCGCAGTGACAGTGACTTATGGGGACTGTTTATCTTTGAATTCTTTAAAAGAACATCACTGATATTGATTCTTTGGTTGTTGATTTACACAGCAGTCTGCACTAGTGTCTCAGAAAATCAGAAGCAATTGTAAAAGAACTCCAAGAGTTCAGTACTGGAGTAAAATAAGACTGCTACAAAATTTGTTTTCACACATGGGAATGAAACATATTGGACAAAAACAAAAGTTGGTTGATAAGTAGCAGCTAAAACAAGACAACAGCATGGATAAGCCAATAGTTTGGACAACTTCTATAATGCATAATAATAACTATGGTCAATCCTTTGTCCTGTTGTAAAGCAAAGGGAACTATATTCAATATCCTATGGTAAACTTAATGGAAAAAAATAAAAATAAAACAATAAAGTGGTCAGGTATTATAAATATATGACAGTCTGCCTCTTCAGTGGAGAAGAAAGTCCCAAACACAGTCACTTGGTGGTATAGGCACCTCACACTTATTTGCTGAAGGATGTTCATCTCATAGCCTGAAAAATCTTTTAAACATTTGGGCTGAGACTAAATAAATGTTTAATTTCTAGATGCAGCTTTGTGAAGAATTGCTTCTAGATGACTGATGGTTCTTCAACTTTAGGGAGCACCAGAAGGACTTGCAGGACTTGTTAAAATACAGTTGCTGGCCCCAGCCCCAGATTTTCAGATTCAGTAGGTCCAAGGTAGAGCCTAAGAATTTACTCTTCTCTCAAACTCCCAGGTGATGCTTATGCTGCAGGTGTAGGGACCACACTTTGAGAGCCTCTACACTAGATTACCCAGGGAAGAGTGTATACACATATTATATGTATTCCAAGAAGATAACTATTTGAAGTACCCTTTTTGCTTAATGTCAAAGTGTAAGTTCTTCTTTGGTTAGATGAGGACTAGAAGCAACTTCATTTTTCTTTTCTCCTATAAGGAGTCTTGCAAAGTTTTGAGATTCTCAAAAGCTACAGAGAATGTATCCTTAAATGCTAGTTTTCATAAATGGAATGTGGGTTTCTTAAAACTAAGTTGGACTCACAAGTTTATCTCTGCTTCCTGAAAGTCCACTAAACTTATGGCTAAAGGAAAGGGGAAAATAAAACAAAACTATAAACTCATAAGAACAAAAGGACAAGTGAATCATAATAGAAATATAAAATAATAATACAAAATTTAAATTATTCAGCTTTAAAAAGGAAGGAAATTTGGACATATGCTATAGCATGGGTGAACCTTGAAGACAGTATACTGTGTGAAATAAGCCAGACACAAAGGACAAACACTGTGTGATTCCACTTACGTGAGTTATCTTATTATGGTTATTGTTTAGTTGCTAAGTTGCGTCTGACTCTTTGCGACCCTATGGACTATGGCCCACCAGGCTCCTCTGTCCATGAGACTTCCCAGGCATGAAGACTGGAGTGGGTGGCTATTTCCTTCTCTAGGGGATCTTCTCGATCGAGGGATCGAACCCAAGTCTCTTGCATTGCGGGCAGATTCTTTACTGCTGAGCCGTTAGGAAAGCATCTAGAGAGTCAAGATTCATAGAAACAGAGAGTGGAACAGTGGTTGCCAGGAGACTAGGGGAGGGGAAAATGAGTTTTTTAATTGGTAAGAGCTTCAGTTTAGCAAGATGAAAACATTCTGGGGTTGGTTGCACAACAATGTGAATATACTTAACACTACTGAACTATAGACTTAAAAATGATTACAGTCATTAATATTTGATACCTGTATTTTACCACAGTTAAAAACTTAAAAAATAATTTTTTTTTAGAATGAAAAAATGGGAGAAGAGACAAGAGCAAATGACTGTTATCTGCTAGAACTGTGGAGCTTGCTGAGCGAACTAGAGAAGGTTGGAACAAAAGCTTGGGTAAACACAAACCAGCAAGATGCAAGAGCACTTCTGTGTCCCAGGGCTCAGAAGCAGAGAATTTGAAGACACTGGGTGCTCCTAGAGAGGGAGAAGGAGCAAGAGTTAGTGTAATGTTTGTAACAGATGCTGAAAACACTGTCCACCTGCTGGCCACTCCTCTGTCCTACAGAGGTGAGCAACTGCTCTCCTTCACTCCCAGCAGGAGATGGAGGAGTTGACTTTCTGTAGAGGTTGGCACAGCTGATGGTGGGGATAAGTTAAGTTTAGTCGCTCAGTTGTGTCCGACTCTTTGTGACCCCATGGACTGCAGCATGCCAGGCCTTCCTGTCCATCACCAACTCCTGGAGTTTACTCAAACTCATGTCCATTGAGTTGGTGATGCCATCCAACCATCTCATCCTCTGTCGACCCCTTCTCCTCCCGCCTTCAATTTTTCCCAGCATCAGGGTCTTTTCAAATGAGTCAGTTGCTCGCATCAGGTGGCCAAAGTTTTGGAGTTTCAGCTTCAACATCAGTCCGTCCAATGAATATTCAGGGTTGATTTCCTTTAGGATGGACTGGTTGGATCTCCTCGCAGTCCAAGGGACTGTCAAGAGTCTTCTCCAATACCACAGTTCAAAAGCATCAATTCTTCAGTGCTCAGCTTTCTTTATAGTCCAACTCTCACATCCACACATGACTACTGGAAAAACCATAGTTTTGACTAGATGGACCTTTGTTGGCAAATAATGTCTCTGCTTTTTAATATGCTGTCTAGGCTGGTCATAGCTTTTCTTCCAAGGAGTAGGCATCTTTTAATTTCATGGCTGCAGTCACCATCTGTATTGATTTTGGAGCCCCCCAAAACTAAATTCTGTCACTGTTTCCATTGCTTCCCCATTTATTTGGCATGAAGAGATGGGACCAAATGCCATGATCTTAGTTTCCTGAATGTTGAGTTTTAAGTCAACCTTTTCCCTCTCCTATTTCACTTTCATCAAGAGGTTCTTTAGTTCTTCTTTGCTTTTTGCCATAAGGGTGGTATCATCTGCATATCTGAGGCTATTGATATTTCTCCTGGCAATTTTGATTCCAGCTTGTGCTTCATCCAGTCCAGCATTTCTCATGATGTACTCTGCATATAAGTTAAATAAGCAAGGTGACAATATGCAGCCTTGACATACTCCTTTCCTGACTTGGAACCAGTCTGTTGTTCTATGGCAGAGATAAGATTCTCTACTAAAAAGAAGGGGAGTGATACAGGTGGTGCTAGTGGTAAAGAACCCTCCTGCAAATGCAGGAGATGTGAGTTCCATCCCTGGATTGGAAAGATCCCCTGGAGGAGGGCATGGCAACCCACTCCACTATTCTTGCCTGGAGAATCCCACGGAAAAGAGGAGCTTGGTGGGCTAGAGCCCATAGGATTGCACAGAGTTGGACACAACTGAAGCAACTTAGCATGCATGCACTGATTTTGTGAACTACTTATTGTTGGCTTCCTTCCCTACTGAACTCTCCAGATTGTGATTTGGAGCTTTACACCCTTCTAGGCAAGGATTTGTTTTTAGAGGACTGACCTACCCAAGAAACAAGATCTACAGATGCTGACATTTGAGGCTCCCTCCATGAAAAACTCAGCTCTCTGTCTTTTTACCCCATTTTGAAATTCATCAGTGAATAACCATATTGACCCCTACCTATCTCATAAATGTGAGTTCAGGTAGGAATCATCGTTTCCAAGGAAAACTTTTAGTGTGAAAGACTGGGATGAAAGGAAATGAACTAAAAAAATTAACTCAGAGATGTAAAGACTGCAGTGAACAGAAGAAAAATCAAGAAGCACTTTAATATCTTCTGATACACAATCATAGAAAAACAGTTGTTACATTTACTTATCAGATACTGTTCTAAGCACTTTATGTCTGCCAACTCATTTAATATTCACAAAGACTCTATCAGATGCAAATATTATTATCCTACAGATGAATAAACCAAGGCATAGAAAAGTTAGATAATAGCCTGAGATCACACATCTCACAAATGGTACTGGGATGGGACCCTAGGCAGTCTGGCTCTTTAGCTGTTGTTCTGTGTTTGAAGGGAATAAGACTCAATGAACCAAAACCCCCTTATAGAGGAACCAGGGCCTCCTGGAAGGGAGAGAATCTCCTTGCTGGCTCCACTAAGCATGGAGCCATCTTGAGGAAGCCCAGGTAAAACATTCTCTTCACTTAGTTTTCAGGACGTTGCTTTTCTTGGTTCTCTTCCTACCTCCCTGGCCACATACTCTCAGTCTCACTTTCCCGGATATGTCTTATCTTCCTGATCTCTAAATGCTGAAGCACCCCTGATATCTTCTTTCTCCACACTCACTTCTCCAAGGAGCATGCCCAGGGGCATTCAGTACCATTTATATCTGAATGCTTCTCAAATTTCTATCTCCAGTCTTTCTGAACCCTATATGTTTCTCTGAACCCAATATCTCTATATCCAACTGCAGTGAGATATCTAATACTAACGCATGTGCATGCTCTGTTGTGTCCAACTCTTTGTGACTCCATGGCTGTAGCCTGCCAGTCTCCTCTCTCCATGGGATTTCCTAGGCAAGAATGCTGGAGCGGGTTGCCATTTCCTCCTCCAGGGGATCTTCTTGGTCCTGGGATCGAAACCACGTCTCCTGTATCTCCTACATTGTCAGGTGGATTCTTTACCATTGAGCCACCAGGGAAGATGTCTAATAGGCACCACAAACTCATGCTGAACTCATTATTACTAGGTCTTCTCTATCCATGACACCTAGAACAATGCCTGGAACATAGGGGGCACTCAATATTTATTGAGTAAAAAGAAGGAAGAAAGGGTAAAAAAAGGAGGAAGTTGTCTCAGGTAAGGGAATGCACACAGAAGAAAGGCTAAGAGAATTTTTAGAATAGTGGTGAAGAGGGCCTGAGATAGCAGCTGTGTGCAGGCCCAGTTGAAAAAGGAAATCAGAGACATACAGAAGGAAGTTCCCAAAGAAGAAGAAAGCCCCTGACAAGTTATGTAATGTGCTTGAATTTAGCTTGGTACATTTGTAAAACTACACCTCTAGAAGAGAGTTCCAGAATGAATAATAGTTTAAGAGAAAACTAGACAATTGAAGACAACAGTGAGATCCACTCCAGGGAAAACAGAAGGTTGAAAAAGAAAGGAGATAAAATCAAAGAACATTATGTTGCTTAGCCATGAGCAATATTTATGTAGTCATAACAATGAAAACAATGAGAATTCATTCAACCAAAAAGTGTGGTATGACTATATCAGGCAGAAAAAAGAAAAGGGAAGAGTGTGTGTGTATGTCTGTGTCTGTATTGTTGGAAGATGGAATAAGAGCACTAAATCCTGACATTTCATAACATGAAGTCAATAGAAATATCTAATTGGAGAATCAAGAAATAGTAACATATATATGATTTAGAAATATGTCATTATCTAACAAAAGAGCTTAAATTTAACTGCAAGTGGTTGTTTCTGGGAACTGGGAATGACCTACATATATTACTTTGCTAAAACTAAGAAGTATGAATTTCTATGGCAGGTGCTAAATTACAGGGATCCCCACATTTCATGGAACTCTATTTTTCTCTGGGTCAGGAGAACCATATAGCTCTGACTTTACAGTCTCTATTTAGTGGGCTGAACATTCTGTGAGAGATTCCAAGCCTGCATCAAGTCCTATGAATTTTAGAAATTGGTTGCTCCTAAGACAGGTAGCTGTTTTTTTTTTTTTTTTTAAAACAGGGAAGGACCTTCAAGGTATTCATTCTCTAAATATCCTATTTATTGTGTCACTGAGTTAAATGTTTATGAAATTTTCCTTTGTTTTATAACATCTTGTTCTACTTTCATTATGTCCTTTTCTTCTTCCTCATGTTCTGTCCCCAATTTAGCTAATCCATTGTCACTTGGGAAATTCTAGAACCAAGATTCCCAGGTGTGGAATTCTCTTGCTAATTAGCATACTTCTGGGATCAAATGTTCCATTTTTGCTTTCAGTCCTCTTAGAGCTAATGTGTACTTTATTTGAAGAAAAGTTCAGCCTTTTCTCATAGGGTCATAGTATCTTTTGTTTGCTGAACTGTCTGGTCAAGTAAATTCTGGTTGGTCTTTTTCTTGCCAACAGAAAAAAATTACAGGTGTATCAGAGCAGAAGGGGATACTTGGAAGTGTTTAAACTACATTTATTTACCATTTAAAAAGTAGATATTCAGTATTTTCTCAATCTCTTTTACTGCCCAAGTTCTAGAATTTGTAAAAACACATTTAAGCCAGGCCTACATGGAAAACATAAAGACAGGCATAATTTTTGATAGACTTGGAGTCATTCAGATTTTTTTGTGCATGAATGTTTTTGTTCATCCATGAGCAGTCCTTGATGTTATACCTCTGCAGAGGACTCCAAAATGGATTAGATTTTTAGTTCAGGCATCTCTCTTAACCACCAAACCCACAGTTTCATTTATCTGCTAGAAGACTCTGCATGGTTATATTGCCAATGCCTCAAATTTAATCACTAAACATGTAGAACCAAAAATTAAGCTCTGCCCCCTCAGAACTGTTCTTTCCCTTCTGTTCTCTGTATCCATAAATGGTATCAGAACACCTTCGAGTCATTGGCTTGCAGTCACTGTTGACCTTTGCCTCCTACATCACAAAGTGGATTAGATGTCAAATCCTGTTGATTCTATTTCCGTGGCATCTTGCTGACATTTGTCCACTCTCTGCCATTCCTAATGTCACCATCTTCATGTGCTCAGGCTGCCATCACAAAGTAGCTTGAACTAGGTGGCTTAAAAAACAAGAGTTGTTTTCTCATAGTCCTGGAGGCTGGAAGTCTGAGATCAGGGTGCCAGCATGGTTGGGTTTGGTGAGAGATCTCTTCCAGGACTGCTGACAACCTTTTTCTCACCGAGCCCTCCCCTGGCCTTTCCTCAGTCTGTGTGCTTGGAGAAAGACAATGATTTCTCTCTCTCTTTCTTTTTATAATACTACCTGATCCAATTGGATTAAGATCCCATCCTCATGACTTCTTTTAACCTTGTTGCTGCTGAATCGCTTCAGTTGTGTCTGATTCTTTGTGACCCTATGGACTGTTGTCCATCAGGCTCTTCTGTCCATGGGATTCTCCAGGCAAGAATACTGGAATGGGTTGCCATTTCCTTCTCCAGGGGATCTTCCCAACACAGGGATTGAACCTGGGTCTCTTACGTCTCCTGCATTGGGAGGTAGGTTCTTTACCACTAGTGCCACCTGGGAAGCCCTTAATGACCTCCTAAAAGTCCTGTCTCAAAATACTGTCACACTGGGAGTTAGAGCATCAACATAGTAATAGGTAATTTTGGGTGACATATTTTGGTCCATAGCACTGTGCCCAGGGTGGGTCTCCATCACTTCTTGCCAGACAATTGTCTCCTAATTAACCCTCCTGTCTCCAGTATTTTTCATTTCTTATTATACCTTATTCTGAAAAATATTTTCTAGGTACATTTCTATTTAGATCACCTTCTGCTAAAAAATAATTTTTTTTTCCCCCAATGGCTGTTTGTTTCCTGGAGAATAAAAGCAAACCTCATTATTATGAGATTCAAGGACTTTGATAATCTGATTTCAACTCAATTTCTTAGCTTTAACTTTAAGTCCCCATTATGCCATTTACACCACAACCAATGGTTGTGCCTTTCTCTTAAACTGCTTTTCAAATTCCTGCCTCTACACCTTCACTTACCATGTTTGCTTTACCTGGAAACCCTTACATACCTTCCCCAGTTAAAAATCCTACCTCTTGGTCAAATGCCACCCCACATGAAAAATTCTTCAATCCCCTGGCCAGAAGTAACCACTCCTTATTTTGTGTATCCTTTTATACTTGTATCATAACTTTTTATTTTATTTATGGAATTAGTGTTCTCCCTCTGGAAAATAATCTGCTAGGAGAAACAGGTCATGGCCTGGCTTGCATAAGCTACAGTAGATCATTGCAGGGCTTAATATCTGCAGGTATTCAGTGAGTATTTCTCAGGATCAACCATGAATATATCAACAGGAATTATAATATTTCATAGCCAAATTGACAAAAGATTAAATCAGTGATTTTCAAGCTATGTTAATTTGGGCCATATTCTATTCCATACCTTAGGCTTTGACAAAATATTTTATTTGAAGAAAGGGTTTTGTTGCCAAATATGTTAAAGCATTGATCTTTTTCAACTCCTTCACTCTGTAAATGAGGAAAATGAGGCCAGAAGCAAATTAAAATGACATTTCCAAGGTTTCCCAGTTATTCAATAGCAGAAACAGAATCAGCAAGATTATATATATAAACTGTATCAGTTGGAAAGATGTATTTGTAGAGCAGCTTAGTGACCTCATCTTTTTCTAAGATATTACTCTGCTACTGGGAAAATGAAGATAACATCTGAAACGAATCATAATAACTCAGTGAGGGCACCTAAGGTTAAATCTTGTTAAATCATCTCTTTCAGGCTCTGTTTGTTACTTCAAGATGAGGAAAGATCTCGTTTTCTCAGGAATTGTGTTTTATTCTCCATGGATCCTAATAGAATAAGCCTGTTGTCTGAAAAGGCTGGACACAAGCTGAAAAATCACATGAACCCTATAAAATGTAAGGATTGAGCAAAGATTGAGCATATAGTATTCCTGATGATTTCTCAGACACTGTATCAAAGTAAGATCATGCAAAATTTAGGAAATCAAATGTATTTACTGCTTGTGTATGCTTGCGTGTATGATAATGGAAATGTTATAGTGGTACTTTTAGCTGTTGTTTAGTTCTTGATTTTTAAAAAATTTCTTTTAAGGCAGGCCCAGAGTTCACAAGGTCTCCAAAAACTGAGGAAGGATTGAAGGAACATGAAAAGCTACCAAAAGTATTGTTTTAACTGCAAAGTTACTTTACAGTAGTACCATACTCTTAATACAGCACCGCCTGACAAGGCTTATCTATGTATTTAAATAGAACCTGCCACTTAAAGGACGAAGAGCTCTGTAAAGCATGCCTTTTTTGGTATGAAACAGTCCAGGGAGGATGGGAAGCTATTGGGAAGAGAGTTTACCATCAGTAAGAATTATAATGTATTCAAGAGACTACTTCCTGGTCCAATTTATGTATTTAGATTTGATTTCCTATTTTTGGAGTACATCGCAATGAATCAAGAATCCTAATGCTGAGAGTTTCACCAAGCAAAATGAATAAGCCTTAAAAGATATTTGAAATGCAACCATTTTCCAGGAGTAAAAAATGTGGCAAGTTACTTGTTTGACATAGATTAGGGAACATTTCTTTTCATAGCTGTACTGGCTCCTGGAGAGAATTCTTCCTCCATGAAGTCAGCATTACTGAAAGGACCTAATTTGTGCCAGGCACTGCACTAGGAGTTACAGTTACACAGATGGACAATCAGGATAGAAGTAAATGATTCCTGTCCTTACTTTCTGGTTAGGGAGATTGACATTATATAAATAAATAGAAAACAAATTACATAGTTATGAAGAAATACTAGATGAATCTGAGAGCATATAAACTGGAAGACCTACTCAATTTGGAGGTAAGTAGAACTGCATCCTCCTAGTAGACTGCTGGTGTTTGGGATGCCATCTTCTGCTGTTAAACAAAGGCAGAGGATGTTAGCAGCAGGGCCAGAACAGCTGATATCATTGCACAGATACTTGGTTCAGAACCAAAGCCTCTGAGACAGCAGCTGGCAAAATGTAGCTATCTTCCACAAAACCTTGAAATACATCTCCCCACAGTGTGCAGGGACCCTTTAAAGTCCCCCTCAGCTGGCTTTATTGCATAATTGCAGGACCCTCAGAATCTAAGGGGAAGTGGGACAAACAGGTCAGTATTAGTCATGAAAAAAATAGTTGACAATTTTTTTTAAGCTGGTCAATGCTTTAATCACAAAACTCATAAATATTTTTAATTTAAAACAATTTTTCTGGGTGATATAAAAAGAGAAAACTTGAAACACAATTGTAGTATTTATTCAAAGCTAATCTTTTCTCCTTTCAGCATTTACACATTGATGAGTTTTCTCCATGAAATTCCATTCATTTTTATAGTTCATATTTTATAACTGTTAACTGTGTGAATCATAACAAACTGTGAAAAATTCTTAAAGAGATGGGAGTACCAGACCACCTTACCTGTCTCCTGATAAACCTATATGTGGGTCAAGAAGTAACAGTTAGAACTGGACATAGAACAATGGACTGGCTTCAAACTGGGAAAGGAATATGACAAGGTTATATATTGTCACCCTGCTTATTTAACTTATATGCAGAGTACATCATGTGAAATACTGGGCTGGATGAATCACAAGCTGGAATCAAGATTGGTGCAGGGAGGATTATCAACAACCTCAGATATGCAGATGATACCACACTAACAGCAGAAAGCAAAGAGGAACTGAAAAGCCTCTTGATGAGGGTGAAAGAGGAGAGTGAAAAGCTGGTTTGAAACTCAACATTCAAACAGATGCAGAGGAAGTCTTTGACAAAATTCAACATCCATTTATGATAAAACCCTCCAGAAAGCAGGAATAGAAGGAACATACCTCAACATAATAAAAGCTATATATGACAAACCCACGGCAAACATTATCTTCAATGGTGAAAAATTGAAAGCATTTCCCCTAAAGTCAGGAACAAGACAAGGGTGCCCACTCTCACCACTACTATTCAACATAGTTTTGGAAGCTTTGGCCCCACCAATCAGGGCAGAAAAAAGAAATAAAAGGAATCCAGATTGGAAAAGAAGGAGTAAAACTCTCACTGTTTGCAGATGACATGATCCTCTACATAGAAAACCCTAAAGACTCCACCAGAAAATTACTAGAGCTAATCAATGAATATAGTAAAGTTGCAGGATATAAAACGAACACACATAAATCCCTTGCATTCCTATACACTAACAATGAGAAACAGAAAGAGAAGTTAAGGAAACAATCACATTCACCATTGCAAAGAAAAGAATAAAATACTTAGGAGTATATCTACCTAAAGAAACAAAAGACCTATATGTAGAAAACTATAAAATGCTGATGAGAGAAATCAAAGAGATGGAGAAATATACTGTGTTCATAGGATTGGAAGAATTAATATAGTGAAAATGAGTATACTACCCAAAGCAATCTATAGATTCAATGCACTCCCTATCAAGCTACCAGTGGTATTTTTCACAGAACTGGAACAAATAATCTCACAATTTGTATGGAAATACAAAAAATCTCGAATAGCCAAAGCATTCTTGAGAAAGAAGAATGGAACTGGAGGAATCAACCTGCCTGACTTCAGACTATACTTCAAAGCTACAGTCATCAAGACAGTATGGTACTGGCACAAAGACAGAAATATAGATCAATGGAACAGAATAGAAAGCCCAGAGATAAATCCACAAACCTATGGACACCTTATCTTCAACAAAGGAGGCAAGAGTATACAATGGAGAAAAGGCAATCTCTTTAACAAGCGGTGCTGGGAAAACTGGTCAACCACTTGTAAAAAAATGAAACTAGAACACTTTCTAACACCATACACAAAAATAAACTCAAAATGGATTAAAGATCTAAACGTAAGACAAGAAACTATAAAACTCCTAGAGGAAAACATAGGCAAAACACTCTCTGACATAAATCACAGCAGGATCCTCTATGACCCACCTCCCAGAATATTGGAAATAAAAGCAAAAATAAACAAATGGGACCTCATGAAACTTAAAAGCTTTTGCACAACAAAGGAAACTATAAGCAAGGTGAAAAGACAGCCTTCCGAATGGGGGAAAACAATAGCAAATGAAGCAACTGACAAAGAATTAATCTCCAAAATATACAGGCAGCTCCTGCAGCTCAATTTCAGAAAAATAAATGACCCAATCAAAAAATGGGCCAAAGAACTAAACAGACATTTCTCCAAAGAAGACATACAGATGGCTAACAAACACATGAAAAGATGCTCAACATCACTCATTATCAGAGAAATGCAAATCAAAACCACGATGAGGTACTATTTCATGCCAGTCAGGATGGCTACTATCCAAAAGTCTACAAGCAATAAATGCTGGAGAGGGTGTGGAGAAAAGGGAACCCTCTTACACTGTTGGTGGGAATGCAAACTAGTATAGCCACTATGGAAAACAGTGTGGAGATTCCTTAAAAAAAACTGGAAATAGAACTACCATATGACCCAGCAATCCCACTTCTGGGCATACACACTGAGGAAACCAGATCTGAAAGAGACATGTGCACGCCAAATTTCATCGCAGCACTGTTTATAATAGCCAGGACATGGAAGCACCTTAGATGTCCATCAGCAGACGAATGGATAAGGAAGCTGTGGTACATATACACAATGGAATATTACTCAGCTGTTAAAGAGAATGCATTTGAATCAGTTCTAATGAGGTGGATGAAACTGGAGCCTATTACACAGAGTGAAGTAAGCCAGAAAGTAAAACACCAGTACAGTATACTAATGCATATATATGAAATTTAGAAAGGTGATAATGATAACCCTACATGCGAGACAGTAAAAGAGACACAGATGTATAGACTCTTTTGGACTCTGTGGGAGAGGTCAAGGGTGGGATGATTTGGTAGAATGGCATTGAAACTTGTATATTATCATATGTGAGAAGGATCACCCATCCAGATTTGATGCATGAGACAGGGTGCTCAGGGCTGGTGCACTGGGATGATCCAGAGGGATGGGATGGGGAGGGAGGTGGGAGGGGGGTTCAGGATGGGGAAGACATGTACACCTGTGGCAGATCATGTCAATGTATGGCAAAACCACTACAACATTGTAAAGTAATTAGTCTCCAATTAAAATAAATACATTATATTAAAAAAAAAAAGTGACTTTCAAGGTTAAAAAAAAAAAAACCTCAACATTCAGAAAACTAAGATCATGGCATCCGGTCCCATCACTTCATTGCAAATAGAAGGGGGAAACGTGGAAGCAGTGATAGGTTTTATTTTCTTGGTCTCCAAAATCACTGCCAATGGTGACTGCAGCCATGAAATTAACAGACGCTTGGTCCTTGGAAGAAAAGCTATGACAAACCTAGACAGCATATTAAAAAGCCCAGACATCACTTTGCTGACAAAGATCTGTACAGTCAAAGCTAAAGTAGTCATGTACAGATATGAAAGCTGAACCATAAAGAAGGCTGGATGCTGAAGAATTGATGCTTTTGAACCATGGTGCTGGATAAGACTCTTGAGAGTCCCTTGGACTGCAAGGAAATCAAACCCGTCAATTTTAAAAGAAATCTACCCTGAATATTCATTGGAAGGACTGATGCTGCAGCTGAAGTTCCAATATTCTGACCACCTGATGCGAAGAGCCAACTCAATGGAAAAGACCCTGATCCTGGGAAAGATTGAGGGCAAAAGGAGAAAGGGGTGGCAGAAGACAAGTTGATAAGATGGTTAGATAACATGAATCTGAGCAAACTCTGAGAGACAGTGATGGACAGGGAAGCCTGGTGTGCTGCAGTCCATGGGGGTCACAGAATCAGACATGATTTAACAAATAAACAAGCAAAAAAAAATGTAACAGAAACCTAAATTTAAATATCTCTACCCACCCACTTGGGTTGTTGTCATTTTTGTTTCTGCTCAGAATTTTCTCCCTAAAGCTTGGATGCACTATTTTATGTCAAATAATTCCTTAAAGGGCTTCCCTTGTAGCTCAGTCTGCCTGCAATACAGGAGACCTGGGTTCGATTCCTGGGTTGGAAAGATCCCCTGAAGAAGGAAATGGCAACCCACTCTAGTATTCTTGCCTGGAGAATCCCATGGGCTGAGGAGCCTGGTGGGCTACAGTCCATGGGGTCGTAAGAGTCAGACATGACTTAGCGACTAAACCACCACCACCAATTCCTTAATAAGCCAATTTATTTCTGTGTTCAGTGTTGGCACACACCTCTTGATTGACCTACCTTCTTTCTGCTTCCTATTTTTTATTTGTCATGGTTCCCTGAACTGAAGAACTCCATTAACACTTTGTTCTCATTCATGAGTTCCAGAAAACTTTTCTACTTGGCTTTGCATGAAAAATTATTTCTGATTCTATCTTTCTACAAACATAAACCCTAAACACCTACAAAATCAGTATATTTTACCAACCAGCAATGTTCTATAGGGAGCTGCCACATTCTACCCTTGGTTCAAGGTCAATCTCATTGGGGTAATCTCTTTTACTCATGCTTCCCAAGTTGTGTCTGAGTTCATTGATATCTCTCATGCCCACCACACCACTCTCCATTTCCTCCATGCAATTTATAAGTAGCTTACCTTTTTCTTTCAATTCCCTGCCAGTTATCCAATCCTCTTCAGTTTTAGAAAAGCTGAACACATCCCTTTAAATATGCACTATTGTATCATGGCCCAGCCCTAATGAATGTTCCTTCTCCTTTTTGGAAATTTTAAGAGGAAGACTGCAGTGTTCACATAGGGCATAAACCACAGTAGAACCAGACAAAATGAGCACTAAATGCTGACAACTAGGTTTGGGGCACTTTGCCTTTCTGGATCTTAGTTTCTTCTATAAAATGAAGGAATTAGATACTAGATAATCTCTAAGATTCTTTTAAGGCCTAGAGTCCTATGATCCTATGCATGTTTCAGTAGAAATACTTCACATCCTGTTCAAGGTACATACATGTTTATAATTTTCAACTCTATAAGAAATCAATTCTGTATGAGATTCTCTTTAAACCTCTTCTAATTTTGTTTTGCTTCCTTTCATGTTTTTTTTTTTAATCTTACTTTTAAGATTATGAGAATTTAATTCATTTAAAAATATTATAAAAACTTTCTCATTTTAAAAATATTTTTTCCTCTCCTCTGCCTCAATCACTCTAAAGTTGCTTACACTGAATCTAGACCTACGTATTTGTCACCAAAATGAAAACAGAATCCGTCTGTTCTTGTCATCCTTATAAAAATATTATTTTTGTAGGTTACAACTTACATATGGTCTTTCCCTTATTTATACAGTGTACTGACCTTAAATCTGCAGCACAATTTTAAAAAATATTATTTTAAATAATAATACACACTCGTATTTGAAAAATAAAAAATACAAAGGAAATATTAGAATTTCATATATTCCATATATCCAGAGACAACAGCTGTTTTTTTCTGTTGTTGTTGTTGTTGTTTTAGCTGTTATTTTTTTAAAACAAGACTGGGATCACACTTTATGTATTCTTTTCTCCTGATTCTTCGATCTACCAAAAAGATTGCTTGTACCATTTCTAATCCTGTCCTCTTTATTTATATAGCTGCACTCTTCCCTAAATAAGAGATTTCTAACACTTAATAATGCTCTACTTTCACTGATCATGTACAGAAAATTTTGCTTATTAATGTTTCATTAGCATTTTACCATGGAGTATATTTTCAGACTTTCTATTGTTGTGTATATTGCAGAGGGTTGCATGAATATTCTTGCCTTATTTCAAGCTTTATCCATAATGTTTTGGAATTCTAATCATATTTTCCTAGTGATTTTATACATTTCACACAGTTAGAAGACAACCCATCTGCTGACTCTATTTTTAAAAGATGCATGTCTCAATGTATTGACGACTGTCTCTTCAGACCCAAGCACCATTCAAGCTCTTTTTGGTCATTCTGTTATTGATTTTAAGATGCTGGAATGTCTAAGTCTGTCACCTTTGTGCAGCATAATTTTAGACATGTGGTATTATTCTGTCACTTGCTACTACTAGACTTCACAATAAAATTATGAAAAAAATTTTCATCTGAATCAAAAATTGTGGAGCACCTCCAATTACTGCTATCTTTTGTTAGCTTCCTTCAATGAAATAGTCAAAAGCACTGATGTCATGGATTTTATTATTTCCCTTTTTTTCCAGAAGCAAACTGAATCTGTCTGCCAAAGGCGTATTTTAACAGTAGGGGATTTATTTGTAAATGCAATGGTAAGCCAATCTGTTCCAGGAAGTTCCCCCCCCACCCCCTGAACTTTATTATGCTTTCTAACTCTCAGACATTTGCCTCTGCCACTGAAAATACAGTCTCCCATTAGGAAAATAAACAGTACGATCTCAGAGCATTAGAAGGAGTCCTGTTTCAACTCCTAATATTGCATAATCCTAAGAGGCTCTCCTCCCAGAACCGGACTGCATGGTCATGAAGCATCCCCTAGGAGTCTTGGAGTCTTGTCACTCACAAGTTATTGCAGACCTCTCTTTTCTCTGGAGGAAAAAAACCAACATGAGGTCAACTCTCCTACTTTTTTCATTTTCTCTTTTTACTGGTATTTATCTGTTTACTAATGTAGTTACTACTTTCTTTCTCATTCAGCTATCTATCAAACCAAGGTCTGTTTTCTCCTCCATCTGATTTGTATATATGTTAGTCTGTCTCCCAGAAAAACTCAAGTCAGTGACCTCTTTCACCTTTCCCAAACCTGCTTGACTCAATTGTTCTTTAATTTTGGAGATTTCTTCTTGATTGATCCCCATTCCTTTGGCTGCTTCCTCCAGGCCATGTGCTCAGACTCCCTTCCCTAGTCTGCCTGCCTTCTCACCGTCTCTGTCTCACAACCTGCTCCCCTTCCCCA
This sequence comes from Dama dama, assembly GCF_033118175.1. NCBI lineage: Eukaryota > Metazoa > Chordata > Mammalia > Artiodactyla > Cervidae > Dama > Dama dama. The sequence goes on along the minus strand of NC_083698.1, from coordinate 45,716,495 downwards.
CACACCCAGTCTCACACATGTGAGGTTAGGCTTGGTACTCGCTGACTTTTCTGAATTCAGGCTTAAAGTGTGGCTACTCTCTTATCACGTGTCCTTGCTTGTTTGGGAACAAGTTATTATCTTATATACAACACTGTTCAAAAAAATTTAACTTTCATTTTGGTGACATTTATTCTTCTTTAATTTTGCTTTCCTCCTTTGATGTTGGTTCATTGTTGAGTCTGAGAAGATGAAAGCTGAATGGAAAATAAATCAGAGACTCAAAGAGAAATAATCCACATTTAGGATGAATGACATCCACAAATATCAGAGTCAGTGGAAAGTTCAGAGGGCTCCTCATCCTGTATTAACTGTAATGTAAAGCTATAACAGGATAGGTGCATAGGGAGGTATTTATACATAACAAGAAGGACTTGCATCTTTCATGAAGGCTCAAACTATTGAATTAATTGACAGGATGATCAACTGATTTTCATCAAGATTAAATCTTTCATTGAGATGATTAATGACTGCAACTTTGGTTATATTATAGAGGCTTATTTCTCTGACAGCCAACCCCTCCCCAAATATTATCACTGAACTAGCAGAGCTTCCTTTGCCTCTGAGCTCCCAGATCTTCCTGGAAAGACTGTCATAAGGATTTTAGATGGATCAACTCTTGGAGCTTGGAGGCAGTTTTAAGGAAAAAATAAGATGATAGAAAACTTAATTTTTTAAAAAGTCTCTAAATAAACATACATGTGTGCATATGTGTGTGTGTATGTATATTTTAAACATATGAGAGAAATTAGAAATAATGAGCATATTCTCTTCACTTTAGAGATTACTGCCATAAAGAGTAATCATATTCTCCCAAAAAATCTTCTTCTACCCCATAAATAGAATATTGGGCTTGTATACATCTGATCAATATGATGAGAGTGGTGCTTTGCATGATTTTAAATTATACAACAATTTTTGGATGTATTCTTACAGAAACCATGACATTCTGGGTTTCAAATATGTTGATTTGGCACCTCCCTAACTCGTCAGGCTTCTGTGGTTTTTAGTTATTCTCTGAACATTTTTTGGCTGTGCTGTATAAGAATGTTTTATAAGCAGCATTTTTTTCTGATTACTCTTTCTCCCTTCTTTTTCTTCTTTGCCTTCCTTCCTCTTCTCTACTGTATCGATGATTGCTATGTAATGGATTACCCTCAAACTTAGCAGTTTAAAACAGCAAACATTTATTATCTCATAATTTCTGTGGGTTCAAAATTCAAGAGAAGCGTAGAGGGGTGGTTCTGGCTCTGGACAGAAGTCAAACAGGGCTGCAATCATCTGAAGGCTGCACTGCTGGTCTGGAGAATCTGCTTCTAAGACGGCACACTCAAAGGGCTGTTGGCAGTTGGTCCTAGTTTCTCTCCATGGAGCTTCTTGAGAGTCCGTACAAATGGCAGCTGGTTTCCCTAGAGCAAATGTCCCAGAGAGAGAGAGAGAGTAATGGAAGAAATCACATTTCCTTTCAAGACCTAGTCATGGAAGTGATACACCATCTCTTCTACCATATTTTGTTAGAAGCAAGTCAACTTTTCTATACTCAAGAGGAGAGGAATCTAGCTCCACCTCATAAAGGGAGAATTATTGACACTGAACCAAACTTGGGTCCACTCACTTTGGCACAGTAAAGCCAATATACTGACACTGGGTTATGGTGAAGGAAAGTGCAGCTTTTATCATAGGGTGCTTTATGAAGAGACCAGGACAGTTAATACTGTAACTGTACTAATTATTAACTCTATTATTAATACAAAAAACCTGAGCTCCCTGCTGAGTTTTAGGAAAGCATGTTTAAAGACCAGGTGAGGGAGATGGGTTCTGGGGTATCTGATTAGGTTGTGGGCAATTCTCTGGTTGATGGTGAAGTAACAGGGCAGTGTCACAGGGGTTAACATCATCAATCCTCATGCTCTAGTAGTTCTGGGTGCTACACAATCTGGGTCTTCAAGTAGCTAAAACTTTCCATTTAGTGGAGTTTTAACATCTGTAGAACAACCCAGGAAATGTACATCAGATACTGTGATCTAGGTACTTTAGAGAGGAGCTACAGCAGAGGATATGGGGGAAGAGTCTGTCCTGGGAGGGCCTCTATTGGGTCCTGTACACAAATCATGGGCAAATTTTAAAATCACCATGTCTACTTCCTTTCCCCTCCCTTTTTATGGAATTCTTGTTTGACGAAAGAAAGCTCTAAGACGTTCATGTTGGTTTCTTCTCTCAGAAACTAAAATTACGTTCCTGGGGGAAGTAGAGTAGCGGAAGACTAATAATCAGAAGGCTGATTTACTCTTTGTCCTCTAGTTAAGGAACTTTGTGATCTTAGGTGGGCCACCTAACCCTGACTTGCTTAAATTTCATACACTGTTAAGAAACTTAAGACTCTTTAAAGCTTACTTTTAAATTCAAAATTCTATTTTACTGCAGATGGCCAACAGGCATATAAAAAGAAGCTTAGCATCACTAATTATTAGAGAAATGCAAATCAAAACTACAATGAAATACCACCTTACAGGGGTCAGAATGGCATCATTAAAAAAAAAAATCTACAAATAACAAATGCTGATGAGGGTGTGGAGAAAAGGGAATCCTCTTACACTGTTGGTAGGAATGTAAGTTGGCACAGCCACCATGGAAAACAGTATGGAGGTTCCTCAGAAAACTAAAAATATAATTAACATGTGATTCAGCAATTCCACTCCTGGGCATATACCCAGACAACACAGTAATTTTGAAAGATACATGGCACTCCTATGTTTATAGCAGCACTATTCACAATAGCCAAGACATGGAAATAACTTAAATGTCCATCAACAGATGAATGGATAAAGACGTGGTACATATATACAATGGATTACTACCCAGCCACTAAAAAGAATGAATTAATGCCATTTGTAGCAACATGGATGCAACTGAAACTATCATACCAAGTGAAGTAAGCCATAAAGAGAAAAAGACAAATACTATATGATATCACCTATATGTGGAATCTAAAATATGACACAATGAACTTATCTACAAAAAAGAAACAGACTCACAGACACAGAGGACAGACTTGTGGTTGCCAAGGGAGAGGGAGTTATGGAAGGAATGGAGTGGGAGGTTGGGATTAGCAATGTAAGCTTTTATATATATAATGGATAAACAATAAGGTCCTACTGTATAGCACAGGGAGCTATACTCAATATCCTGTGATAAACCATAATGGAAAAGAATATTAAAAATGTATATCTGAATCACTTTAGTATACAGCAGAAATTAACACAATATTGTAAATCAACTACAATAAAAAAATTGAAAAAAAACTATATTTTATTTCATTTTTTTGTTTTTTAGGAAAGTAATACCTAACATTTGTTCTTTCACAGCCCAAAGATTAAATTTCTGGATCTTTGGGTTTTTATCACTATGTAATTAGTTGGCTGCATATCTGTGCTCTAGTCTTATTTACCTTTACCTCCTATTGGTAATAGGAGATAAAGTTTTTTATTGGGTTTAAAGTCAACACCAACCTATATCAGGGTCCCAACAGGGAAGAGATGGCATGTCCAAAGTCTATAATTGAGTAGTATTTAGCAAAGAGACTTTACCATGGTGTGGACAGGATTTAGGGAGACCAACAAGGTCTCCCTAAAGGTACACTGTGTACACTAAAGGTACACTGTCTTGGGCCTAGCAACACCAAGGAACTATTACCACCTCAACACCAAAAGGGGAAAAGGGGGAAAATGTTCAATTTCATTTTCCTCCTCTCTAATCACTGAGCTCCCATTCATTGGCCAAACACAACCTTACCTGGTTAAAGAGTAGATTTCATAAAAGGAAAACAGGCAGCAAAGTCTCCAAAATGAAGTTAAAATTATACTTTGAACATGAAAATAGGAATAAATAAAACATTGCAGATAAAACTAGGCCTCTTAAAGAGGACCCACAGACTATTAATTCTGCAAATATGATCTGGATAACATTTGTATCACCTTAGAGGGGCAAGACTGCATGGTAATTATATCTAAGAAAATTATATTTAGCTAATTATTTTATATTGTGCCTAGAGAATGAATGCGTAAATAGAAGTAAGTGGAAAGATAGAATGTACAGCATCTCTAAGAGTGGCCAGAGGGGATGGTGCCGTGACCCATGAACACCAGCATCTTCTGTGAGGTAGATAATGACTCTCAGGTGCACACGCATACACTGGGCTATCATGGCTTGGTGACACTGGGCAGGAAGAGCATCCATTTCATGCACCTTTGCTGTGACACATTCCCTTTAGCAATCCTTTGATGATAATGTTGTGGGAGAAAAGGGAACAAGAGAATGAATGGTCACATTCCAGGTCTCTAGCAAGTTCCTCAGATGGGCCACCAAGTGAGGGTCCTTGACTTCTAGGCAGGAAAGAATGCAAAAGTGAGGCAAAGTAGAGTGAAAGTGGATTTACACAGGGAGATACTCATTCTGCTGATAGAATGTGGGCTGTCTCAGAAGGCAAGGTGCCCCCAGGGCCTGGGGTTGTTTTTATGGCTCACTCTTGCATTCTTTCCTGCCCAAAGCCAAGGACAAGGCTGTATATCGTCACTCTGTTTATTTAATTGATATGCAGAGTACTTCATGTGAAATGCCAGGCTGGATTAATCACAAGCTGGAATCAAGATTGCTAGGAGAAATATCAATAACCTCAGAACTAAAGAGCCTCTTGATAAGAGTGAAAGAGGAGAGTGAAAAAGCTGGCTTAAAACTCAACATTCAAAAAACTAAGATCAAGGCATCTGGTCCCATCACTTCATGGTAAATAGAAGAGGGAAAAGTGGAGACAGTGACAGATTTCATTTTCTTGCGCTCCAAAATCACTCTGGACAGTGACTGCAGTCGTGAAATTAAAAGATGCTTGCTTCTTGGAAGAAAAGCTGCGACAAACCTAGACAGCACATTAAAAAGCAGAGACATCACTTTGTCAACAAAGGTCTGTATAGTCAAAGATATGGTTTTTCCAGTAGTCACGTACAGATGGGAGAGTTGGACCATAAAGAAGCACTGAAGAATCAATACTTTTGAATTGTGGGGCTGGAGAAGACTCTTGAGAGTCCCTTTGGACTGCAAGGAAATCAAACCAGTCAATCCTAAAGGAAATCAACTCTGAATACTCATTGGAAGGACTGATGCTGAAGCTGAAGCGTCAGTACTTTGGCCGCGTGTAGCAAACAGCCGACTCACTGGAAAAGAGCCTACTCATTGGAAAAGACTTTGATGCTGGGAAGGATTGAAGGCAAAAGGAGAAGAGGGTGGTACAGGATGAGATAGTTATCATCACTGACTCAAAGTACATGAATCTGAGCAAACTCTGGGAGATAGTAAAGTACAGGGAAGCCTGGCATGCTGCAGTTAATGGGGTCACAAGAGTCAGACACAACTTAGGGACTGAAAAATGAGTGGGTGGATTATTCCAACTATTTTGGGGAAGGGGTGAGATTTCCAGAAACTGGATCCCTGCCTACTTTTTGGCTTTTTATGTTCAGCCTTGGAATTGTCTTGTTGCTGGTGGGTGTGTCATTTAGCATGCTAATGTTATTACAACGAGCCTATAAAGAGGCTCAAACTCTACAGGAAGTCAAATCTTCCACCATCTTGACCCTAACTGGTTCTAACCAGTTTTTGTTATATTTTGTTTTTCTTGACTCTGTCCCCCTCCTCATTCTTTAAATGGTTGTGCCCTGCTCCTCTTTCTTCCTGTTGCATTAATCTGACTCCTACTTAGATTTGTCTACCATGAAAGAATGTGTTCATCAGAGAAAACAAATCTCCAAATGTTTCATAGTTGTTTCTCTTACTATAAATCAATAAATTTGCCTTGAGGTGGTTATGTCTTTGTGACCTTGGCTAAAGTGTATCTGTCGCCAAGAAATTGATGTTGGGAGCAGATCAGGTTTCTGCACCTACAAAGCCCAAGAGCCAGTCACTAGACTGGGGAATCTCTGCATGGAAACAAAGATAGCTCTGTGAGGATCTACCATGTGCATTTCCCTGTCTTGGCACCACCACAGTTTATTATAATTGCTTGTTTAGTTGTTTGTCTGCTGCTAGGCTCTAAGCTCAATGATTGACAGGTCCATCTTACTTTCTGGTTTGTCACCAGAGAAAAAGATTAGTAACTACTTGTTGAAATGGAGGTAAGGAAGGAGTGAACTTCTCAAGGTGTCTACATGGATCTTCACAAAAGCACCCCAACTTCACTCTGAAAATTTACACTGCAACACCTCAAATTGACATTGTGCTGCATAGCTTACCTGATTACTCTCCCTCAGTACCTGGTTTCCTCATGGATCATCCTTCTGCTTTATTTTTCCCATTCCTCATTTGGAGAACAATCCTAATTTCTTTTCAATTCAGATAATGATTTTTGACTTGTGCCTTTACCTTTGTTATTCAGCTTCACCATAATGCTTTCATCTAGGTCTGCTTTGATCATATTTTCTTTTTCCTTTCTTTCCTTCCTCCTTTTTCTTTCTTTTTTCTTTTTCCTTTTTTGTTCTGTGTGAGTGGGTGTTCAGAATTTCTGGTTTTTGTTTTTCCCCTTTTTGCTCCCACTTGTGTTTCCATTTCTATTCCTTTACCCTTGCTCTCCTTGCCTAAAGTCGTCTTTCTCAAGCCTCTACCCCTCACTCTATTCTATTTACTCCTCTGTCCATATCAAGTGAGGCACAATTTTTTCAGTTTTCTCCTTTTGTCTAAGCATCTGTATATTCCTGGTTATGGCTGCTGCCAAGTGCTTAATTGCCTCATTCCTCTTTTCTGGCTCTAAGAAATTAGATCTCATTGCTACTAAAATTTTTTTTGAACTGCAAATCTTCAAAAATACATAAAAATAGGGAGAATAATAGAAAGAATCCGTATGACTCAGCTCCATCAATAATTAACCTTTGACAGTTTTGTTTCTTAAAGTGACCTTCTAAGATTATATGTTACTGAACTTTTTACCTCCAATCTGCAAATACGAAGCAGATTATACTGAAATGCCATCTGGAGCCATAGAATGTTTAGGCAGAGTCGGCTGCTCACTGCTCTGTTCTCATCACACACTCTGAAGAAACCTTAGGTAGTTCTCTTCCTGCTGTTGTGATACCATTTATGTTTTTCTTTCTCTCTCATAGACTGTGACTTGTTTGAGGCTGGGAGTTTTATCTTTGTCCTTCTATCCCTAGCACCTTTTATGTAGTGCCTGGCACTTACTGGCTTTTAAGAAAAAAATTCTTGAATGAATGAATGAAAAAAATATACTGCAATGCCATTTCTATTTCAGGTAAAATATTCAGGTATTCTGGTCTACTCTCATTTACTTCTCAACTTTTTTTCCTCAGAGGCAATGTTGTTTTTCACTTAATTTAGGTTTCATGTTTTGATATCACTCATAAAAAATCTATGTAGTATCTATCAATCATTTTGCTTCTAAATAATATGAACATCAGTATTTATGTACCCTTATTATGTGGTGGGCACTGTACAGAGTCCTTTGCAAATGTTATGTCTATTAATCCTAAATCACAAAAACCCATGAACTAGAAACTGTTATCATTCTCATCTTCCATATGAGGAAACCAAGGTCCTGGGTGAACAAGTAACTTGTCAAAGTTATATCATGAATGAATGAACAACTTAGTATTTAAACCTACATTTATTTGATTCTAGAGTTTGAGCATCTAACCACTTACTATGCTATACTACCATGGAAGTAATCTTTATATTTGGTTGGCTTAATGATATTTGTGTCCGGCCAACAGCTCTAACTCTCTCTCTAGATACTGTGTCCAAAATAAATAAGAAATTGCTTTACTCCTAAGGCTCAAGTCTTGCTCTTTCTGCTCTTTCACCCTTGGCATCTGAATCCTTGCAAAAATGTCTCTTGAAGTCTTCTCCAATGAGTTTACAATCTGAGTTCCCACACAGAATCCTCTTGCAGGCCCTTGTTGACTACTTTTCATCTTTTCCTGATGACAACTATTCCTTTGGATGACTTCATGCATGATCTCTTTGCCTCCCCTCCAGGGACTGAAAGTCTTTTCCTTCTCCTTGTGGAAGCACAGGTCCACACTGCCAACACTACACTCCTTCTGTCTTCTCTCTTTCCTTTTTGTTCCTGAATTCTACTTCAGCCTTTTTCTTACATCATCACTTCAGTCAGTGTGGTCTTCATATCTCCCTTTTCTGGGCTCATCACAGTCATGTCTCTGAGCAGTAGAGTGGACACGTTTTTCTGTGCTTGGTGTTACCTTTCACACCCATTCTTCTTGATCCATGTGTTCTGGTAGAACTGGCTTCCTCCCGGCTCTTAAGGGTGAGACCTTGATCTAGCCCTGACCAGCCATTTTCTGAATTACTCCAATCATAGTAACTGGATTGAAATAAGCACATCACTGATGATAAATCAATCAAATACTTTAAGGAGACTTGTGCTACTAAGAAAGAGTCACTCTCCTGGGACTGTAGGGACTGAGGATGATCTAAGCCTGAAACTCCTGGAAGTCATCTCTGCCACAAGTAGAGAGAGCTTGTTTGAGAATGGAGTCGTCACAGAGAATGCAATGTTGAAAAATGGAGAGATGGATATTCCTGACCCCATGGTTTAGAGCCTGAATCAAACCGTGCCTTAAGGATACCTCAGCCTCTGACTTCTGACTGTGTTAACCACCAACAGGAAAACATTCTACAGAGTAGATATTTATACTGTTATTACAAGAAAGAGAATAGTCCCCTGTGTTAAATACACATAGTATAGTTGATAGCATGTTGAGGGAAGAGGCAGAAGTATGAGCAGAAACTTTCAAATCATGCACTGAGCTAGCCTGGAGGGTTCCATAAAAGTTTCTTAGGGGACACCATCGAAGTCAGAGACTGGGGCTAAGAATAGCTCTGTATTTGTTTTCTATACTGGGCTTTAAAATTTTTTTTCTGAAGAAAGGCTCTGTTGCTAACGAGCAGAAACAAAAATCCTTTGAAAATTGTTAATGTATTGTTTATGTTAGTTCTCCTAGAAACCCAACTTTGTCTATTCTCTGACTCCTGCTTTCCAACCCACTTTGACTGTTTATACCCTCAACTGAACTGCACAATCATTTAATTGCATTTCATACTTCTTTCTCTTCTCCTTCTCAGGGGTGATATATCAGGCATTTCCTCCACATAATCTTCTCTCTTTTCTCATGACTATAAGTCAGTTCAGATGTTCAACAAAATTCAAATTCAGCAAATATTTATTGAGGGCAAGGTAGTGCTTGTGCTGTATTTTGTAACATTCATGAATTCTTTCAACTCCCTGAGAGGTGGGAAGCTATTTATATTTGTGTTTAATGAATGAGGTGAAGTGATCATCTCAAAGGTCACAAGGGAAATTGTTGATAGAGCTAGAAATATTAATACATCCTTTGCCATATCCAGGTATACTATAAAGAACCTGAAGTTTGGGAACAGACAGGCTTGGATTTGAATCTTGGTTTATCACTTATGAATTTTTGGAACTCAAACAAGTCACTCAAGTTCCCAGAGCCTCAGTTTTCTACCCATAAAATGTAATATTTTCTATTTTATAATGACATATGTGGACTATATTAAATAATGTCTGAAACACACTGGTGTAAAGTTCTCTCAGGAACTGTTAGTTTCCTTCTACCCTACTAGGAAATATGTATATTCCTTTCCCCAGGATGATCTACATGGAAAACAGTTCTATGTTACATGTTTCAGTTCAGTTCAGTTCAGTAGCTCAGTAGTGTCTGACTCTTTGCGACCCCATGAATCGCAGCATGCCAGGCTTCCCTGTCCATCACCAACTCCCGGAGTTTACCCAAACTCATGTCCATCAAGTCGGTGATGTCATCTAGCCATCTCATCCTCTGTCGTCCCCTTCTCCTCCTGCCCCCAATCCCTCCCAGCATCAGGGTATTTTCCAGTGAATCAACTCTTCGCATGAGGTGGCCAAAGTACTGGAGTTTCAGCGTCAGCATCAGTCCTTCCAATGAACACCCAGGACTGATCTCCTTTAGGATGGACTGGTTGGATCTCCTTGCAGTCCAAGGGACTCTCAAGAGTCTTCTCCAACACCACAGTTCAAAAGCATCAATTTTTCCGTGCTCAGCTTTCTGTTACATGTTTAACTCCCTCTAAATATTGTTTTCTGTTTAGACTGTTCAGATATGCAGAACAATATTTGCCATAAATCATAATATTTAGTCATCTCATTATTGATTATGGCCCTTGTCGGCCAGAAGAGAGCAAAGGCCTGTTACTGTGGATTCTCAATGCTAAGATTTGTGGTAGGAAAGAATCAACACCAAATTATTTTAAAATTTTGAACAAGGAGGGTGAAGGGAGGAGGGTTTGAAGATTTCACACAAATTGCAACTTCTCTCCAGCATTCTGGACCTAGCCATCATTTACTGAATCAACAATTATGAATTTAGGCCTAATGTGCACAAGGCATTGACCTAGAGGCTGGAGACACAGTGTGAACAAGCTGGACCAAATCTATGCAGAGGATCGTGGCGGGTATGGATGATCCATCAATTCTGCCCTCCTGCCTTTTATGGCCCTTATGCTTGCTGCAGTAGTTTAGGGCAGGGGTAGCAAATTATGTTTTGTACAGCTGAGTTAAGAATGATGTTTACATTTTTAAAGAGAGCCTTTGTAGCCTGCAAAACCTAAAATATTTACCATCTGGCCCTTTACAGAAAACATTTGCTGACCCTGGGTTAGAGTGACCTATAACTCTTCCATCAAGACAAGAGTAAACAGTTTCATGGTTAAATATCAGTCTTCTAAGTAATAATTTATATAAAGCATTATTAAATATTATATACTATGATTGTTAAAAAGTATTAAAGAATACAAAAGTAACGGCTAGTGGGAGGAATAGGCTTTTTATATCAATTTTGTAATTAAATAATTCTTTTTCGTAAGTCCGTTGACTTGTAACATTTTTTCCCTAGACTAACCACCACATAAAATGTGGCCCTTCTCTATGTAGCTTCCCTGGGTTTTTTCTATATTTTTTTCTTGTACCAAAACCAGAAGATTAGAAGATAACCTAAAGAAGGGCTACCATGCCTGTTGATGCTAGGGAAGACAGAAATTACTCTGCTGTTACTACTGTCCTTTGACAATTGCTACTTAAAAATCTCTTAGCCTTTCCACCTAAATAACTGCATTTCTTCCCTGTGCCACATTTATTTATAATGAAACAGCCCTCCTTTTACTTGTCTGTTTCTCAGCACTCCCACTTGCTTGCACATGTACATTCCTTTCCCTTCCTGCTTGCCCTGGCTTCTCCTTGGGCAAAGCAAGGGTCACTGACTGGCGTTCACCTTTTCAGTGCCTTGGTTTGCTAGCTTCACCCTTAAGGAGTTGCACTCTCTTCTTCCTCTTGTAAACTGCTTCTAGTTATTAATACCACTTCCCTGGTGGCACAGACGGTAAAGAATCTGCCTGCAATGCAGGAGACCCGGGTTCAATCCCTGGATCAGGAAGAGCCCCTGGAGAAGGAAATGGCAACCCACTCCAGTATTCTTGCCTGGAGAATACCATGGACAGAGGAGCCTGGCGGGCTACAGTCCATGGGGTCACAGAGTCAGACACGACTGAGCCATAGCTGTCCTGGTATCACCCTAGTATTGAAGAGTCTGTGCCAAGCCAAACTCACAGTGCACATGATTTGAGGATGCTCCCAGCTCCAAGGCCAGTGTCCCTACTTGGGTGTCAGCAAGCTAGTTTCTGCTCTTCCTCAATTTGTTGTTGGATTTTAGCCAGCTACTTAGCTTTTGAATGCCTAAATCTTCACATCTGTAACGTTAAGATAATGCCAACTTTTATTTCCACTTCTGGGAACAGAAATAAACTGTGGACATTGATGTTCCCATAGTAACAGTCACGTAGAGTATCTAGCATGCCACCGGAGGCAATAAATTATTTATGATAAGTACTTGTAAAAACTCCTGTCACTATAATAAAAGATTCTTACAGGAAATCCTGGGGATATACTTCACATTAACTTGCATTCATTATTTCAAGGAGAGTTCATTATTCTGCTCCAAACTACTTAATTCTAAATTTTCAGAATATAATCAATTAGCACTTGCTGAAGCTGCTGAATCCAAAACCAGTGCAGAGTGCTCCCTGGCCCTGTAAGGGGAAGGAAGAGACTGACTTCCTGGGGCTGTTTGTTAAAAGGAGGGAGGTGTTAATGGGTGTGGCTTGTCTGGGTAGTGCCATTTGCCAAGGTCAGTAGCTCAGTCCTGTCCCACTCTTTTGCGACCCCATAGACTGTAACCCACTAGGCTCCTCTGTCCTTGGCAAGAATACTGAAGCGACAGCTTCAAATTGGGACTGGCTTGAAGAAAACAAGAATATTAGGCAGTTCTACCAGAACAAAAATTTCGTGCTATTATTATTATCATCATTTTGGAAAAATTAAAATACACAGTAAAAGACAGAAAATGTAATAATAAATACCCATAATCAACATTTTTGGTTTACAGCCTTCCTATCTTTTTCCTATACTTATATTTTTCCAAATACTGTTTTGTAACCTGCTTTTTGATTTGTGAACATTTTTCTAAGTCATTAAATATTTTTCCAGATCATAATTGACAGAATATGCCATTGTAAGGATGTATTCATTTATTTAACTAATTTACAATTGTTAAACAGTTAAGAAGTACCCTTACTTGTCATTTAAATAAAATCAATTCATGTGTCAACTTGAGATCTTATATTAACTTAGGTAACAAATCTTAGACTTAAAAATATCTTGATCCATCTGCAATGTTTCCATTACTATCAACACTCCCTTTCTTCCTTCAATTTTGCTATCAGCCTACTAGCACAAATAAACCCAAATTCCTCTTTAAAAGCAAATTTCCATGTAAGTCTCAAAAGGAGAGGGTCAATGCCTAAATTTTGTTTTTCCATGTTCTTTGGTCCTTGCATGTGGATCTTTTGCCTAAAACATTTTTTTCCTCTTAATCTTACTGAAAATGTCTTCTTTCTGAATTTTTTCTTCCTTTAATTACAACATTGAGCTTTTCATTTAAATTTCAAATCCATCCTTCTTATTCTCTTTTGATAATGGGATTTGATTTTCTCTTTTAATGGAATTTTAGTCCCTCATCCAGCAGATCTTAAATGTTTTAGCATCATGGGACTTCCCTGGTGGTCCAATGGTTAAGATTTCACCTTTCAAAAGAAAAAAAAAAAAAAGATTTCACCTTTCAATATAGGAGGTGTGTGTTTGATCTCTGGTTGGGGAGCTAAGATCCCACATGCCTTGCGGCCAGAAAACCAAAACATGAAACAGAAGCAGTATTGTAGCAAATTCAATAAAGAATTTAAAAGAGGTCCACATTAAAAACAAACAAACAAACAAAAAAACAACTATTAAAAAAAACTTATTGAGGACTACCAAGAGCTTTTGTTTATGTGAGCTATACCTATTGCTATTTACCACATTAGAAATTAAAACTGAAATTTTAAAATACTGTTTCATTTTAGAGTAACAATAATATGTAATGCCTATTATGTATTAACATAAATAACATATTTGATGACATATAACTGTACAGTTTTTTATAACTGTATCTTTATTATTTAGCAAATAAGTCCCTGGTGGCGAGTGGTAAAGAACCTGCTAAAATGCAGGAGACAGATTTGATCCCTGGGTCAGGAAGACCCCCTGGAGTAGGAAATGGCAACCCACTCCATTATTCTTGACTGGGAAATCCCATGAATGGAGGAGTCTGGTGGGTTACAGTCCATGGGGTTGCAAAGAATCAGACATGACTTAGTGACTAAACAACAACTGCATTTCGAAGAGTGAAAAAAATTCAGTGAGAAGAAGAGCATTGTTTTATATTTTACAAATTTCTATAATGTCTAGGCTAACAAAAGCAACTGGATTCTCTAATTCTACACTGAACCATAGCCATATATAGTGTTGGTTGAAGTATCTGAAGAAAACCCTGCTTCACACAGACATGTGGTTGGAAAAGGAAGGACCTGGCAGATCTTCCGAAGGGTCGTGGGGACTTGCAGGGATCTTCTGCCCATACTAACAACCGCAGCTCTAAACTGACTCTAACTGGACAGTCTTTTCATGCTTGAGTTTCCTTTTTGTAAAAATATGGTGGTAATAACAGTATTTCAAAATGTTCTGAAATTATAAAATGAAAAATTCTGCAGTGACATATAGAGATCTTGACCCATACATAAATCAGGAAATCATTTCCTATGGGGCATTTGGGAGACGTGATGCATTGAAACCAAGCAGAACCCTGTTGGCTCCTGGGCATGGAAGCCTTTAAGTGTCTCCCGTTTTTGTTTGTAGGGAACAGACTCCAGCCTCCATGACCTTCCTTGAGTTCCAAAGGGCAAATTCAAACAGTTGCTCACCAAGGAAAGGAGGAGATGCAGAGACAAGGGAGGAACAGCCAAAAAACAAGAGTGCAGCCTTGTGGGAGAGTTCTGATTCCACCTAAAGGGATACACATAATAATATCTTTGAGCTCTTTTTTCCAGTAGTCATGTATGGATGTTGAGAGTTGGATCATAAAGAAAGCTGAGTGCTAAAGAATTAATGCTTTGGGCACTTCCCTGTGGCACAGTGGATAAGAATCTGCCTCCCAACACAGGGAACATGGGTTCGGTCCCTGGTCTGGGAAGATTCCACATGCCATGGGACAACTACGCCTGTGAGCCATAACTACTGAGTGTGTGTGCTGCAACTAATGAAGCCCAAGTGCTTTGCAGCAAGAGAAGCCACCACAGTTAGAAGCCCAAGCACTGCAATGAAGAGTAGCCCCTGATCACTGCAATTAGAGAAAGTCCAGGCAAAGCAACAAGGACTCAGCATAGCCAAATATAAAAAAATAATAAATAATTTTTTTTTTAATTAATGCTTTTGAATTGTGGTGCTGGAGAAGACTCTTGAGAGTCCCTTGGTGCAAGGAGATCAAACCAGTCAATCCTAAAGGAAATCAAACCTGAATATTCACTGGAAGGACTATTGCTAGCTGAAGCTGCAATACTTTGGCCACCTATAAAGAGCTGATTCATTGAAAAAGATTCATTGAAGGCAAAAGGAGAAGGGGGACGGCAGAGGATGAAACGGTTAGATAGCATCACTGACTCAATGGACATGAATTTGAGCAAACTCCGAGAGAAATGGGGTCACAAACAGTTGGACATGACTTAGTGACTGAACAACAACAGTAGCAACTGTAGAGCACAGAGAACTATATTCAATATCCTATGACAAACCATAATGGAAAAGAATATTAAAGAAATATTAAAGAATATTAAATAAGATATATATTATCTATATATGCATAACTGAATCACTTTGCTGTACAGCAGAAATTAACACAAAATTGTAAATAGACTACACTTCAATTAAAAAAAAGAATAAGTAACTGAATATTGGAGCAAACTCTGGGAGATAGTGAAGGACAGGGAAACCTGGTGTACTGCAGTCTGTGGGATCACAAACAGTCAGACACAACTTAGCAACTGAACAACAGAAATAAAATCCCCAACAAATGGAAGATGTCAGCATTCTTCATTCCAGAGAAGACCACCTGAGTTCAGATTAAAGGAACCAGAGAAGCATCAAGAGATTACCTGAGACCAAATTAAAGGAGTCGCAGGCCCTGCACACACCCTAATCTCGTCAGTAACTCCACGTTGAACCATTGCTATAAAGCTCCTCACCAAATTCTGAGTTGGGACACAAGAGTTTTGAGGGCAAGAGCCTGCTGTGTCTCCCTTTGCCTGGCAAAGCAATAAAGCAATTCTACTTCACCCAGAACTTGGTTTCTGGGATTCGATTTGGCACTGGTGTGCAGAGGCCAAGTTTTTGGCATCGAAAAGTAATACAGGAGCCAAAGCAAGCTGGTCATTCCAATAGTCATCACCCTTTACTACTGTAACCAAACCTAGGAATTTTCTAAAGAAAATTTTAAACTTTCTTATAAAGCTTTGGTTAAAACAGCAAATCTCTTTTCAGGAGGGTAAGATGTGAATTTTGATTCAATTTCAAAATGAAGTATATCTCTCTGAAACCCACTACCAGTTGTTATCTTGATATTCTTTGATCTATAAAATGCACTTATGCTTTATTTTTTGGAAAACGTTGAATGTGCTTTGTTTTGACCTAATTTAGGACAGAGGTGAAACTAACCTCTATGGACATTTTGGAGTAAGAATGTCCAGTTTTTCACGGTGGATCTTATAACGGGTTCTGCGTGCTACAACCGATCCAGTCTGAGCTGCACTGACTCTTGTTGTTATTTAGTCACTAAGTCATGTCTGACTCTTTTGTGACCCAATGGACTGTAGTCTGCTAGGCTCCTCTGTCCATTTCTCTAGACATACTCTGCCGTGGGCTTGACTGTACCCATTCTGTGAAGCTGGAATGTTGGGACACCTCATACGGCCTATTTCACAACAGTATACATTCCACTTAATCTGACACAGTGTCTCAGCCTACAAAGTTGGGATGGAGTGGGCAGGAGAGCACAGAAACTTCTGTCCTTAATCCCCAACCAGAGGTCCAGTAGATTGTCCACCCTTGTAAGAACCTCACAATGATGATCCAAAGGTTGTAGTTCTGCTCTCCGCCTTTTAGGGGCCAGGGGTGAGGGGTGGGCACAGATATTTTTCTCCTATCTGCCTGCAGTTCTGGGTTGTCTCTCAACATGGTGCTGAAGTAGGGTTGCAGCCTGGATTTCAGAGAGCATTTGGTAAAAGGAGATAATGGGCTGGGTGAGGACAAAAGAAGAGAGGATATGATAATGTTTTGAAAACACTTTAAGTCCCATCTGAGTGTAAGAACTGTTGTTTCTAAGTGCCTACCCCATCCTTAGTGTGAGGAATAGTAGTGAATAGAGACACACAAGGCCTGAGGAAACTCTTTCACTTGCTTCTATCAGGTCAGAGGAAAGAACATGCTGGATCCTTCTCAGTTCTTCTCGTTATGCTAATCCTCTCTGTGGAATTCCTGGAGTTAAGTGGATCTTGGATAAAAAGCCTGTGGTTGATCCCCCACCCCTTCCCTCTGTCACAAATGAAAGGTACAGTCTAGTAATGAACATTTTTATTTTCCTATCTAACCAGGTAACTCCTTCTGCCACACAACATTGATTGCAGCATTCTTTACCAATGACTTCATTCTTCAAGTCTTTTATACTTCTCTGACATCTAAAAGTGGCTAATAAAATCCCTGCATATATTTTTTATGAGAACATATCAAATACTTCAATGTGCATGTTCAACATTTAAAAAAAATTCTCTATTAAGTATTTTTCAACTAAATGTGGGCAGACCTTTGCTGCTGAAACAATTTTTGGATTTAGAAATTGATTCTTAAGTGAAACTGTAGCTTCCTTGTGTTTAATTAGACTTCAATTGCTCCATTTAAAAAAGGTCACCTAAATTTGGAAAAGATAACTGATTCTAATTGCAACAACCTCATGCTTGTTGAATTCTATCAGAAAGGAAGCTGTTTCCATTTACTAAGGAGTATTTATCCTCACTTTTGATAAGCTCATTTTGTTGAGCATTGCCTCATTTATACTTTCACAGTGAAGGCCCATGCACAAAATCTTGGGTTCTAAGGAAACAAAGCAATCACATTTTAGTGCATTATTTAGCTTTGATTCCTTGTCTTAGAAGCTTTAACAGCTTGATATGTGCAAATACTTTCGACTGTGTGTACTTAATTTTCCCTGTTGCAATAATGGAACTGTGTTTCCCCAGGGTCTATTAGAGGTGTTGCCTGTTGAATGGAAAATGTCTCTAAAGCACTTGGAATTTCTAGCAATAGCTGGGTCATAAGTTAAAGTAACCTATTTTCTAGAGAATCAAGGTAGAATAAACTGGGTGGCTTAGGGAGTAGGCTCAACAGGAGTCAAGGCAGAAGAACTTGAAAGGAGCTCTGAGCAAGCTACACAAGAGTAGCATGGGCTTCTTTGGTTTCCATGGTTCCTGGGGCAATGTGAAGCTCTTAGGCTACATGGTATTCATGTTGCTCTTTGGTTCTATAGACAATGGAGATGGAGGAAGTTCAAGGTCATGGTTGAGCAATGAACAAAAGGTGCCAGCTATCCTGAGAACCATGTCAACTTAGTTTATATCGAAATGTTGGATAAAATGAGAAAAATAATTTGGTCAAAAACTATATTCCAGAACATCTCACATAGACCACTATTTAAGCATCAGCTGAATTATTAGTACTATTTTTGAATCCTTACAATAAATAGGGATTTTTCCAGCTTTATTAAGGTATAATTGATATATAACATTACATAAGTTTAAAGTTACAGCATGATGACTTGACATACATGTATTGTGAAGTGGTTACTATAACAAATTTAGTTAATACATATCTTCTCATACAGTTACCAAAAAAAAAAAAAGATTTTTCCTTGTGTTCAGAAGCTTGAAGGTAAGTTTTTTAAGAGCAACTTTCTTATAAACCATACAGCAGTGTTAACTTTAGTCATCTTGCTGTATATCATATCCCCAGGATTCATTTATCTTATAACTGGAAGTTTGTGCCTTATGGCTACCTCCATCCAATTACCTGCCTTGCCCTACTCCCTGACTTTTTTTTTCTTTGTGATGAGAACATTTAAGATCTACTCTTCAGGAACTTTCAAGTATATAATACAGTATTGTTAACTATAGTTGCCATTAGGGACTTTTTAAAGCAGATATCATCTTCATTTAGGTGACCTTTCTCACAATCCATAATATGTGAGATATAAATGTAGTAATTTCAAATACGATGGAATTTATTACAATGCTTAAAATGTAGCTTTATATTACAGCAAAATAGCAGCCTGAACTGTCATGTTTCTATAGGTGTATCTGAGAGGAAAAGGGTGACCACATCCAAGTTTGGAATTAGGAAAAGAGGGACAGAGATAGGGAGGGCTATCAAAGCTGCCGCCACTGTAGCTCCTGCTGCAGTCACACTGATATAGACAGGAGGAAGTAAGCCAGCCTGAGTCTGGGCCTTGAAGAACTTGATCTACCAGTAGGAGAGGAAAATAGAAGCACTAAAGAAGTTATCAGCAGTTTCTCCAGAGCAGTTGAACAGTGTTGAATTGCTTTCTGTTCTCCAGTGTTTCCAGCAAAAAAAAACAAAAAAACCAAACTTGCACTTCTGGTTAAGACATAATGACCACACTAAGAATGTAGAATATCTCATAGGGATATCCTTCCAAAGCCTCTAGGATGTGAGTCATTATATCAGCATCTTGAGCAAAAGACAACTTAGTTATAGAGGACTTGCAGAAAATGACATTTCATCTCCAAGTCTAGCTAACACAACAATTCCTTTAAAGGACTAGTTCTAGGATTCTTTGCTAGTTAATAGTGAGAACATTCCCAGGACAGAGGGAACTATTTCACGTGACCCATGAGAAGTTGACAAGTCATCTCTCCCTCTTCTGTTTTCTGTTTACCCGATGGTCCTTATTCTCTATTTCACTGATCTCCAAAAAGGATTTGATCAAGTCCTTTCTCCTAAGAGTCAGAAAGAAAAAATAATGAATAAAGGTTTGGTGTCTTTTCTTTCTCAGGGGTATTCTAACTAAGGGATAAAACTCTACTTGGTGAATTTCAAGCATTTGCTAGCCCAGTGTCAGCAGTTCAGGGTGGAAAAGAGAATGGTGTCTATTCTAACTAGTTTTCTTTCTGCCATTAGTAAGGCAAACCCCAACAGGTTCCCACAAGCATAGTGGACATCTCTCTTACAGCCTCTCAGAAATCATACTTGTCTATATTGTGTCAGGAAGGAGGCATTTCCTCATGTCTTGTCTGGTCACTGCCTCAAGGACTGGGTCCAATGTGACTCTACAGCAGTTATGCTTTTATATTTTTATGTGTAAGACACACTAAAAATGTAACTGCATTTACTTCTCTCCAAAAATCTATGAAATAATTATTATCCCTGCTTTATAGATACAGAAACTGAGGCTTAGATAAATGAGTTGTACAAGATGACACAGGTGGAAAAGGTAGACCCAAGATGTTGAGTTTAGGGGGTTCTAACATAAAAATACATGTTCTTTCTGCTCTGTCACCATACATCTCAGTAACAATGCCACACATATTGTGGAGATGTCCACTTTTGAGAGACATTTTCCCTGATACTAGCTGTGACTCTGTGGTACCTCCATTGCCACTCAAAGACCATTGAGATGGGGAGATAGGAGCCCAGCCCACTAGTAAGAGTGAGGTCTTGTGGAGAACTCCTCTCTAGTCTGCTGGGACCCAGATGGACCTGGTCACCTGTCCTACCAATAGCAGCAAGCAGAACTTTTTTTCTTCTCTTTAGAAAGGATTAGAGCGTGGGGAATAACTCCATCCAGATATTTCCAAGGGCAAACCAGCTAACTGACACTTATACACATACATAGATTGTTTGCATTTTATGTTTTCCTTACTGGAGCCTTTTCCTTCTAATATCTCTTAGGAGTCTCTTCTCAGAGAACAAAGTAGGCACATTGGAATCATTCATATATTTTAAATGACTATTATTTTTTAAGACACATATTCAGGATAAAGGATTTTTCCTGATTACTGAGCTTAATATATGAAAATTCTTGTAAATAAATAAAAACTACATAACCATTTAGCTATAGTTATAAATCAGTTGCTAATATAGTAAAAATTACACGACAGTGGAAGGGGTTTGGGACTATGCTGTATTTACAGTAAACAAAGTGAACTTAAAATCTGATGGGATATTTGTCATCCTAATGTAAGAAAACGTAACAAACAATATACTCTGATCACATTATCCTTATTTTAAAATCTGATTGTGTAACAGAGTGTGGCCAAGCGCAGCCCTTACCGCAATACAGTGACTATGCCGCCATTACTCCCACCCTGTTACCAGGCAACAGGTCCCGCTCAACCATTGGTCGGCGCTGCAGTGGGCCCTTCCCAAAGCCACCAACTGTCAAGGAGCAACCGTTACTGAGAGAATTCAACCAACTGTTGGCGGAATGGTGGTCATTAGGTGGAGAGTGAGGTAAGAGGCAGATCCTGGCATTCTTCCTGGGGCCCTCCAGCTCACCCAGCCTCAAGCTTGCAGCCTCAAGGCGGGTGGGGAGGAGGTTGCCCAGAGAGAGGCTGAGGGCTGTGTCCTAAGGGCTCCAACCCTGACCAAGGCTGCCTACTGGACTGGCTCAGTCCTTGAGGTGGTGGTGAACCTCCCCTCCATCCCCGCCTCTGTGATCTAATGGCAGCAGCAGTCTGCACAGGACGCAGTTGACGGGACCTGGCCCCAGCTTCTGGGCGGCTTGAGGAGCCTGAGGGCCATTTGGGCTCTGGGTGCCTGACTTCCTCAGCAATGACAGCCAGGAAGCTTCCAGCTGAGATCTGCTTCTTCTTAGCCAGGACTGGACCTCAGAGGGTGAAAGCTATGCCTGGGGGCCTGACTCTTTCTTGTCATAACAGAGAACAACATTCATTTGGTGGAGGAACATTATGACCTGACCATGACCTGACCTCACAAATAAAGGCTCTGACACCAAGAAATTTGCAACAACTAACCACACCCCACCATCACCTTTCCTAGAAAAGAACTTTGCTGAAAGCTTTTAGGGAGTTTGGGGTTTTTAAGGTATGAACCACCCATCTCCTTGCATGGCCCTCAGTAAACCTCTCCCTGTTCCAAACTCTCCTGTTTTGGTATTGTTTGGCCTCCCTGTGTGTGGGGCACTCGAATTTGCCTTTCAGTAACAATGGCAAGAAAAACCTTTGACCCATGGAATAAGATTTTAGAAACATTAGCACACAAACAAATTGTAATTAAGGAATGATTCTTTTGTAATCAGCACAAAACCTAAGTCTGTGGTGTCTGTATGGCCCACTGTTAGTTTATTAAAAACTGAAAACACTGAGAAACTTTGCTTTTTCCAGTGTGGTCAATAGCCTGAGTTCTCTGAAGCCCTGGTCACAAGATGACTGCCACAGCTACAAAAAATGATAAATGATTCTACTGTTACCATTTTTTAAAGTCTTATGTTAGCCCTTGTCATGGAATTCAAATTGTGCCAGCCATCTTTTATTAGTCAATCCCATGGGATTTTTATTGTTATTTTGAACAAGATCTATTTTTGTTTAATTCTATGGGAACCACACATAGTTTGTACATTTGCCAGAAATTTATTTTCCAATGACTATTACTCAACTCTTAAATAAGTACATTCTGCATTTTTATGCTGGGACAAAGTAGGATGAGTTCTATTAGGAACACTATTTAAAATTATACTAAGTAGCTCAGGCTTTTTTGTTACTCTAATACTCTGGTAAATAGAAGTGAGTTTGAGTTTTGTTTACTGTCTTTCAAAGTGACCCATTTTAAACAAAACCATCTTCTTTAAGAACTGATCTGGTAACAACTTACTGATAACAACAGTAAGGCTTATTTGTTGATTTACGTAACAGCATTGATTTGCATAGCTTCTCGCTGTATTTACCCTTGCCTGGAGACAAACATTATGTTAACTATAGTAAGCAGATAATCAATATCACATGTCCAGTTTACAACAGTAAAAAAGGAAACATTTTCTTATGTGACTTTTGATGGGTGGTATATATGGAAATACTGAGCTTCTTTCCAGAGGTAGGAAGGCCTTATGTTCTGCTGCACCGAATGTTAGACATACGGATATTAAGACTGTTTTTTCAACCTGAGAAAAGGAGGATATTTTCACTTGTGACAAAGTTTAACTCCCAGGACTAGGAGAAGAAAAAGTGGCAATCTTATTACAAGATAACCTTATTGCAAGGGTAATCTTCAAGTGTCTCATATCCTGAGGGATCCCTTGATATTATATTCTATTCAAGGGAACGATAGAATCTTTGAGTAAAACTGTCTAAGCAAAATCTATAGAAAATGATGAATCTTGTACTAAAGCTTAAAAAAGTAATAAAATTACAGTTTCTACAGCGACAGTTTGCAGAACATTAAGAAGGAAATGGGATTTTTAGTAAATGTCATTTATTGTCTCTTCAAAAAAGAAAATACAGTTTTCTTGGTGGTTTTAGTTTGCTTTGGTTTTTTTATTGTAGAGACATAAAACATGGAAGACTACATGGCTTAAACTGATTATGAAAATAATTATTTGCCCAAATATCTAAGTTATGAAATAAAATTTCATGTTTTGTTATATTTTGATTTTCATATGAACAGAGGTTTTAAAAATATACTTCTTTATATAAAGAAAATGATAAACAGTAAAGTTTAAATGTTCCATAATCTCATTGACTAGATAACTATGTTGATATTTAAAATGCTTTTAAAGTAATATAAGCCTATGTTTTAAAAAATTCAAGTTGTACTGAGAGGTACAAATGAAAAACAGGTGTGTTCCTTCCCTCTGACACCCCTCCCCAGTCACCAGCCTATTTTCCCAAAGGGGCAATTGTTAACAACAGCATGTTTCTCCTTCCAGGAAAGACAATATATTCTCAGACACCTATATATATATATATGTGTGTGTGTGTGTGTGTGTGTGTGTGTGTGTAATTACATTTTTTCACATTCATTTCATTATATATATTTAAAATAATATACTTGCAGATCTTCTCGTATCAGCACACACAGAGCTATCACCTTGTTTTTAACAGTTGTATACTAGTTCATTGGGCTTCACTGGTGGCTCAGTGGTAGAGAATCTGTCTGCCAATGCAGGAGACCTGGGTTAGATACCTGGGTCAGGAAGATGCCTTAGAGAAGGAAATGGAAACCCACTCCTGTATTCTGGCCTGCGAAATTCCATGTATGGAGGAGCCTGGCAGGCTACAGTCCACGGGGTCACAAAAGAGTCAGACACGATTTAGCGACCGAACAGCAACAGCAATAATAGTTCATTATATAGCATACTGTAAGTATTTAACCAGGCCCCAACTGAATGATGATTAAGTTGTTTTTTTTGTGTGTGAATATATCTGTAAAGACTTGGCAGTTGAATAATCGCTGAAAAGATATCTACATTTTAAATATTGATAGAGACTGTTTAATCTGTTGAACTGATTTTCTCTTGCACCGATATTTGACAGTTATTATTACTTTAGCATGGGTATTACCAAACTTTTAGATTTTCTCTCAAGAGAAATTCAGTTTATAGTATTTCATTTTTATTCTTTCTTAAATGGACGTTTTACTTAAAGAAAAATCAGAATGTACTTCCTTTTGGAGTAAGTGATGTCTTAGCTCAGTGATATGTGGACCAATCCAATGATGTAGAAACTATTATAATTTTGTAAGACTGGACCGGCAGATATGGCTAAAACCAAGTAGATCAATGAATTTTAAACAGATTAAACTGACAATTCACCTGTTCAAAAGATAATGTGTAGCTGTGGGGAGGTGAGAATGGGAATTTGTTGTCTAATGAATAAGAATTTTAGTTTTGCAAGATACAAAGAATTCTTGAGGTTTGTTGTACAATGTGAATGTACTTAACACTATTGATTCGTACACATAAAAGTGGCTTAGATAGAGCATTTTATGTGTATTTTACCATTTAAAAAAAGATAATGTGCAGAATTTCACATTTATACTGAAAGATGGTTATCTAAAGCCTAATTTCAAAAGTATAAGTGATGAACCTTTACCAGAAATGCAGTCTAGTACCTTCAGGGGCCAATTAATATCATCATATAATCAGATAAGGTCCAGAATGCAAAAGTCCCTGGTAATGGACTTCAATTTAATTTAAGGCACAAATGGCTAATATCAGCAGAGTAATTGTCCTTCTTATATGGAGGAATTGTCTGCTGTACTTGATAACCACCAGGACATCTCCCCAAATGGGAAGCACTGGTTTTCTGGGTTCTGAGCAAATATGTCTTCAAATAAACTTGTACTCATCATCTTCCACTCTAGTGACCAGATTTGGTACCTGGAGTCGAAGGCAATGCCAGACCACTGAGAATAGGAAGACCATAGCAAGGACCAAGGGGCTCTGACATGCACATCGTTAAAGAGCACTCTATCATCTTTTTCTTTATCATATCTCCCAGTCACTGTGAGGAAAACCAGAATGAAAGGCAGAGTAAGGTCTCCAGAACTGAGAAAATAATAACTTTGTTCACAATGACTTTGAGTCTCAGGTCCTGTTTAAGAGAACAGGCAAATCACTTATGAAAATAAAATGCATTTATGTTGGAAAGATGACACAATACCTGTTAAGACATTATCTAGTTAAAGTGTTTACAAACTTAATAAACATATTTCTCAACTATTCAATGGAAGTTGGACAGTTGCTTGCTGTCATTTGTACATTATATTTTAGCACAAAGCGGAGGTTGTCAAATTTGGGTGTACATTACAATCATCTGAGGAACTTTTACTTTGGGTGTCTTGGAGTTAGCCCAGACCAATTAATCAGAATCTCTGAGAAATGTCTCCAGGTAATTCCAACATGCAATGAAGGCTGAGAACCACTGACAGAAATATTCTCCACTTCAGTGCTTATAATCCTTGTGGGGCTTTCCCCTCCCTCAACAGAAACTTGGTTTTGTAGGTTTGGGCTTTTCCCAAGATTTGTATTTCTTCCATGTATCTCAGGTGATGCTGATGCCTATGGCTCTGGTGCACACTTAGAGAAATACTACAATAATGGCCGATATTCCTGATTTTTTCATTCTAATCACAGATCTCTTCTGCTTCTCAACAAACCCTGTCCCCCTGGGCTTTGCTAATAGGGCTCTTTAACCAAGCTAATAATTTTTATTGCTTGGCCTCCGGAACTTGCTCAAGATCTTCACATATGACTTGCATGATTCTAAAATGGCCACATAATCCAATGAAGTCCTGACCAAGGTTAAGCAGAGTGGGAAAACTACATCATGGTCTCTCCATGTTATGCTTTTGTTAATAACTCCTTGAGTCATACTTTAGAAAATTACAACACAATATTCAACACTATTACCAACATCAAAATGTATCATTAGTGTTATTCTACTGAGTCATTATGAACCTGAGAATATTTCTAAGTAAACTTTTGCATAAATAACCCTCTGAAGTAAGCATTTGTATTTTTTCTTCTGAAGTTTCATGTTTATTAAATTTTACCATGATTATGTTTTACTGCTGCTCAATGAATCACCTTAATGTCACTGGCAAATGATGGACATATGTCTGTTTCATGACTCAAGTTGCTAGTGAAATATGAAATATTCTGATGCTCAGGGCAGGTCCTGTATGTACATTCACACTTTCTATTCCCAACTTTATCATCAAGATAGTGGAGTAGAAGGATGTGTGCTCATCTCCTCCTGTGAGAACACCAAAATCTCAATTAACTATTGAATGGCCATTGACGGGGCTGTTGGAACCCACTGAGAAAAGATAAACCACATCCAGGGACAAAGGAGAAGCTGCAAAGATGGTAGGGGCGAAATCATGATAAAATCAAATCCCATATCCACTGGGTGGGTGACCCAGAAACTGGAGAACAATAATACCAAATAAGTTCTTGCTCTTTTGTGAAGGTTCTATGCCCCACATCAGTCTTCCCAACCTGGGGGATCCAGTAAAAAGACTGGGAATCCCCAGGGAATCCGACTTGAAGGACAGTGGGATTTGATTACAGAACTTTCACAGGACTGGAAGAAACAGAGACTCTTGGAGTACACAAACAAAATCTTGTGCACATCAAGATTCAATGAAGAGAGTAGTGACCCCACAAGAGACTGAGATAGACTTGACTTGTGAGTGTTTGAGGGTCTTTTGTGGAAGCGTGGGTCAGAAGTGGCCTGCTGCAGGGGTAGGGGCACTGACAGCAGCAGTCCTGGGAGGTACAAATTGGCATAAGTCCTTTTTGGAGGTCACAAATAGCCCTACCATAGAGCCTGTAGACTCCAGGACTGAGTTTACAAACAGCAAACAACAAACAGGGTGGGAGCATAGCCCCACACATCAGCAGATAATTAGATTAAAGATTTACTGAGCATGGCCCTGCCTACCAAAGCAAGACTCAGTTCTTCCCACAGCCAGTCCCTCATCAGAAATCTTGCCAAGCCTCTTATCCTCATCCAGCAGAGTATAGACAGAAGAAGCAAGAACAGTAACCCTACAACCTACAGAACAAAAATCTCAGTTACAGAGATATAACCAAAATGACCACATGGATCACAGCATTGTGTAACTCAGTGAAGCTATGAGCCATGCCTTCCAGGGCCACCCAAGCCACGTGGGTCATAGTGGAGAGTTATGAAAAACTGTGGTCCATTAGAAAAGGAAATGACAAACCACTTCAATATTCTTGCTTCAAGAACCCCATGAACATTATGAAAAAGCAAAAAGATATGATACTGGAATATGAGCCCCCCAGGTTTGTAGGTGTCCAATATGCTACTAGGGAAGAGTGGAGAAACAGCTCCAAAAAGAATGAAGAGGCTGGGCCAAAGCAGAAATGACGTTCAGTTGTGTCTGGTGGTAAAAGTAAAGTCTGATCTGATGCTGTAAAGAACAATATTGCATAGGAACTTAGAATGTTAGGCCCATGAATCAAGATATGTTGGATGTGGTCAAGTAGAAAAGGTGAAGAGTGAACATCAGCAGTTTAGGAATCAGTGAACTAAAATGGACGGGAATGGGCAAATTTAATTCAGATGACTATTTTATCTACTACTGTGGGCAGGAATCCCTTAGGAGAAATGGAGTAGCCCTTACAGTCAATGAAAGAGTCCAAAATGCAGTACTCGGGTACAAACTCAAAAATGACAGAATGATCTCAGTTCATTTCCAAGGTAAACGATTCAATGTCAGAGTAATCCAAGTCTGTGCCCCAACCACTAATGCCAAAGAAGCTACAGTCCAGTGGTTCTATGAAGACCTACAAGACCTTCTAGAACTAACACCAAGAAAAGATGTACTTCTCATCATAGGAGACTGGAATGTAAAACTAGGAAGTCAAGAGATCCCTGGAGTAACAGGCAAGTTTGGCCTTGGAGTACAAAATGAAGCAGGGCAGAGGCTAACAGTTTTTTGCCAAGAGAATGCCCTGGTCATAGCAAACACCCCCTTCCAACAACACAAGAGAAGACTTTACACATGGACATCACCAGATGGTCAATGGTGAAATCAGATTGATTATATTCTTTCCAATCAAAGATGGAGAGGCTCTATACAGTTAGCAAAAACAAGACATGGAGCTGACTGTGGCTCAGATCATGAACTCCATATTGCAAAATTCAGGCTTAAACAGAAGAAAGTAGGGAAAACCATTAGACCATTCAGATATGGCCTAAATCAAATCCCTTACAATTATACAGTGGAGGTGATAAGTTGACCCAAGGGATTAGATCTGGTAGACAGAATGCCTGAAGAACTTTAAACAAAGGTTCATAACCTTGTATAGGACGTGGTGACCAAAACCATCCTTAAGAAAAAAGAAATGCAAAAAGGCAAAGTGGTTGTCTGAGGAGGCTTACAAATGGCTGAGAAAAGAGAAATGAAAGGCAAAGGAGAAAGGGAAAGATATACCCAGGTAAATGTGGAGTTTCAAAGAATAGCAAGGAGAGATAAGAAAGTCTGCTTAAGAGAGCAATGCAAAGAAATAGAGGAAAACAATAGAATGGGAAAGACTAGAGATCTCTTCAAGAAAACTTCATGAGAATATTTCATGCAAAGATGGGCACATTACAGGACAGAAAAACAGAAAGGACTTAACAGAAGCAGAGGAGATTAAGAAGAGGTGGCAAGAATACACAGACGAACTGTATGAAAAAGGTCTTAATGACCTGGTTAACCACATGGTGTGATCACTCATCTAGAGCCAGACATCCTGGAGTGTGAAGTCAAGTGGGCCTTAGGAAGCATTACTATGAACAAGTTAGTGGAGGTGATCGGATTCCAGTTGAGCTATTTAAAATCCTAAAAGATAATGCTATTTATCTTTTATTTATTTATTTTTTAAATTTATTTTTATTTATTTTTTCTTTATTATTTATTTATCTATTTATTTATAAGTGCCACATTCAATATACCAGCAAATTTGCAAAACTCAGCAGTGGCCATAAGACTGTAAAGGTCAGTTTTTATTCCAACCCCGAAGAAAGGCAATGCCAAAAAATGTTCAAACTACCATACAGTTGTGCTCATTTCACATGCTAGCAAAGTAATGCTCACAATCTT
The DNA here is from genome assembly GCF_033118175.1 of Dama dama. Taxonomy (NCBI): domain Eukaryota; kingdom Metazoa; phylum Chordata; class Mammalia; order Artiodactyla; family Cervidae; genus Dama; species Dama dama. The sequence continues at coordinate 45,687,259 of NC_083698.1, read as the reverse complement.
TCAAGCTAGGCTTCAGTAGTATGTGAACTGAGAACTTCCAGATATACAAGCTGGATTTAAAAAAGGCAGAGGAACCAGAGATCAAATTGCCAACATCTATTGTGTCACAGAAGAAGCTAGAGAATTCCAAAAATAAAAATCTACTCTGCTTCATTGACTATGCAAAAGCCTTTGACTGTGTGGATCACAACAAACTGTGGAAAACTCTTAAAGAGATGGGAATACCAGACCCCTCTCATGAAAAACCTGTATGCAGGACAAGAAGCAATAGCTAGAACGGTCATGGAACAATGGACTAGCTCAAATTGGGAAAGGAAGTACATTAAGGCTATATATTTTCACCCTGCTTATTTAACTTCTTTGCAGAATACACTATTTGAAATGCCAGGCTGGATGAATCACAAACTGGAATCAAGATTGCTGCCAGGAGGAATATCAACAACCTCAGATATGCAGATGATTCCACTCTAATGGCAGAAAGCAAAGAGGAACTGAAGAGCCTCTTGATGAGGGTGAAAAAGCTGGGCTAAAACTCAGCATTCAAAAAACTTAGATCATAACATCCAGTTCCATCACTTCATGGCAAATAGAAGGGGAAAAAGTGAAAGCAGTGACAGATTTTATCTTCTTGGGCTCCAAAATCACTGCAGGTGGTGACTGCATCCACAAAATTAAAACATGCTTGGTCCTCAGAAGAAAAGCTATGACAGACCTAGACAGAGCATTAAAAAACAGAGACATCACTTTGCCAAAAAAGGTCTCTATAGTCAAAGCTGTGGTTTTTCCAGTAGTCATGTTCAGATGTGAGAGTTGGGCCATAAAGAAGGCTGAGCACCAAAGAATTGATGTTTTGGAATTGTGGTGCTGAAGAAGACTCTGAGAGCCCCTGGGATAGCAAGGAGGTCAAACCAGTCTTACCTATCTTACCTAACCCTAACCCAACCCAGAATATTCACTGGAAGGACTGATACTGAAGCTGAAGCTCCAATACTTTGGCCACCTGATGTGAAGAGCTGACTCATCAGAAAAGAATATGATGCTGGGAAAGATTGAGGGCAAGAGGAGAAGAGGGAGACAGTGAGCTACACGGATAGCATCACTGACTCAATGGACATGAGTTTGAGCAAACACCAGGAGATAGTGAGGGAAGGGAAGCCTGGCATGCTGCAGTCTATGAGGTCACACAGAGTTGGACCCAACTGACGACTGAGCTACAACAACAGCATTTCCCCCAGGCTCACCTAGAACTCTATATGCCTGTTTGAATAATCATACCAGAATGGAGTGGTCAGAGTTAGTTTAACACTGTGGAGTGAAAGACAATGGGCTTTGGAAAGAGATGAACCTGGTTCAGATTTCCTGCTCCACTTCTAGCTATGTGATCTTAGGCAATAACTTCATCCTGTAGCACTTGTTTTTTTCTCCTGTAAATGTTCAGCTAAAATACCCTCTCAAAGGAGCATTTTGGCAAGGAGTAAATGAAATGCAGAAGTGTTTAACACATTGGCTGACACACAGTAAGATGCTTGATAAATAGGGTTTTTTTCCTTTCCTGCTATATATGATCAATAATGTGAACAGCTTAGAGTATAAATGCAGATATTTTTCTAATTTGATGAACTCAAAGAAATTATGGGAAAGGAAGAATAATTCAAACTAGTGTTGGACTAACCCTCAGAAGTTCACTCAACCAAGGGTGACTGGGTTAACTCTAGCATCAGGTGATGTTGGGCAGGGGCCATTTTGGGTCCTGGCTGGGATTTAAGCCAGGAGACCTAAGGCCAACGCTGAGAATGAGGCACAGTATGAAGCCAAGGAGATCAACCTGAGCCAAGGGGAGACAGAGGCTGGTGCTCAAGGCAGCAGAGGTCAACACTGAGCGACAGCCAGTCCTCAGAGAACCTGGAAGAAGCCTAGAAGGAGGCAGAGGGTTGGCCTCAAGGAATAAACAAGGAGCCCAAGATCTGCATGGGGAAGATAGTGGAGCCTAGACAAGGTGGGACTCCAGAGCAGCAAGGCCAAAGCTAAGATTGTTTATGAGATAGCTTATAGTCTTCAAAAATCACTCTTGTCTTTTTATATTAGCCTGGCTAAACTTTTCTGTCCTCATCATAGTCTCTCTTTCTGGTAGGACATTTCTTTGATGGACATAAAAGTATCCTTCTTTAATTAGACCCTATCCTAGGAAGTACAGGTTAAATAATGTAACTCCAAAATCTCAGTGGCTTAAAGTGATAAAAGTTTATTTTAAGCTCCTATCACAATTCACCATAAGTCTGTGGAGGTGGGTAGGAAGGGGACTCTGCTTCACGTACATACAATAGGACATTACTGCTCTTTCATCCTATATATAATGGTTTGCACCTGCTAATCCCAAATTCCCATTCTAACCCTCTCCCAATTCCCCTCCCTCTTGGCAACCACAAGTCTGTCTTCTCTGTCTGTGAGTTTGTTTCTCTTTTGCAGATAAGTTCATTTGTGTCATATTCTAGATTCACACGTAAGTGATATCATATGGTATTTGTCTTTCTCTTTCTGACTTACTTCACTTAGTATGATGATCTCAAGGTCCATCCATGTTGCTGGAAATGGCATTATTTCATTCTTTTTTATGACTGAGTAATATTCCATTGTTTATACACACACACACACACACACACACACACACTACATCTTCTTTATCCATTCATCTGTTGATGGACATTTAGGTTGTTTGCATATTTTTGGCTATTGTAAATAGTGCTGCTATGAACATAGGAATGCACGTATCATTTTAAATTATAGTTTTGTCCAAAAATATGCTCCAGGATCATATGGTAACTCTATTTGTAGTTTTTTAAGGAAGCTCCATACTGTTCTCTATTGTCACTGTACCAATTTACATTCCCACCAACAGTGTAGGAGGGTGCCCTTTTTTCCATACTCTCTCCAGCATTTGTTATTCATAAACATTTTAATGATGGCATTCTGATTGGTGTGAGTGGGACCTCATTGTAGTTTTGACTTGTATTTCTCTAATAATTAGTAATCTGACAGGGATTCTTAATTTTTTTCCTTATTCCTTTTTTGGTCACGTATTTTTTTGGAAGTTAGTTGAAATTGTATGGACTTTATCTCAGCATAAGTTATTTAATTATATAAAAGAAAATGCACAGTTTTACAAAGGAAACCAACTAAATCCTAATACTGTTATCAAAATAGTAAGAATACAAAACTGTGATAAAAGTAATGTATGTGCTTCTTTATCAATGTATGATATCTTTCATCCAGGGTATCCTCTTTGGAGGACTTCCAAAGAGTCACTGAGTGCTCACTGCAAAACCTGAATCAGGGTCAGCTCCACAGTCGAGTATTTAGCACGTGCTTCTGTATACTGTTCTGATTATCTGCTGCTGCTGCTACTAAGTCACTTCAGTTGTGTCTGACTCATAGATGGCAGTCCACCAGGCTCCCCCGTCCCTGGAATTCTCCAGGCAAGAACACTGGAGTGGGTTGCCATTTCCTTCTCCAATGTGTGAAAGTGAAAAGTGAAAGTGAAGTCGCTCAGTCGTGTCTGACTGTTAGCGACCCCATGGACTGCAGCCTACCAGGTTCCTCCATCCATGGGATTTTCCAGGCAAGAGTACTGGAGTGGGGTACCATTGCCTTCTCTACCTGATTATCTACCACTGTGTAAAACTACCCTTCCCCCCAAAAAAACTTAGTGACTTAAAACAACCTTTTTATTGTGCTGGGCAATTTGTCTAGGATCTATATGGCATCCTCTAGGGAAGCTGGAGCTTCTGCTGGGCATCTTCCAAGATGGCATCTGTATTCATATGTTTGACCCCCATCTCCACATAGCTTAGGCTTCTCACAGCATGGTGGGCTCACAGTGATCATACTTCCCAGATGGTACCTGGCTTCTGAGATCAAGTATTCCAAGAGACAGAAGTGGAAAATGAGAGCATAAATAAGGATACTTTGCTAACAGTCTAATTCTGTGAAATTATGAGAAAGGAAAAATAATTCAAGCTAGTATTATACTACTCTCAGAAGTTCACTCAATCAATGGTGACTTGGTTAACTCCAGCATCAGGTGATGTTAAATAGGGGCTGCAGCCTCACTACTGCCATAGTTTCCTGGTCAAAATACTCAAGGACTAAGCTAGATTCGGGGGGAATGAACACTGACCTCACCTCTTGATGGGAGGGATGCCAAAGAAATTGTGGTCATCTTTAATCTGCCATATATTGAATATATAAAATCTCATTTAATCTGTGTAATACTATGAAGCAGACATCATTGTCTGCTTGTTACTGATGAGACAGACCACAAAGAAGTTAAGTACTTTGTCCGAAGTCACAAACCTAGTGAGTTTGAAGCTAGGCTAGTCTGATTGTGATGACTGGGCTCTTAACTACTATGTATTCTTTATTCCACTTGACTTAACTCAAATCTACTACTTGAAAAGCAACACAGAATCTATCAGAAAAGTAAAACAATAGTGCATTGTAGAAGAACCATTGGTTACTTACCCAACATTCATTTTCTCCCTCCTCCCAAACTTATTTGGGAATGCAAATCATATCACCAAAGGGCCATATTCAACAGGTTTAACCGTGTTTTGTTCAATGAGATATAAGAAGCAGAGTTGAGTAATTTTCAGACAGTGTCATTAAAGAGAGAGTTCTTGATCTTCTGGATGTCATGCAGATGTGATTGCTGGCACTCAGTAGCAATTTTGTAATATGAGGGAACTTGCTAAAGTGACAGAGTACCCGGTGGCACTAGTGGTAAAGAACCCACCTGCCAATGTAGGAGATACAAGAGACATGGGTTTGATCCCTGGGTCAGGAAGATCCCCTGTAGAAGGGCATGGCAACCCACTCCAGTATTCTTGCCTACAGAATCCAGTGGACCGAGAAGCCTGGTGGACTTAGTCCATAGAGTTGCAAAAAGTTGAGTTGGACATGACTGAAGCGACATAGCATGCATAAAGCAACAGAGTAGTAACACAGTTGAAGCCTGAATCTTGATGATTATGGAGTTGCCATATTGGTCTTGGGCATCTGCCTCTGAACTTTGTTAATTGAGGGAGAAACAACTTTATATCTTGGTCTGCATGTTCACTTGCTAAGTTGTGTCCAACTCTTTGTAACCCTATGAACTGTAGCCTCTGCCAGGCTACTCTACCCATGGGATTCTCCAGGCAAGAATACTGGAGTGGGTTGCCATTTCTTTCTCCAGGGGACCTTCCTGACCCAGGGATAGAAACAACATCTACTGCATTTGCAGGTGGATTCTTTACCACCAAGGCACCTGAGAAGCCCATATCTTGGTCTATGTCACAGTAACTTAGAGTTTTTCTGTTTCTTACAGTTGAACCTAATCCTAAATAATATAGAAGAGATATGTGTATAAGTATAAACTTAGTCATGACAGCTTAACCTTGATGGAAGTTTAAAGATGCAGGAAATCACCAATAAACCAAAATTGCATTATAAAGAAGAAGTGTTTGACAATAGCTCAGGAGAGATTAGAACACTCTATGTACATGTCCACTTTAAAATATTACAGAGTGTTGAGCATGTTTGCGAAGAAATTGGAGATCAGTTCAGTTCAGTCACTCAAATGTGTCCGACTCTTTGCAACTCCATGAACTGTAGCACGCCAGGCCTTCCTGTCTGTCACCAACTCCCAGAGTCCACCCAAACCCATGTCTGTTGAGTCAGTGATGCCATCCAGCCATCTCATCCTCGGTCGTCCCCTTCTCCTCCTGCCCTCAATCTTTCCCAGCATCAGGGTCTTTTCAAATGAGTCAGCTCTTCGCATCATGTGGCCAAAGTATTGGAGTTTCAGCTTCAGCATTCAGTCCTTCCAGTGAACACCCAGGACTGATCTCCTTTAGGATGGACTGGTTGGATCTTCTTGCAGTCCAAGGAACTTTCAAGAGTCTTCTCCAACACCACAGTTCAAAAGCATCAATTCTTCAGTGCTCAACTTTCTTTATAGTTCAACTCTCACATCCACATATGACTACTGGAAAAACTGTAGCCTTGACTAGACGGACCTTTGTTGGCAAAGTAATGTCTCTGCTTTTCAATATGCTATCTAGGTTGGTCATAACTTTCCTTCCAAGGAGTAAGCGTCTTTTTAATTTCATGGCTGTAATCACCATCTGCAGATATTTTGGAGCCCAGAAAAATAAAGTCAGCCACTGTTTTCACTGTTTCCCCATCTATTTCCCATGAAGTGATGGGACCGGATGCCATGATCTTAGTTTTCTGAATGTTGAACTTTAAGCCAACTTTTTCACTCTCCTCTTTCACTTTCATCAAGAGGCTCTTTAGTTCTTCTTCACTTTCTGCCATAAGGGTGGTGTCATCTGCATATCTGAGGTTATTGATATTTCTCCTGGCAATCTTGATTCCAGCTTGTGCTTCCTCCAGCCCAGCGTTTCTCATGATGTACTCTGCATATAAGTTAAATAAACAGGGTGACAATATACAGCCTTGACTTACTCCTTTTCCTATTTGGAAGCAGTCTATTGTTCCATGTCCAATTCTAACTGTCGCTTCCTGACCTGCATACAGATTTCTCAAGAGGCAGGTCAGATGGTCTGGTATTCCCATCTCTTTCAGAATTTTCCACAGTTTCTTGTGATCCCCACAGTCAAAGGCTTTGGCATAGTCAATAAAACAGAAACAGATGTTTTTCTGGAACTCTCTTGCTTTTTCGATGATCCAGCATATGTTGGCAATTTGATCTCTGGCTCCTCTGCCTTTTCTAAAACCAGCTTGAACATCTGGAAGTTCATAGTTCACGTATTGCTGAAGCCTGGCTTGGAGAATTTTAAATATCACTTTACTAGCATGTGAGATGAATGCAATTGTGCGGTAGTTTGAGCATTCTTTGGTGTTGCCTTTCTTTGGGATTGGAATGAAAACTGGCTTTTTCCAGTCCTGTGACCACTGCTGAGTTTTCCAAATTTGCTGGCATATTTAGTGCAGCACTTTCATAGCATCATCTTTCTGGATTTGAAATAACTTAACTAGAATTCCATCACCTCCACTAGCTTTGTTCGCAGTGATGCTCCCTAAGGCCCACTTGACTTCACATTCCAGTATGTCTGGCTCTAGGTGAGTGATCACACCATCGTGATTATCTGGGTCATGAAGATCTTTTTTGTACAGTTTTTCTGTGTATTCTTGCCACCTCTTCTTAATATCTTCTGTTTCTGTTAGGCCCCTACTATTTCTGTCCTTTATTGAGTCCATCTTTGTATAAAATGTTCCCTTGGTTTCTCTCATTTTCTTGAAGAGATCTCTAGTCTTTCCCAGTCTATTGTTTACCTCTATTTTTTTGCATTGATCGCTGAGGAAGGCTTTCTTATCTCTCCTTGCTATTCTTTGAAACTCTGAATTCAAATGGGTATATCTTTCCTTTTCTCTTTTGCTTTTTGCTTCTCTTCTTTTCACAGTTATTTGTAAGGCCTCCTCAGACAGCCATTTTGCTTTTTTGCATTTGTTTTTCTTGGGGATGGTCTTGATTCCTGTCTCCTATACAAAGTCACGAACCTCTGTCCATAGTTCATCAGGCACTCTATCAGATCTAGTCCCTTAAATCTATTTCTCACTTCCACTGTATAGTCATAAGGGTTTTGATTTAGGTTATACCTGAGTGGTCTAGTGGTTTTCTCCACTTTCTTCAATTTCAGTCTGAATTTGGCAATAAGGAGTTCATGATCTGAGCCACAGTCAGCTCCCGGTCTTGTTTTGGCTGATTGTATAGAGCTTCTCCATCTTTGGCTGCAAAGAATATAATCAATCTGATTTTGGTGTTGACCATCTCGTGATGTCCATGTGTAGAGTCTTCTCTTGTGTTGTTGGAAGCGAGTGTTTGCTATGACCCGTGCATTCTCTTGGTAGAACTCTATTAGCCTTTGCCCTGCTTCATTCTGTACTCCAAGGCTAAATCGCCTGTTACTCCAGGCGTTTCTTGACTTCCTACTTTTGCATTCCAGTCCCCTATAATGAAAAGGACATCTTTTTTGGGTGTTAGTTCTAGAAGGTCTTGTGGAAGCAAATGCAAAAGCCATGCTTGTTTTCAATACATAAAAATAGGGCTGCCCTGAGGGAAACTTATAAACTGTCTCCCTCTCATGTTTATTGACTATTGGTGATATTTTCTTAGGATTGGTTCTGGGTCCAATGGGCTCTTTATTTCCCTTGGTGGTTTATGTAATGGAATACAGAAGTAACTCATTATATTCCTAAAATAAAATCTCAGTGTAAGAAGAGATAGGCCCTTAATTTGGAATGGTGTTGATTTAGTTGGAGAAGTTATCAGAGACCATGCATAGAAATAAATTTCATCCACTGAAATGAGAAAACCTCTTTGTGTCTCTGTATCCCTCAGTGAAGGAACTAGACAACATAGTCCCCAGGGTTCATTCTAGTCTTAGTCTTTAGTATGAGGATGAAAAACCATATGAATATGATAGTCAAAGTTGAAATATATTCAGTAGCTTTTAGCGGTTATATGGATATGTTATTAAACTGAAACATTTGTAAAAGAAAAAACATATAGAGTTTTTTTTTTTACAATAATTGTGTGGTAGCTCTCCCCTGAGCATATAGGTCAGCATTCTTAGTTGCAAATGGGAAATTCTTCCTGATTTAAGCAAAAAAGCAATTTCTCAAAAGGCTCTTGGAGTAAGTCAAGCATCTCCAGGTAGGCCATGCTTAAAACCCAGGTGAGAATCAGAGCCCAAATCATGTCTAAGGACATATGATAGCAACATGTCTGCTGCTCCCACTAAATGCTTGGGTGCCCCTGGAAGCTCCAGAGGGCACAAATGAATTCTTGACCCTTCCAGCTCCTTTGCTTCACTCATTCCAGATTTAAAGTCTTGAGCAGAAGCACCTGATTGGCCAAGACTGGATTACACACTTGAGCCCAAACTCTCAGAGACAGTGAAATCAAGGATCAGGGTCATTCACTCAAGTCTACAAAATAGAGAATTCCCGCAAACACAGGAAAGTGCTCCTTCAAATTCTCTATGCATTTCCACTACATCTGCTATACTTAGGGTTATCTCTATCAAGTGTACCTACAGATGTATTTATTATATAGGTTCTACTGCATGTCAGAGACTCAAAGTAACAGTGACTTACATAAGGTAGAAATTTACCTTCTCTCATGTTACAGTCAAGAAATAGATTGTTCTAGACATGGCATGAAGCCATAAAGTCATTCAGGGATCCAAGTTGTATCTCATAGTTCTATGATACTTAGGATATTGCCCTTACCCAAACAGTCCAATATGACACACCAGCACATCCATACCCACATTGCAAGCAGCATGATGGAAAATGGAAGAAAGATGGGCCTGTTCTTCCATTAAGACACATCCCAGAGTTGAACATACCTCCCATCATATGCAATTGGTCAGCTGTTAGTAACATGGCCATGCTTAATGGTACAGGAGGTTGAACAATGCCATCTTTATACTGAACTTTATACTGGATGTCCCATGTAATGTCCACTAATCAAGGGTCCCCTCACTATAAGAGAAGGGGAGAAAAGATACTGGAGGACAACCAGTATTGAAACAATCTCTCCCTTGACAAATAGCAGGTTGAAATTTTAGTGAATAAGATTAGGTAAGAATATAATAGAATTTTCTGTGAAGGTTGCTGAACACAGTTAATTTAAAATGTGAGAAATGCTTCCAAATGTCTAAAAATGGGATGATGTTTCATTTGTAAATGAGATGGGTTGAGAAAAGGGACAGTTCATGCTCAGTCTCGGACTTAATGTTTGTATTCAGAAATGACAAAGGTTAAGAGACTGGACTAAATGAAAGTTTAAGGGTCTTTCTTGAGGAAGATTGCTATAGTCAGAATTGCATGCTTGTCAGAATGTAGCGTGCCAATTCAAATGCCCCTCTGAGTCTTTGTAGAACATGCAGCAACCCCTAAGGAGGTCAGAGGGACCTTGGGGTTAGAGGAAATGGAGAAAATACTGGGAAAAATTCACAGATGAGAAATACATGGGCAAACTGGGTGCAAGTTCAAAGCTGTGGAAATAGTATGGAGAGTTAGAGGGCACTTGTATGTCTGGGTCATCTTGCAACATGCTTCTTGAGGCAAAGAGTAACCGGGCTCTAAGCCACTGGTGACAAGGGTGGAGTGCAGTGCCCAGAGAATGATAGCTAGGTCAGAACCTCCCAGGACCGCTGCTGCCTGGCTCAGAGGCTCCTGGGCTGACTATTCTGAACCACACTTTCAGAAGCAGTCTTCAAGGAACTGATTTCCTAGGATAGCAGTAATGCTTGGTTCATTTCCAGCACTGTACATGTCCCAAAAGCTTTTTATAGATATTCTCTAGTCTCAAGATTTCAGGTTTATTATAAAGATACACATGTTATCCAAGCAAACTATGTGTGTCACAGGGAGCTTTGGTTTAGTATTGGTGTTTTTGTTGCCTTCTACCCTTTTCCCACATTATATAAATGTATTGAAAAACACTAATAAAAGCATAGATTCCTGGGCTGATACATTTCTAATAATAATTACAGTATTAATAGTAACCAGTATTTTTATTGACTTAGTGCTTTACATGAACTTTCACATTTTAAAAAGTTGAGGTGTAATTGACATGCAACATTATATTAGTTTCAGGTGTACAACAAAATGATTCTATAATTGTATACATTGGGAAATGATCACCACAGTAAGTCTTGTTCACGTTCATCACCACACACACAGAATTTTTTTGTGTGTGTGTGTGATAAGAACTTTTAAGACTTACTCTCTTAGCAAATTTCACATGTTCAATACAGTATGATTAACTATAGTTACCATGCTTTACATTATATCCTCATGATTTATTTATTCTATAATTGGAAATTTGTAACTTTTGTCTCCCTTTACCCCTTTGGCCCATTCCCAACCCCTTCCTCTGGCAACCACCGATCTGTATCTATGAGGCTGAGTTTTTAGATTGCACATATTAGAGAGACCATATGCATTTGTCTTTCTCTAATATTTCACTTAGCATAGTGCCCCCAAGGTCCATTGATGTTGTTATAAATGGTGAAATTCTGTTCTTTTTTATGGATTAATAATCTTCCAGTGTGTATATATATACCCCATTTTCTTTACCATTCATATATGGATGGACATTTAGGTTTTTCTGTATCTTGGCTATTGTAAGCAATGCTGCAATGAACATGGGGTTTCTTCTACTCTTGGTCTACCGCAATTAGTTTAAGTTGTGGCAAGTACAAGGGGTATTTTTCAGGAAAAGATGGATAACAACAATGGCCTATTTATTTCTTTCCTTAGTAAATAAAATAACATGTTTTAAATTCTTCTCTATTCCACCACTGAAGAATAACAAATCAGCCTTGTCCATTGATGGATGAATGGATAAGCGAAAATGTGGCAAATACACACAATGGGATATTATTCAGCCTTAAATAGGATGGAAATTCTGACATAAGGTAAGATGTTGATAAACCTTGAAGGCATTATGCTAAGTGAAATAAGCCAGTCATAAGAAAATAAATACTGTGTAATTTCATTTATATGAGATACTAGAGTACTCACATTCACTTAGACAGAAAGTAGAATGGTGGTGGCCAGGGCCTGGAGAGAGGAGGGGAATGGGGAATTAGTGTTTAACAGGTATATTACTATCACCGATTTAATGGACAGATATTTGAGCAGACTTCTGAAGACAGTGAAAGACCAAGAAGCCTGGCATGCTACCATCCCTGGGATCACAAAAAGGTGGATACAACTTATCAACGGAACAACAACAAGATGAAAAGAGATTTGCAGATGAATGGTGATGATATTTGTACAACAGTGTTAATATACACAATAGCACTGAACTATACACTTAAAATGGTTAAGATAGTAAATTTTGTGTTATGTGTATTTTACCATAATAGCAAAAATTTGGAAAAAAATGATCAATAGCTTTATCTGAATTCCCCATGGATACAATGGACTGGTCTTCTACATTATTCTTTTCTAGTATCTACCTTTAGACTTCTTCAAGCAGTATTTTTATAGCACTCTAAGTGCCTATAAGTGCTATAATATCGCAGGGTTTGATAGATTTATACTTTCTTTGGGGGGATTTATTCAACCCTCCTTTGTGGCTTCCTTTCAAACTCTGTATTTTTTCTTACTTGATTTTATCTTTATTTCTCAAATGTCTACTGTATTCAGATCCTATGTCAGTGTTGAGAGCATAGGATCTTCACTTAGACGGCCCAGATGAAGTCCTTGCTACTACTTCTTTTCTGTGGGCCCTTGGATGAATGACTTAACCAACCTGTGTCTGTTTCCTCTTCCATATAAGGGTGATAAAAATAGTATCCAGACATGCTAGGAGATTTAAAGATTTAATACACATAAAGGGCTCAGGACAGTGCCTGTCACATGGTAAACTCTTAATGAATATTCTCTATTACTATAATTAAGTTAACTATTATTATTTCCAGAAGTTCTTCCTGGGAGTCTTCAGTAGGAAGCATCTCTTGATGTTTTTAGCAGCCCTGCCTGCCCTTGTTCTGGTAAGAACACTTATCTTTACTCTGGATAACTGCCATCCTAAGTGATTCTATTAATCCTGGTCCCACCTAGGTTCCCAAGCACTGTGTGAACATTTAACTCAGGCCTGGCCAGTCATACAATATTTCATCCCTCTAGAAGCAGTGACTGGTTCAAAGTGTGGGCCAAGAAGGGCCAATCAGAATTCTTCTTTGGTCATGACAAGGAGATTCTGGAATATAGTAGTCTGTGCTTATGCCAGAGCTGCCAAGCTGAGACAATGGAAGCTTTGCGATATAGGCAGCCAGCTTCCCTGTCTGCACAGAGGAAGCCCATCTGAGATGGGAAGCAGTAAGGCCAACACCAAAAAGGAAAAAGAACTGAGGGGTAGTGTGGTGGGGTAGGGAGAAGAGGGTGAGATATGGGCCTATAACTTTGAGTTTTGGGGGCTGGCAACCCTCTGTCAGCTCCTATTCTGAACTTTCCAGGTCTGGGAGCCCACAAAGTATCTTTTTGCTTAAGGTGGTTTAAGCTCAGCTGTTGTCACTATAACTAAAAGACTCATGGCCAGGATGCCCTTTACATTCTATTTGTCCTTCTCTCTTCTCTTCCCTCCCTTCCATTTCTTTCTTCCCAGATCCCTGAGTGACAAGGCCCTTGTCCTGAACTGGGACCGTCATACCCCTACTCAGCAAGACCCATCTTTTCCTTTTCTTGGTTCTGGAATTTTCCACCTCTGGCTAATTTTCCTAATTTTCTTTGCTGGGATCACTAGCTGTGACCTAAAACCCTCATTTCTTCTTAAATCTCTCCTCCACCCCTTTTCGTTTCACCTCAGACAACTTCTCTGTCTTCCTGTAAGCGGATGTATCAAGTTTATTTTTTCTTCTTTGCTTTTATTTTGCATCTTTGTGGCTGGTACCTTTATGCCCTTCTTCTCTTCTGATATTAATCTTGGGACATTTGCATAAATGTATTTCTTTTTACTATAGAAGACACTGCTGTTTTATGTTTCATACCTGAAACACTTCCTGACTATGCATTCCTCATCTCTGGCTGTTCCCTATAACAAGTCAAATTATTGGTCCCTAAATGAAAACCACCAGCAAGTACCTAACTTCCCTCTCCTCACACCATTTGTTCTGTTTCTCACTTATTCCTTTAGTCAAGCCTCAAACCAATACCTTTATCTAGGGCTGCTAAACTCTCAGAAGTATTTAAAGGCAAGTTTAGCTCTTAGATTGTGATTCCAATTGATAAATGTAGAAGGAATTAAGAATACAGAAAGTCAACATTAGGCCAGTATCTAGTAGTAAGTGTTATAGGTAAGAACCACTGATGTATATACTAAAATCAATGAGCAAAGTATAAGGAGAAACAGGGTATTTGCATAGTCTCAAAGAATCTCCCCACAGGATATATATTGGTTATATAGGAGAAAATTATAACTTCACACTAGAGAAACCTAGAAGATACCACCTTAACCAGGTGATCAAGATGAACATCACCACTAGTAAGACACATTAATATCATATGATGCACTGAGAAGTGAACAATATTTTTTCTGAGATGTTCTTGCCAAAAGTGTACAACCTCAGTTGAATCATGAAACATTATCATGCAAACCCAAACTGAGTCACATTCTGTAAAATAACTGGCCAGTCCTCTTCAGTAGTGTCAAGGTCATGATAAGGAAAGACTGAGGAACTCATGCAGATCAGAGGACATGAAGGAGCCAGGAGAACTGTGAATACATTTGACCCCAGATTGGATCATGGACGAAAAAAGAATAGGAGAGGACAAGTGGGAAAATTTGACCAACACCTGCAAATCAGGTAATGCTGTTATCAATGTTAATTTTCTAACATGTCTTCCCTTCTGTAGACAGTTCAGAGGAGCTTTCCATCAGTTCTTCGGAAGGTCTGGGCAGGAGAAAGCACTGTTGTTCTTAGCAATTGTCAGCTCAGTTTCAAATCCTTGTGTTGATTATCTTTCCCTCCCTGTTCCCCTTCCCTGTCCTGCCCTATTGCTCCCCAAATCACATTCCTAAATAAGCAACTTACAAGTCCCAGGAAAGATGGTGGCTACAAGACCAGAATGTTTGGATGTGTTATGGATGTGAGGGAGAAGCTGATCTTGGGGCTTCTTTCATCTTACAACATTTCACCCTAATCATATATCCACACTAGTGCTTCTCTTGAAATTTCTTGAAAATGGGAGAATAATAAAATTGTGTATCCTTCACAACTACCTGGAGAACTTGCTCAGATACCAGCTGAAATCTACCATTGTTCCAGACAAAGTACAGCAAAGATGTGGTATTTGGCAAAATTGACATGAGGAATGTCCTTTGACCAGACTTTGGCTCAACTGGAATTCAGTGACCAGAAAACAGAGGCCCAAATAATGAAACAGGTTCTCTTAAAAGCCCAAGATATAGCAGTGGGAGATCACAATGTGGAATTCAGATCCAACTTATATATGGCTGAGTCCACTTCAGGGCGAGGCCAGTACTTGATACACATTGATAATACCATGGGGGTGGCTTTGGGATCATGAGATTATTTTGTGAAGTTGGTGGATGGCCCCTCACCTCCACATGAGGCACCAAAGACAGTGTAACCCACACCAAAGAAGATATTCAGGAGCTTTGAAACCTGACCATCACATTGATACTGTATGATGGGGGAATTCAGAATCCACAGTATATACTTTACTACTGGTTTTCTAAAAACAAACAAAAATTAATTTTTATGAAACAAAACAACTTACCAGTTCCAAAGTCTTCATTTTTCAGAGAACCAAGGCCACAATACCTTCGGTGAAAACAATAAAAGGATACAATATTGAGACCATCATGGAAGCTCTAGGATGTCTGATAAGATTCTCTTCTGTTCTTTGTGCTCTCTGTCCCTCTTGCTCTTCTTTTTTATGGAAGGCTAAAAATGGCTAGTCCTTTTTGACCAGTCTGCCCTAATTCTTCAACTTTCCTCTGCTCGCCCTCCTCTTACCCGGCTCCATTTGTAGCTGGTAGCTCATCCTCACTAGGCTCTAGGCCAAAGCCAGCAGAAAACTGGCTGCTTAAACAGCCTTTCTACTCTGGTTAAACAAACTCCCTCTGGTTGGCTGCCGCTGTCATTGTCCTTGCCACTCTTCCTTTCCTCTAGCATCTGCATTTCTGCGTTCACACGTAGCTCTGGCCACCCTTCCCTTCTGACCAGTGAAACTTCCACCGCGACGCCCCATCTGTACCTTCAGGCCTTGCGGCTTTCCTCCAGTGCATCACCATCGACATTTTATCAGCTTCTTTTCACACACCACTCAGGCACTCATGCTCTATGGACAAGGGTAGCAATGCTGTGGGGCAAATAGGGAAATAATCAGTGAAGAAATAGTCCCTAAGGGCTGTCTGTTTGACTTCTTCAAGACAACAATAATATATTGATTCACTTGGAAAATATTTTTTCAGTGCCTAATATGTACCACTCATCGTGCTTCAGTGCTGGGAATACAGCAGTGAGTAAAACAGACAAAAGGCCCTGCCACATACAGCTTACATTTCAGTGAATAAGGATAACCGACTGACAGAATTGGAAGTGCTACATCTCTCTTTCCCTCTTTTCTTTATACCTTTTTCCCTTAATGGCAGGCAAAGCACTTATTCTATATCTTAGAGCTAAACTTTATTAGTCTATGACTCAAGATTAGAATTTGTGTTTCACCCACTACCCACAAGCCACCTGGGTTCTCTGTTGAAAGGTTGATATCTAAATGGTCTTCAGCTGTAAACTATTAAAGGCTGTTCGACCTACCTTTCCCTGCCTCAGCTGGGACCGCACAACCTGAAGGGCAGAAATTGTCTCTTAGAGCAGGAGGGAGGCTCAGTTCTCCAGTGTTTTCACTCTGAACTGCAGCTCTTTTTCATTGATGCCTCTTCTGTTTGTGGTTTTGAAAATATTTGCCACATTCTCAGCTCTGTAACTTAATATTTATTATAACAACAGAAGAAAACTCTTCCTTACGTAACAGCCTGCTTTAAAACCATTGCTATTCTTAGTGGAGAGATAGTTAGCTAATGAGACCACGAACACCTGTGATATCTGCACTGGAAGCAGTTCAGCTTCAAAGGTGGGTAAGCTGGTTCAGAACGAGGCCAAGGGGGAGACAGTCTTTCTTATTTCCCCTCATTCCCTGCAAAGGTAGTGGAAAATGGCTGGTTGCTTTTTCAGTTCGAGGTGCTCTCTCTTTGGGAATTTACTGTTGTTGTTTTTGAAGATAAAGGAATTTGTACTGCAGGCTCCAGGTATAAAGCTATCTAACTTTTCTGTTTCAAACATAATCTTGGGGAAGGGCATTTCCATTTTTCAATGGGATTTTAACAGTAGAGAACTCTCCAGCTGACTTGTCTTTACAAGATTCATCTTTCCAGGGCTTACATTCTAACTACCCAAGATGATTTGGGGGGTGGAAGATCTCCATCAGGGAGATTTGGTCCTTGAAAATTTACCTTTACAGATCACTTATGTTGGATTAACAATTACCTTTCTGTTATTAACAGCTTCTTAAATATAAATATTTTCTGGAAGGAGGTGTAGGAAAGGAAAAATTATTTTCTCTCTATCCTTCTAGTTTCTTGGCTGAGAACCCCTAGTAATGAAAGACATGTTAACAAGAGAAATAAAAACGATTTTAATTACATATGTACAGTGGTGTACCAGGGCTGCCTTCTGCTCTCCTGCTACAGGGTACCTTTTGAAGTGAAGTGCAAGTCATTCAGTTGTGTCTGACTCTTTGCAACCCCATGGATGGTAGCCTGCCAGACTCCTCTGTCCATGAAATTCTCCAGGCAAGAATACTGGAGTGGGTTGCCATTCTCTTCTCTAGGGCTTCTTTCTGACCCAGGGATCGAACCTGTGTCTCTTGCATTGCAGGTGATTTCACTACCATCTGAGCCAAGAGGGAAGCCCACAGGGTATCTTTTACATGGGAGATTTATCTCTCTCTCAGGAGGTCATATGTAAGTCAGACTGTTCTTCTTGCACCAACTCTCAAGTACCCTAATTCAAAATAATCAGGATGCCTAAGTGGCATATTTGGAGGTGATATATTCTGAATCCCCACAAAGGTAACAAATTGCTTTTTTTGTGCATTAGTGAGTTCTGTCACATTAATTTCCTCAACTTGAAAGAACTGAGCAGAATGAGCCTTGAATATCTCTCTTTTGGGGAGGGAGGTAGAAAGCCTTGAACGCTATGAGGGATAGGCATTGAGACAAGGTATGAGAGTCCCAAGGACGAAAAAGGGCCTGGGTGGCCTTGTGTGATTATCAAGGATGTCAATAGGGTGATGTTGGGAGGATAGGGGAGGCCCTGGGGATGTTGTCTTTTCTGTCCTAAGGATTTTTGTAAAAAAGCTTAAAACTGAGAGAGTTCTTTTTGTAATGTTCTAAGGATTTTTGGTTTTTGATTTTGTTTTCTTTTTAAAAAAAGTTTATTGGAGTAAAGTTAGTTTACAGTATTACTTTCTGCATACAGCAAAGTGAATCAGTTATACATATACATATATCCACTCTTTTTAAGGTTCTTTTCCATATAGGTCATTGAAGAGTAGTGAATAGAGTTCCCTGTGCTATATAGTAGGTCCTTATTAGTTATCTTGTCCTAAGGATTTTGATGGCTCTTCTTCCTCTGTGGATATGTGTTGCTGCTTCTGGGAGTGAAACCCACAGAATGCTACTCCCCAGGGTAAACTGTGTCTCTCAACCTTTTTACTCACTCTGAGTTAGTCCAGACCAAAGAAGCTTATCTGGGTTTGAGAATAAGCAATACTGTAATGGCAATTTGGCTTATGTATGGCTAATTTAACTTTGGTTTCCTCCAAAAGAAATGAAAAAGGCCAGCACAAAGGTTATAAACAAGGTAGGTTTACCAGAGTGTGAAAGCATTCTCCATTGTCTCCCTTATCTTCTAGATGCCTTTCTAGAGTTCAGGGGGCTTGACAGTCCACAAAAATGCCTTTTATTCCCCAAGTCAGAAAAAACTTACTCTTGCAAACAAGGCAATAATTTTATTGCCCAGGAAGTTGTTTCTCTCAAACTGCTTATCTGGGTTTACAGCCTTGAAATTTCTCATTACATCAACCCAGGGACAAAGCTCCCCTTATCTGTGCTTATGCTTCTGACCTGAATTTTCCATTTATGTCCTAGGGATGATGACCACCACACATTCCCAACCTTCAAGGGGTGGGATGCATTTCTGTGAATAAGAGCAACTCCTTCTAGAGGGGACTTAATTGGACAGAGAAGAAGGAAAGTGTATCTATTGCCCTTTTTGGAACGAGGGAGCTTCTAAGGCACCCCACAAGAGAGGGAGAGTTCCTGGCAGTATTTCTTTTAAAATTTACACTTTTAGGGTTAATGGAACATGACAAAACAAACTTACATACAGGTTGCTTTTTAAAGCTTAAATTAGTTTCCCATTGCTATGACATGTACTGGTAGTAAGGATATTTATAATAAATTCTCTTTAATTTCCTATATCTCAATTTCAAATTCTTGAATTTGCGATACTTGAGGAATACAGATTGCCTTTAAAATTGTGATTTTTAGAGCTGATTTGTTTTTCATATTGATAAACTTTTAAAAAATGCCTTCAGCAGTCTAGGAAATTATCTTTTCTACTTAGAGGGTAAAGCTGTGATGACAGTTTATCTTCTTTATAACTCCCCTAGACTTTTGGAGCAGGTTGTGATTGTGGGTGGATTATTCTGATGCTATTGCTTTGTCTCTGCAGTATTTTGCAGCTGAAAAGTTTTCTCTGTTATCATTAAACATGTATCGTTGCTAAACATGTGATGGTAGTTCTCTAGGTATAAATGAGTTCTTTAGATTCTATTATATCAGGTCAATAGCTCTTACATTTTAGCATGCATTAACATCACCTGGGCAGATTTCTAAAATGTACATATCTGAGTGTTACTCACAGGGCCTAAGACTGGGTGGGAACCCAAGGAGCTGTATTTTAAGCTCTGCCTGAAAGAGACATTCTGGGGGTAAATCAGTGCCTTAGAACTGATTTCTCAACCTCAGCACTATTGTCATGTTGGTTGGATGAATATTTGCTGTGGGAACTGTTCTCGGCATTATAGGAATCCACCTGCAATGTAGGAGACCTGGGTTTGACCCCTTGGTTGGGAAGATCCCCTAGAGAAGGGAACGGTTACCCACTCCAGTATTCTGGCCTGGAGAATTCCATGGACTCCATGGGTTCACAAAGAGTCGGACATGACTGAGCGACTTTCACTTTCAACTAGCCTCTGCCCACTAGATAAATGCCAATAGCATTCCCACCCATCATGACAAACAAAAATGTCTCCAGACATTTTGCTCTTCCTCATTCAGACATCCTAGCCACTTAAGCATTCTTAAGAGTGTTGGATTCTTACGGGACTCTGGCCCAAACTTAGTTTTCTCAGAACTCTGTAGGATAAAATTAATCTTTTGTCATGGAGGGTTCAAGTTAAGGGCTCTCAAACCATTTCCAGCCCCCAGACAATTCTTATTTGGCCGTATTTTTCTTGTAATTATTAAAATTAGTTGCTAATGTTTACAATTTGGGATAAACCTATTTCTGGATTTGCTTGAAAATTCAGAAATTCTGACCACACCAGTCCTCATTGGTGTGAGCTAAGAACCAGCTGGACCAAGGGAACAGCTGCAGTAGAGACCCACAAGTGCTCTCCAGTTTCCTGAATCCTCAGCTGGCTGACCTCACTTATCCATGTCTGGCTCCTAGAGGTGCTGGATTTGCAATTCCTGGTTTAAAAACTCCATAACTACTGACTGAGAGTGGGGCACTCCATAAAGAATAATTTTGCTAGGGCTGGCAGCATTTAAATTTTTTTTTTTTTAATTTATGTGTTTATGGCTGCTCTGGGTCTTCACTGCTGTCCTTGGGCTTCCCTGGTGGCAGTGAGTGGGGCGCTACTCTTCCTTGTGGTGCACAGCCTCCTCGTTGCAGTGGCTCCTCTTGCCGCAGAGCATGGCCTCCGGGGCCTGCAGCACTCAGGCTCAGCGGTGGGGGTCAAGAGCCCCAGAGCGCTGGGCTCAGCAGCTGTGGTGCACAGGCCTAGTTACTCCTTGTCGTGTGGGATGCTTCCCAGACCAGGGATAGAACCCATGGTCTCTGAACTGGCAGAAGGATTCTTAACCACCGCACCACCAAGAAGTCCACGGTTTGTTTTTCTAAAACTGAAGAATAGTTGATTTACAATATGTTTCAGCTGTACAACATAATGATTAATATTTTTTATAGATTGTACTCCATATAAAGTTGTTATAAAATATTGGCTATATTTCTTATGCTGTATATTACATCCTTGTATCTTATTTATTTGTTATTTTTATTGAGGTATCATTTACTTACTATATTAGTTTCAAGTGTATAATATAGTGAATCAAATTGTTATAGAGTACACTTCATTTATAGTTATTATAAAATATTGGCTATTTTTCATGTGCTGTACAATATATACTTTTAGCTTGTTTATTTTGTACATAATAGTTTGTACCTGTTAATCCCCTATCCCTATCTTGCCCTCCCACCCCTTTCTCCACTGATAATCACTAGTTTGTATCTATGAGTTTGTTTATGTTTTATTATATTTGTTTGTTTTATTTTTAAAATTCTACATGTAAGTGAAAACATACAATATTTCTCTTTCTCTGTTTGAGTTATTTTACCCTCCATAATACCCTCCAGGTCCATCTGTGTTGTTGCAAATAGCAAAATTTTGTTCTTTTTATGGCTGAATAATATTCCATTTTGTATGTATGTATATGTGTGTGTGTGTGTATACATGTTTAAAATGTTATTGAATCAGTTATGTCTGACTCCTTGCAGCCCCATGGACTATAGCCTGCCAGGTTCCTCTGTCCATGGAATTCTCCAGGCAAGAACACTGGAGTGGGTAGCCATTCCCTTCTCCAGGGGATCTTTCTGACCCAGGGATTGAACCAGGGGCTCCTGCATTGCACACACCCACTTCCCCTTTGTTTGTCTAGTCCCTGAAAGTGGTTCATTTATCTATCAAGAACCAGCATTTGACAGGGATTCAAAAAATATATGCACCCCAATATTCATAGCATTATTTACGATAGCCAAGATATGGAAGCAATCTAAATATCCCTCAACAGATGAATGGATAAAGATATCCACTTTAAAGATAACCACTTTCCATAAAGAAAGAAGTAGGTGTGTGATGCACAATTATCCTTACTCTACCCGAACCTATGCTCTTGTGTGACTAACAATTTCATGTGTGATGACGAGAAACTTTGACTTACGATTGATTTCAAAAGAAAGGTAGCTGAAAATACTGCAGGTAGGGGCTTGGCTGGCTTCATGGACATGTGACTATATACATTTATACAAAAGCCCTGCACTTCACTTAATGCCCTGTTGTTGCCATCTTGAATTTTTTTTCTTTAATTTGCTGTAACTCTATTGTAATAGCAGAAGACTAGAAACAGGGAAAAAGTCTATCAGCATGGAGTGGGTGAATAAACCACACAGTGGAGGACTCTGAAGCTGAAAAAGGAACGAGGAAGATCTCAACATATTGCTGCAGAGAGATCAATGGAGTGGGTTGTTCTCTGAATAATGCAAGGTGGGTGTCCAAAATGGGCAATGTTTACTGGTTTATCTTAAAAGGATTTAGCTGAGGAACGGCCAGATGGAAGAGAAGCATAGGGCAAGGTATGTAGGAAGGAGCGTGGAGCTTCCATGATGCACCACTCTCCCCAAATCTCCATGTACTCACCATCCTGGAAGCTTTTGAAATTCTTAATAATTTTTGAACAATAGGCCCTGCAATTTCTTTTTGCACTGAGCTCTGTAAGTTATATAGATGGATCTGTCTAGAGGAGGGGCTTTTACATTTTATTTCATTTTATTATCATGGCAGGTGGACAGGTTCAAAAATACTAAGTTCAGGAATATATCATTGTAAAGAGAAACAGGTCCTTTTCCCTTAATGAGATTGGAATACATTTATCCAAGAAATTAACAGGCAACCCCTCAAAATCAGCTTCATGTAGGGAATTTCTAGGAGGCAAGGAAACAGAAGACAAAGAAGGCAGTATGATAGTGTGGAGAATCTGGGTATAAATGGATTCTAATGAATTTAGACAAACCACATTATTTCTTCAAGGCTTAGTTTCTTTATTTGTAAAATGAGGGTAATAGTTCTGATGTTATAAAGTTGTGAGGTTTAAATGAGATAGTGTGTGAGTATCTTGTACAGTGATTGGCACATAGTAAGTCCTCAGGCATGACAGTTATGTTAATTTGGGACTTTGCTCTCAGGAGTCTACAATCCAGAAGAAGAGATAGATATTTCAAGCCATGACAGTGAAATCTGGTATAATAGCTTAGGCTGTCATAACAAATATCATAGGCTGGGTGGCTTAAACAAAGAAATTTGTTTTCTCACAGTTCTGGAGGCTAGGAGTTAAGATCAGGGTACCAGCATGGTCAAATGGTTGAGTTCTGGTAAGAACTCTCATCCTGGCTTTTGAACAGCTGTAATTTTGCTGTGTCCTTACTTGGCAGAAAGCTCTGGTATCTTTTCCTTTTCTTGTAAGGACACCAGTTTTATTGCATCATGGCTCTACCCTTAAGACTTCATGTAAACTTCTTTTTTAAAATTTATTGAGGTATAGTTGATTTACTATGTTGTGTCAATTTCTTCTGTACAGAAAAGTGATTAGTTATACATATATAAATACACATATATATTCTTCTTAATATTCTTTTCCATTATGGTTTATTATAGGATATTGAATCTAGTTCCCTGTGCTATACAGTAGAACTGTGTTGTTTTTCATTTAATCTTCATCCTTAAAGGCTCTAGCTCCAAAATGTAGTCACATGGGGGTTAGAGTCCCCCACATGCATTTTTGGGGGGGAGATACAATTTAGGCCGTAACATCTGGTATGAGTACAACCAGGGCATAGATGAATGACTAGGTCTACTATTAGAGGGAGGTCAGAAGAGACATCACAGAGGAGGTGATTCCTGAAATGTATATAAATTGTTTTAATCAAAGAAGTATATGCTCAAAATAAATCAAGGAGCAGAGAGGAGTATATAATAAAAAACAGTAATCTACCCACCTCTCTTCAGGCTCAGGTTCACTTTCCATAGTTGATGCTAGGGAGTGAATGTTTGTGTCCCCTCAAAATTCAAATATTGTAACCCTAATCCTCAGTGTGATGGTATTTGAAAGTGGAGCACTTGGGGGTTAATTAGGTCATGAGGGTGGAGCTGTTAAGATGGGCTTAGTGCCCTTATAAGAAGAGAAAAAAGAGGAGAGAACTTTCTCTCTCCCTCACTCTTCCTCTTCCCTCTCCCCCTGCTGTCCCTCCCTTTCCTTCCCCCTGGCCTATGAGGATACAGCCCTCAACAAACCAGGAAGAATACTCTCACCAGACACTGGATCTGCAGGTACCTTGATCTTAGATTTCCCAACTTTCAGAAATGAGAAAAATAATTTCTTTTGTTTAAACCTACCAATGCCAATGTATGATATTCTGTCATAACAGCCTGAACTAAAGACAATATTTTAAAATGTTTCTGTTTTAGTTCTCATGTTTGACATTCTTCTCTACTCCTTCCAATGCTAGATGCCTATCTTGTTGTTTTCCCCCTAGTTCTTCTTCTATTGGTTATCTTTTTGACTGTAAATGATTTACTTGCACCTGTTTGTTTTGTCATCACTTTTCCGTGTTATCTATCGACTCCCAGCTTTATAAAGAGAGAGTCATGTTCCATTCTTTTCTCTAGCTTTCCTCCTCCTGCCATGACCCACCTTCTTTTATTTTAACCTTTTACATTATCAAGATTACCAATTTATTTTCTGTTCTGCTACTACAGTCAAGTTTTCCTTACAAATCAAAAAAGCAGCTTTTGTGTTAGGGCTGTGCAAATGCTAGTCTAAGTTACATGCTTGAAATACTTTCACTTCTTTACTGAGCCAAATGATATAAACTCAGCACCAGTAGGAGGATATCTTTTCCTCAAAGTCAAATGGAGTTCTCTTTTCTTACAATTTAGAAAATTTTAAAAACCATTTTATACTTGAGTTTGCTACATATTTAGATGTATTTTTCTTGTGGAGTTTTATTTTTAAGTTTCTAAATGTCTCTCTCTTTCTCTGTTTTTCCTTAAAACATTGGCTTGGACAAATTCTATTCCATCTTACCATCTGTCTTAGGCCAGGCTGTTACATCAGCATATCATAGACTGGGTGGCTTAAACAACAAAAACTTATTTCTCACAGTGCTGGAGGTTAGAAGTCCAAAATCAGAGTGCCAGTACCACTGAGTTCTGATGAGGGTCCTCTTCTGTGTTGCAGAGTACAACTTCTTATTGTGTCCTTACATGGTAGAGAGCAGAGAGAGGAAGCAAGATGTCATGACTCTTATAAGAACACCAGTCCCATTCATGAAGGCTCTACCTGCATGATCTCATCTAATCCTAATTACCTCCCAAAGATTCCAACTCTGAATGCCATCATATTAAGGGATGGGATTTCAACATGTGAATTTTGGAGGCGCAAACATTCTGTCCATACACCATCTTTACCATCAGGATCACCCTCCTACAGACCTTTCTCTCTTCCAGAGAGCCCCATCCTCCTGCTTCTACAGGAACTGCTTATTTTCTAGGCCTGCAGTGTAGCTATCATTCTAGGAATATGTGAACTTCTTTCCTTTACTGCTCCTTTGTTGTGCATCTACTGTTTCCTAACTCCATATTTTCTTTCTTGATTCTATTCCTCATTTTGATAAAATAGATCAAGAAACATCTTAAGAATGGCATAAAACTAAGATATAAGTGTCTCAAATTATGTTTTATTAATGCATTTGATAGTTTGATTGGGTATAGTATTCAAGGATAACCAAAACACTGAAATTTTCAGTTGGTTTTGTCCAGCCCTGTTTTCATATATTCATGTTACCAACATCCCACAAAATGTCTTAAGTGTGTACCATCAGAGTGTGGATAAGCCATTCATACTAATGAGTGTCCCATCACATTAGACACTCAATAGATGGTGACCAGCCATCATATCACAAGGGTAGACTTTGTCACTGGAGACTGCAACCAGTGTGCACAACTCAGGAACAAATCAGTTTCCAGGCAACCAAACTTACTCCAACCCAATTCCTCTCAGAGTTTTTGTCATTCCTTTCTGAAGAGGTCCCTTTGCCTCTTTTTTCCCCTTTCCTGGTTCCGTCTTTTATCTAGGCTTTTGAGTGGAAAAACTAGCTCTGCAAACATGAAGATATATCTTTCCATCTGATTCTTTGTCTAAAGGTTTTTTATTTTTAATTTTAGAGTCTTTGTTGCTACTTCCAAAGTGGGTGACCCATGCTTATCTGAGTAGAAATATGTGAAAAAATATAGACCCTTGGGGTTCATGTTAAGTAAAGAAGTTAAAGAAATGCATAGGAAATATCCAGATTAATACTTCAAGATATAATCTTAGCACAACAGATTAGAAATTATTTGCCCTCAAACTTTTGAAAGCATAACTCTATTGCTTTTCAGCAGCCACTGTACTAATGAGAAATTAGATGCCAGTTTGGTGTGTTCTTTTATGGCTGACTTGTTTTGGAAGATTTGAAGATGTTCTTTTTATGCTTGATGTTCTGAAATTTTATAGTAACATGTTTAGGAAAGAGTAGTTTTAAATTCTTGAATTAGGTATTTAATAGATCCTCTCAACTGAAAGGTTTGTGACCCCTTGGCTTTAAAAGATTTTCATTATTTCTTTGCTAATTTCCTCTTTATCATGGTCTCTGTGCTCTCTTGAAAGTTGATTTGTTGAATGCAAGACTTGCTGAATTAGTCTTCTCTCAACCTAAAAAAATTTTTTTATTGTGGTAAAATACACAAAAACATAAACTTGTCTCAGCTTTTATCTCACTTTTAAAATCTCTATTTAAATTTCACAATTTGTATGGAAATACAAAAAACCTTGAATAGCCAAAGTAATCTTGAGAAAGAAGAATGGAACTGGAGGAATCAACCTGCCTGACTTCAGACTATACTACAAAGCCACAGTCATCAAGACAGTATGGTACTGGCACAAAGACAGAAATATAAATCAATGGAACAGAATAGAAAGCCCAGAGATAAATCCACGAACCTATGGACACCTTATCTTTGACAAAGGAGGTAAGGATATACAATGGAAAAAAGACAACTTCTTTAACAAGTGGTGCTGGGATAACTGGTCAACCACTTGTAAAAGAACGAAACTAGAACACTTTCTAACACCATACACAAAAATAAACTCAAAATGGATTAAAGATCTAAATGTAAGACCAGAAACTATAAAACTCCTAGAGGAGAACATAGGCAAAACACTCTCCGACATAAATCACAGCAAGATCCTCTAATGACCCACCTCCCAAAATATTGGAAATAAAAGCAAAAATAAACAAATGGGACCTAATGAAACTTAAAAGCTTTTGCACTACAAAGGAAACTATAAGTAAGGTGAAAAGACAGCCCTCAGATTGGGAGAAAATAATAGCAAATGAAACAACAAAGGATTAATCTCAAAAATACACAAGCAACTCCTGCAGCTCAATTCCAGAAAAATAAATGACCCAATCAAAAAATGGGCCAAAGAACTAAACAGACATTTCTCCAAAGAAGACATACAGATGGCTAACAAACACATGAAAAGATGCTCAACATCACTCATTATCAGAGAAATGCAAATCAAAACCACGATGAGGTACTATTTCATGCCAGTCAGGATGGCTGCTATCCAAAAGTCTACAAGCAATAAATGCTGGAGAGGGTGTGGAGAAAAGGGAACCCTCTTACACTGTTGGTGGGAATGCAAACTAGTACAGTCGCTATGGAGAACAGTGTGGAGATTTCTTAAAAAACTGGAAATAGAACTGCCATATGACCCAGCAATCCCACTTCTGGGCATACACACTGAGGAAACCAGATCTGAAAGAGACACATGCACCCCAATGTTCATCGCAGCACTGTTTATAATAGCCAGGACATGGAAGCAACCTAGATGCCCATCAGCAGATGAATGGATAAGGAAGCTGTGGTACATATACACCATGGAATATTACTCAGCCATTAAAAGGAATTCATTTGAATCAGTTCTAATGAGATGGATGAAACTGGAGCCCATTATACAGAGTGAAGTAAGCCAGAAAGATAAAGAACATTACAGCATACTAACACATATATATGGAATTTAGAAAGATGGTAACGATAACCCTATATGCAAAACAGAAAAAGAGACACAGAAGTACAGAACAGACTTTTGGACTCTGTGGGAGAAGGTGAGGGTGGGATGTTTCGAAAGAACAGCATGTATATTATCTATGGTGAAACAGATCACCAGCCCAGGTGGGATGCATGAGACAAGTGCTCGGGCCTGGTGCACTGGGAAGACCCAGAGGAATCGGGTGGAGAGGGAGGTGGGAGGGGGGATTGGGATGGGGAATACCCGTAAATGAATGCTTTGTTTTAAATTAGCTTTAAACTATCTTTTTTCAGAGAAAGCAATGGCACCCCACCCACTGGAAAAAAAAATAAATAAAGGAGAAATTGAAAAAAACAAAAACAAAACAAAACAAAGAAATCTCTATTTATTCTAAGGCCTGGGCAACACATTGACTTTTCCATTCTTTTATTGTGTTTTAAAAAATACTAGTAATTAATAATTTCTAATGGTTAATTCTGTTTTTTGATTGCTCCTTATTGATAGTACCTTCACCTTGGTTTACAGATAGATCATCTCTCCGAAGATTTTAACTATAATAGCTTTGTTTCCTGAATTGTTTCTGTTTTCCAATTACTTATCTTGATCTTGCTTTCTTGTTGCTGGTTTTCTTCCTATGCCTGGCAATCCTAAATTGTCTATAGAAGAAGGAGAGACTAAATACCCAGTGTGGCTTTCTTGTGCAGTAATGTAAGGACTCTTCAAGGTGACACACTACATGGGGTAACATTGAGAAGGCAGGGCTGTGGCTCATAGTCTTGCTCCCAGATGAGCAGAGTAGGGTCCTCAGTCTATGGATCCTTCCAAGCAGTTGAATGTAAATGGTTTCACTCACAGACACCATCATCCACACTAGAAACCTTAGCTTCTGTCAATTAGTTCTTGTGGAGTTAGGTAGGTAAAATGGTTCAAGTTTGAAAATATAGTACAGATCTTCCTGGACTTACGAAGAGGGGTTACATACTGATAAATCCAAAGTAAGTTGAAACTATCATAAGTCAAAAGTGCATTGAATAGCCCTAACCAACTGAATATCATAACATAGCATAGCATGCTCAGAGCACTTGTGCACTTGTACATGCTAAGTCACTTCAGTTGCGTCCAACTCTCTGCAACCCTGTGGACTGTAGCCCACCAGTCTCTTCTGTCCATGGGATTCTCCAGGTAGAATGCTGGAGTGGATTACCATGCCCTCCCCCAGGGAATCTTCAGGACCCAGGGATCAAACCTGTGTCTCTTACGTTGCCTGAATTGGCAGGTGGGTTCTTTACCACTAGTGCCACCTGGGAAGACCCCAGAACAGTTACGTTAGCCTACAGTTTGACAAAATCATCTAACACAAAGCCTATTTTATAATAAGGTGTTTAACATCCCATGTCGTTTATTGAATATTGTACAAAATAAGAAAAGAAGGAGAGTTGTCCAGATAGAGTGGTTGTAAGTGTATCAGTTGTTTACCCTCATGACTGGGAGCTATGCTTCTGATCTGACCAGCATCAAGACAGAGAGAGTTTTGCTTGGCATATCGTGCCTGGAAAAGATCACAGTTCAAAATTCAAATAATGGTTCCAACTGAATGTGTATCACTTTCACACCGTTTTAAAGTCAAAAAATCCTAAGTCAGGGACTGTCTGTATATACCAATGAAGTTTTTCCAGTGTGAATGCTTTGTTTTAAATTAGCTTTAAACTATCTTTTTTCAGAGAAAGCAATGGCACCCCACTCCAGTACTCTCGCCTGGAAAATCCCATGGACGGAGGAGCCTGGTAGGCTGCAGTCCATGGGGTCGCTAAGAGTCGGACATGACTGAGTGACTTCCCTTTTACTTTTCACTTTCATGCATTGGAGAAGGAAATGGCAACCCACTTCAGTGTTCTTGCCTGGAGAATCACAGGGATGGGGGAGCCTGGTGGGTTGCCGTCTATAGCAACAGAGTCGGATATGACTGAAGTGACTTAGCAGCAGCAGCAGCAAACTAGCTTTTTAAAATAGGATTCAAAATAGTTTTTAAATTTTGAATATGAATTTACTTGCAATCAAAAACCTACAAAATTAGAGTGTATAGATGAAAGACTGTATTTAATGCCATAATTGGTTTCTTTAAAAGATTATTCACCAATTCATATTGGGCTTCTACAGCTGTTCAGGTAGACATTTTTGTAGTAATTAAACTCAAATTCTGGAGTTCTTACCCCCTTACCTTTTTATTTGAATGTTGCTTTAGGCTATATACCTAGCTTTATTTAATTTTTTGGCTGCACCTCAGAGCTTGCGGGATCTTAATTCCCTGGCCAGGGATCAAACCAGTGAAAGCACCAAGTGGATGGACCACCAGGGAATCCCCTGTGCCAAGATTTTTTCTGCCCCCAAATTAAACATTTTATTTGTGTGTGCATATATATACATATATATTTATACTATATATAAACTATGCTTTTATATTTTCACCAACTAGTCCAAGGAGAGTTGAGTGGCTTCAATGGTTCCACTTAAAAATGAAGTAAAACTCTATTACATCCAAAAGAAAAAAAACATTTCCCAGCCTTTCAGCTTTTCCTTAGTTTCTTCTTTCTTCCTACATGGAAGTTTAATAACTGTTCAGAAAATGTCTATTCAATCAATTCTTTTCAGAATCCATTATGGGAGTCCTGACTCCTACTGAACTTTATCTTGTTTCTACATTGCAAAATTTAAGGCAGTAGGATCTTTGTGGCCCCAAATCAGTATATTGTTCTTTTACTTATCTGGATTGCCTCTACTTAAGTCCTAGACTTTAACTTTGGGTAGATCCTGGGGCATGTCCTATCTTTTCCTTCATGGGGTTACTCTGTAAACTGAAGAGAAGACCCTGCTAACTTCACAGAGGATACTGGCGTTTTCTCCTTTGTGATCAGCATGACTCTCAATATGGTGAGTCAGGTTCAACAACCCCAGCCTCATTCAGCAGAATATTAAGACTCCTCTTGAAGGAGGAAACAGAACAGGCTCTATCTTGAAAGCAGGACTCCAGCTCGAGCTGGACTGTGGACTTTATATGCCCAGTACCTATGGAAATGACATACCAACTGGAAAGCCAGGCCCCCAGAAGGAAGAGCCTCAGGGCTCTCCATTGCCTAAAGGAATACCCTAATTACCTGTGTAACAGAATAGAATCATACATTCTATTATGCTTAGTGGGGTATGACCACTGTTCTACTGATAATTGTCCACTGTTGACTACCTAGGCTTAAGGCAAATGAATCACAGGTTAACTTTGTATGTTTCTTTTCCTCTGTTCAGACTAGTTTCAGGGAATTTGGGGAAGTGGGTTTGGGCACATACACTTAGGGTATATAAGGTTTTCACAAAAACCAGTCGGGGTCCTTGGCTAAGAGAAGACTACATTCAGCCCGCTGGTGTAATAAACTGCACTCCAATATCTGCATTGTCCTTCTGAGTGAGTTTGTTTCCTGGAACATGTGGCTACAACACTCTCCTTTAGATGGGATCCCCAGTTTCCTGGAGATGGCAAAAGCCCACCCTGGAGTTCTCCAAACCTTCCAATGGCTGCAGGACCCCCCAAATGCCCCATGCAGGCCACTCCAGTCTACTGTCTCTTGAGGGTGGAGGCTGAATGCTGAACTCACACTTTCTACCCAGAAATCTTAATGGTGCCCCTGCAGCCAAGAACTAGCAGGCTCTGCTTCACCCCAGGAGATGCACAGGTTGAAAGCAGAGTTAAGGGTCCGAGGGCCTGGGAAGGTGGAGCCCGGACCCCTCAAATATGTTCCCACTCCTTGATGTGCCCACCCCACACATCTCTCTTGGAATCTATGGATTTGTTACTGGGAAAGCCCTCTGGAATCCCTGGGGAAAATACAGTGGAACCTGGGCGACAAGGTCTAACCTCTTCTTAGTCTAGTTTCAGTTGCCTGTAGAGGTTAATGTGCAGAGGCCTTGCATCTAACATATTGCATTAGAGTTCCCAGCATGGAACTGCTGCGCCTGACACTTCAGCTGGGTGGGTGGGCCTTGTGGAGAAACACAGCCAGAGACATGGCAATTCAGGATGCTGGTGGCAGCAGGCTGTGTGCGGAGATGCTATGCCAGGTATTTCAGTCTGGAGCTGTGAGCAGGGCTCCTGTGCCAGACCCAGAGCTCCGTCCCCTCCAGCTCCCTGAAAAAGCAGCCCCACCCTCAGCCTGTCTGGGGGCAGAAGGACCCTTGTAGGGCATAGATTAGGAAAGGAAGGTAACAGGCTGAGTGTCCCAGTTTATCTGGTTTTTTTGGTTTTTTTTTTTACATTCTGTTTCATTTCCCTAAACTGATCCTTTGTTTCTGGATGGTAGTTTTATTCCAGGCTAAAACCTTTAGAAGAACTTGGGTCCCCAGCTCCTTTCCCCTAGTAACCTAAAGAGAGCAGACTGCCTCTCAGTTCAGTTCAGTTCAGTCACTCTTTTGTGTCTGACTCTTTGCGACCCCATGGACAGCAGTACGCCAGGCTCCCCTGTCCATTACCAACTCCCAGAGCTTACTCAAACTCAATGTCCATTGAGTCGGTCATGCTATCCAACCGGGTTATATAAAATGCATGTTCCCTCTTTCCTTGGATTTAGTAGAATTTATCCGAAAATGAGTAAGTTAGGTGTCAAATCAGGTACATTCATGCAAAAGATGTTCAGTTCAACAAATAAAAGCATTTTAATAGAATAAATTGAAATAAATTCTCTAACTGGTCTGTTTGCTGCCTCCACAGACGGACCCAGTGGACCTATGTACCCCTCTGCACCCTCTTGCTCAGCCTCTGCTTGATTCTCCTAACCCCTCAGCTGCCTCTTGTCCTTCCTCTCAGTTCAGGAGACAAGCATTCACATGGTGGGTGATGGACATGTGGTAACTAGGGCAGGAGACAGACAAGGACAATAAGGAAGGTGGCTACTCTTAAGCAACAAACGATGCCCCTACAATGACATCAGATGGTGGCTTGGCCCAGCTAACTCTCAGAACCCTGCTAAGAGACGGTTTGTGAATTTATTACTGTCTCAAATATAAGCTGGAATGACTTGCAAATCTGAAGAAATGTAACACTGTACTCAGATATGTTGCCCACCTATTGGGAGCTTCAGAGAGATAGATCTTAAGAAACTGAATTAGGGTATCTGGCAAAGAGTTATTAAACTATAAAATCAACATAGCACAGAATACAAAGCTGTTTAAAAGATGTTTCCTCCCCCACTCCCAGCCCCAGTTCACAAAACAAGACAGTAACCTGACTGATGTTAAGCAGAACTAAAGAAATAATGTGCAAATCAGGAGCATGGTGATCAGCTTGGGAGCATAGGAAATTGAGTCATCAGGAACAGTTAGCAAGGGCCTCCAAAGCATTGTCCTGGGAAGAGGGAACAATCCCCTCCCACTGGCCAGACCAATCCCATTTTGTAGGTAGAAGCATCAGGCTATCTCAGCCTGATGCTATTAAGCACTGGATATGTCTGCAGAACTCTTTGTTCTGATTTCCTGCTCTCCAGGCGATCTCTGATCATTATCCGACTTCCTCTTTGGTTCTGCCTACAGAAATGAATCTGTTACAGGGATTTTAGCATCCTGTTCCTTATAATGTTATTTCTTTTTTTTTTTTATTGTAAATGAACAACATGGAATTTTGACCACTAGATTATTTGGCTTCCCCTCTAGGTTGACCAACCAGGGAAGAAAGGGCTGGTTATATAATATGCATGTTCCTGTCTCTCTGCGTTGTACTTCTCATTATCAGTGAATGATCTGGCATTCTATGTTGGGGGTTTTGTGGATGTGAGTCTGCACCTGAGGAGATGAATATACTCAGGGAGCACTTGGGTCTCAGAACCTGGAAGGGGGAAGGCCTGATTCTGGAATGAGGAAAGTTCCCTTGGTGAGGACACAGCCCACGGAGGCTTGTTTCCTATGTGATAAACACATATGCTTCTAGCTGCTGCTGCTTTACCATTTTTAGACAAAGATAAAATGTTCAATTCATAATGTAAGATACAGCGCTTACTGTGCATGGCATGCCCAACATTAACTTCTGGGTTTCTAGAACAAAAGCATGGCACAATTTCCCCTGATATTCATCCTTTAAAACATTCCTGTTAACTCATGTAAAATAAACATTTTAAAATTTCAACTTAATATCCTGGTGCAGATGAATTTATAATTCAGCCTATTGATTTTAAGAAGGGAGAGGAGGAGGGAAAATGAATGATTTTAACCCTAAACTCACCCTCTCCTATTCCTCTCCAAGCCAGAGGCAAGATGAGATTTGTGCCAAAAGATGAGAAGAATTTCCATCCTGTTTGAATTATGCTGAGATGCTTTTGGAAGACATGTAAGAGAAGAAAGCACAGTGGCAGGAAAGCACAATTCCCTGTTTATTTCTCTTTTGGATACACATTTATAAACCCTCAGAACCATGCCCCAAAAAAGTAGGATTTCCAATTTGAAGCAAGCAGAAGCAGTAGCTTTTAAAATAGAACAGCAGGATTGCTGGGAGGGGATTCTATCTGGTGATAATGGCTGCCGTTTCCATGGCAATTGCAAGCAGAAGTCATATTCACCTGCAACACTGGCATCTCGGCTCCTTTGTTTGGGTGAACTACCATTAAGTAGCAGACAGCACTGGTGGCGAAACACACACTGAAATGAACTGGATGCCACCTCTCTGTGTATAGATCTTTTGTCTGTAATGAATCTGCAGCTCCCTAAGTCCTTTTGTTGTTAACATAACAGAGAGCTTGAAAAAAAAAAAAATTCTGCTCTGAAAATGTTTGCAGTCTCACCTGGGCTGAATTTTTCTGAGAAAGAGTTTGTCTTTAATTCTCAAATCCAACAATTCCCAAACCGTCCCATGCCTCAGAAGCCCCTAACTCTGCAAAATGCAAACTCCCAGGTGCCACCGCCCAGAAAATCTGATTTAGTAAGCCTGAGATGAGGCCCAGGACTCTGAATTCTTAATAGGTACCCTAGCTAATTCAGATACAGATGGTTCAGACTAGAGTTCTAAGAAGCCCTGTTTCAGGATATTGTTCTCTTACTGGAAAATTATGAATTGAATCTCAAGGGTTTTCTTCCATGCGGAGTCTACTTTGAATGCATTCAGGCCATGTAAGCTTTAGTCAGGCAGCAAAGTGGTTTTAGAGTAGTCCTGAGCTTTACACTGTTTGCTGAGGGGCTTTGTTCATTATAATTAAGTGGCAGTACACACACCCCCCCCCACCCCCCCCACCCCCCCCCCCCCGCCACAAAGGGCACCCCATGGCTGCTGTTTTCATCTAGAGAAGAGGCAAGGAACACTCTTGTGCAGCACCTGGCCAGCTGGCTTCAGAGGAAAGGCAGCGGTGCTGTTACTTCCAAGTCAAGACAAAGAGATGAAGTTCTTACTGTGTTCCGCCCTCCTAATAACAGTTAGTGTGGGCTGCAGCTTTAGGAAGACTACAGATTCACAGCTGTAGCTGTGAAAGGAGAAAGTGTCCATTTGAATTCCTGTTCTCACTAATGTGAGGTCCCCACTCCTTGGACACGTCTTCTTGTAGCAACCGTTTCCTTCATCCTTCTATTTTTCTAGCCTCTCAGCTTTAGATGTGCAAAGACAGCCTTTCTCCATTGCTTTTATTCAGTTTCTAGGTTGCCCTAGATGCTTCTTTTAGCCATATTCTGTTTGTTAAGTAGATACAGAATCCCCACAAGCACCTGCCTCCAGGGACCCTCCGGAAAAGGGTCTGGCAAAGATAGGAAGCCTTTCTGTGCAAAGCCGGCATGGAAGGCAGACAGAATCACAGACAGTGGCTCAGGTTGAAATTCGGAATATCCTAAGTGAAACTTTGCAGGAAGATGCTCCACTTGCCCCAAGCCCACAGTCCTCGGTTTCAGAAATAACTTCATGTGCATGTGCCAAAGCGCTGCAGGTGGTACTGATGCTTTTGTTCAAACGTAGTTTCTCTTTGAAGGAGAACAAAGTAGATCTGAATAAAAGTCCTATTTTTGGAAAAGTAAGTGATGCACTGATAGATATTTGCAATGTGAAAACGCTTTCCTCAGACTTTATCCTCAGCGACTTAGCTTTTCTTACAGCAGGAGGAGCCCACATCACAGAGAGGACTTGGCGACCGCTGTGTCACTGACACTTCGTGGCTTTTCTCATTTTCACAGAATGGGAACAACAGGAGTGGTTTCCAGAGCGATGAAAATTCAAAATAAAATAACACATAGGCAATTGTCAACTGCTTTATTTTTTCATCTACTAACTCTTGTGAACTGGCACCTCTCTTGCTGACAACCATAGGGCCAGCTTTGTAAACAAGTCATAGTTGAGGGCAAAGCACAGGGGTGCTGGACTATTATCCTTGTCAAAGGAACTCCATGGAGTTCTACTAAAAAGGTGACAGTAAAAAGAAGCAGTAAAATGTGGTAGTTAAGCTTGCAAGCTTTGGCACTGGGCTGCCTGAATACCAATCCATGCTCCTCACATACTCAGAGACTCCTTGTTCATAAAATGGGAACCATGAGAGCTACATCCTGTGATTATGGTGAGTATCAGGCAAGGAGATGCGTGTTAATCTTCTAGCAGAGGGTGGGCATGTAATCAAGTTTGCTATTCTAAATGTGGAGAATCAAATGTGTGATTTGATATCACTTCATGGAATGCTTGAATTTATTTGGAAGCTCAAGGAGACAGAGCTGTCAACACATAGACTGGAAGAATTAGCTCTCTGGTCACCATCTGTGTCTATGGATGGAGCCTGGAATTAGCCACCATGAATCCCTTAATCAAGCAAATGGGAGAGAACATGTCAATAGCCTTGGACTTGGCTCTAGTCATTCCTGTTTCCTGTGAACTAGGACCTCCCTTTCCTCTACATCCAACTTCCATTACCAGATCCTCTTTAGCAGATCTTGTGCCTCATCCCTTTAATATCCAAAAGGCCTATTTCTTCTCAAGATCTACTCATCACTGTCTAATGTAGAATGAGGGGACACTATGCCTCAATGGAATCATTTCCTCCTTTGCAGCTGAATAAGGTGGAGAGATTTGAATAAACAAGGACAGATCCAGCTCTCCTTGATGCCTCCCATCCCTTCAGCTCTTCATCTCTTCTCCGCTGCCTCATATTCCTTGAGTGGAGTCGTGAATGCTCAGGGCAATATGGTGGTGAGGAAAACAGGTGCAGTCCCTGTTCTCATGGAGCTTACAATCTAGAGGGAGAACAATCACAGACAGGTAAAGGACAAAGAAGTAACTTCATGTTGTTGCAAACAGTCTCTTGAAACACACAGTTACATTACGATTCTAGAATTGCTTATGGCTCTAGTTGCTTTCTGGACTACAGAATTAATATGAACAATTTTAAAATAGAACATTATCATTTCCTTTATATATATTCTATCTTTATTTCTCTACCATCTTGAAAACTTTGAGCTACCGCAAACAAATGTCAAAGATTTAAAAAAATTCTCAACATTGACAAAAGCTTAAAATGTGTATCACAATGGCAAAGGAAAGTTATATTATTCAATAACAGATATACATTATGTATTTAGCATAGGTGATAATTAAAGATACAGATGTAACCATAATTTTAACCTTTTAAATGGACAAGTGGAATCATTGTACTGGTTGTTAACATCATTTGCTACACTGATCATCAGCAGGAAGGATAAAGCATTTTATCTCATTGATAATGTTTATGTTGTAGAAAAATGCTACAATGCTAAACAATAATATAATAATTATCAATTAAAATAATTATTGCAACAAAATATGAATATATATTTAAAATTAATTGTAAAAGCTAGAGAATATAGGGTAATTTTAAAATTATTATAAGACTAAAATATTTCACTTTTAGTTAAAAAATAATAATTTCATGTTATAACAAGGGCTTCAAAGGAAAGAAAGAAGAGCTCAAAGAAGAGGGTCATGAAAGAGAGTCAGGGCTACTTTAGACACAGAAGGTGAATCTGTGGGTGGTGAATCTAAGCTGAGAAAAAGTTGCCTCTTTTAAAGAGGTTCTCAGTGAAAAGCCAGGCTTGGCTTGAGGTGAAAAGGTAAAAAAACGACTGAAAAAAGCTGAGGTTCTGGTACTGACACTGAACTCAGAGCTGGTTCAGGGTTCCCAGAGGGCTCAGGGAAGTTTATGTGGTGGATCCCCAAGTGTTTAATAGATTAAGGACACAGTGAACAAAATGCAAATTCATTCATCTGTCACTCCACATGTGTTAATAGAGCATTACAACTTATTAGGAACTCTTCTGGGTCTTCGGGCTGCATCCACAAACAAAAGAAAGATTTCCACTCGGTGGAGCTTCTATTCCAACTGGGTAAGAAAGAAAATAACAAAAGTAATCCCCAAGGAAATGATGTCCTAGGTTAGGAGGTGTTACGTGTTATGGAAAAGGAGACAAACTCGGGAGAGCAGGATAAAGGAGTGAGGAGCATGCAGGCAGAGGCGTGTGCGTGCGTGCGCGTGTGTGTGATCTAATATGGAGTGGTCGGCATAGGCCTCAGTTGGAGGTAAGGCTGAAGGATGTGAGAGGTTTCACCGTACAGATGGCCAGGGAAGAGGGGCCCAAGCAGACTGAACAGCCAGCACGAAGGCCCAGAGGTGGAAGCCTGAGACTCTGGGTGACGCTGAGTGTCAGGGTCCCTGGACCTCTGGTGACTGAGCTGAATGGGGAGGTGAGAACTGATGGTGTCTGGGATGAGGTGGGGCTGCATCCCCAGGGGCTCATGGTACTGGTGCTGAGTGGCAGCTGTCATTGATGTCACAGCGTTTATGGGCTGAGGCTCAGGATGTGACATGGGATGCTGGGCCAGGTATTGGGATCAGGCAGAGACCTTGTTTCCCCTGAGGCTCTGAGTTCTCCTGCACCCTCCACGGTGACACCACCGGGCTCCCCTAATCTCCCCAACAGGGCTGCTAGGGCCCGCAGTACCCATCCTCTCCTTGTCCTAACCCAGACCCTGACTCCTCAGGGCAGAGGGCTTGTGTGACATGTCAGGAGGGCAGTAGGCAGCCTGAGTCAAGCAGCATTGCTGATGAGTTAGGGAAATGAATGAACTTGACCTTGGGTAGAAGAAACGCGGGTTACTCAGATTCAGACAACCTGTGGCTTACATTTTGCCTTTGTTACTTGTTAGTTGAGACCTTATTGAAGTTATTCTCAGCCTCCCCTAAGATATTTTGCTGTTGATGAGCAGTCAATACCCACCTTCCCCTGAACTTGAGGTATGTGTACAAACACTTTTGCCTTTATTGACTCTCAGGTTCTGGGAGTCAGAAGACTTTTGTTTGTGGATGCAGCCCAAAGACCCAGAAGAGTTCCTAATAAGTTGTAATATGTCTTTCTTGGCCTTCTGTTGAGATGTAAAACAGAGACCACAGTTGTTATCTCACAGGTTGTTGTGAGGATAATTGAAACAGGTTATAGGACCACCTACCCTCTCTCTTTGTATTGCCTATGCTGCAGAGACTGCTCTGTTACCACATTAAAGAAGACCACATCTAGGGACTTTCCTGGCAGTCCAGTGGTTAAGACTCTGTGCAGGGATATGGGTTGGATCCCTGGTCTGGTAACTAAAATCCCACATGCCACCAAACCCAGAAGGTTTAAAAAAAAAAAAAAAAGACCATATTTTGTCTCCCTGCTCCTGTGACCTGGTCTGGGCATGCAGCTCTCCTACGTGTGGGAATTATGACAAAACTGCTTGCTAGGTTCTAGGGTTGATTCTGACTGTGGTGCTGGAGATATATATATATATATCTGGTGTTACTTTGCTCTTGCTTTAGCTCCAGGGAGGCAGTAAGCAGTAGGTGTTTTGGAGAAGCTTGGCTCAGAGTTTGTTAAATAAGTGCCTGGAAGGAAAGCTAATGAGTGTAAGTGGCTCTGTGAGGCCCCTCAGTCTCTGCTCAAAGTGCTGAGTGGTAGCTGGTATCTCTGGGCAGATAGTTCCTCATCTTATGCTGTGGGTCTTCGGTTGGCCAGTCACTCTTCTCCTTGCTTCTCCTCTCCATCAGGGAGTGATGCTATGGAATTGGGTGGGGGGGGCTCTAGAATAGACGGGGGACACTTCTTGGGCAGTGAGACTTCGGGCTGGGCAGTGGGATTTGGCAGAAAGTGAGAGCCTAAACAAACCAGAATTGAAGGGTTCAGAAATTCAAGTTAAAGGGGAACGGTTTGGGGAAAGAGTAGAGAAGAGAAGTGACAGCACATTGGTCCAGTTTCGGAGTGCCCCTATTCTATGACCCACCCTTATCATCCCAGGTTGGCCTCACTCATTCGCATCACCTGGGGCAGTGGTTCTAAATCATCCCTGTGCAGCAGATCATTTGCAGAGATTTAAATCACCTGGGGCCAGGTGGTCAGTGTGGCCAATGAAGTCTCCAGGTGGTTCTAATGGGCACCACGTGGAGGGAGGGGCATGCCTTTGGCGTTACTCCTCATGTACCCCCTAGGAAACCTCCTACAGGTTGCCATCGAACAAGCAGCAAGATGCAGTCTTCTGTACATTTGGGGAAAGCCAAAAAAAGGAGCAGAGAGGATTTCTGACCCATGGAGCCATCTTCAGAGGTGGTGGGACTTGATTCTCACTCCTTTGGCCCCAGTGATAGCTCCCCTGGCTCTGTGGCTCCGGGCATCCTCTCTCCTGGAGCAGAAAAGTCTCTTCCCCAGAGCCCTCCTCAGTTCCAGAACTTGTGGAGGGGAAGTGATCAGCAGACAACTTAGGCTCCAGGATCATCTCTAGTCAGCTTGGGTGTCTGATGGGCAGGCTGTCTGACCTTTGTGAGGTCCATTTCTAATCTGAACAACCTCCCTTATATGGCAATTGAGAGGCTCCAGCAAAATAATTTGGTGAGCAAAGGACATTGTGAAGTACAATAAAACATTCTATTATCGTGGAGCAGCCTCCATGCCCTCTTTCCCTCCAAAGGGCTTAAACATCTTGTCACAGGATGGGAACTTGTCTCTGCCCTGGAGTTGGGGGCTCAATACCAAGGAGTTAGGAGCAAACCTGTCAGGTGAGTAAACCTTAGTAACCACAGTACTGCCAAACTGGATGGTAGGCACAGTTTTTTTTTTGTTGTTGTTGCTGTTTATTTTAGTTGAAGGATAATTGCTTTACAATATTGCTTTGGTTTCTGCCATACATCAACATGAATTAGCCATAGGTTTACATATGTACCGGAGAAGGCAATGGCACCCCACTCCAGTACTCTTGCCTGGAAAATCCCATGGACAGAGGAGCCTGGTGGGCTGCAGTCTATGGGGTCGAGAAGAGTCGGACACGACTGAGTGACTTCACTTTCACTTTTCACTTTCATGCACAGGAGAAGGAAATGACAACCCACTCCAGTGTTCTTGCCTGGAGAATCCCAGGGATGGAGGAGCCTGGTGGGCTGCTGTCTATGGGGTCGCACAGAGTCGGACACGACTGAAGCGACTTAGCAGCAACAGCAGCATACATATGGCCCCTTACTCTTGAACTTCCTTCCCACATCCCACCCTTTGCCATCCCTCTAGGTTGTTACGGAATCCTGGTTTGAGTTAGTTTTTTGTTTTCTAGTAAAGAGCAAAAAAGGAAAGAAAACATAATGAGT
The DNA here is from genome assembly GCF_033118175.1 of Dama dama. Classification (NCBI taxonomy): domain Eukaryota; kingdom Metazoa; phylum Chordata; class Mammalia; order Artiodactyla; family Cervidae; genus Dama; species Dama dama. The sequence goes on along the minus strand of NC_083698.1, from coordinate 45,645,769 downwards.
CCTGTGTGACTGAATTTGTTGGAGTCCTTGGCTCCAATTTAGGTTCAAAGGGTGAAGCCTGCAGGGGAATGAGCCAGTGCTCTGGAGTCCACGGAGGCCAGGGGCTGGGGAGAACCCTCCCAGCATGGTGCCAAGAGGCTGGAACCTGAGTGCATGGACAGGACACAAAGCCAGCCCTGCAGCCTCCTCTGGGGCCCCCATGACACCCCAGCTGCCTCCGTGCCCCTCAGAGAGCTCCGAGAGGGCTTGGGGTGCCAGGCCTGTGGTGCTGGTGTAGCCCATCACAGGATATCCTCACTGCTCTTTCTGACCCCTTCTGGCCAGGACAAACACATGTCCCCCTCTGGCAAGAGAAAGAGGCAACAAAGGTAGAGGAGAGTGGAGGGTGCAGCCGACCCTGTAGGTCAGGGTCTACAGGTTCTTGTAGGTTCTAGGCCAGGTTCTAGTGAATTCTGGCTCCCCTGATGGGGAAGCAGGAGATGAGGAATCTGAGCTGGAGGAGGTGGGTGGGGAGTGTGGGGGTCTGGAGGGTTTATAGTTTGTTGCTCTGAGCAGGAGCCTGAGGAATGAGAGGAGGGAGAAAAAATAGAGCCTCAGGTGACAGGCACCACAGCCGCCTCTGTGCCGTGGCTTAGGCGCACCAGAAAACAAGTGGTCCTGGTTAGAATGAACATCCTTGAGGCCCCCAGAGAGCTCGGATCTAAGCTCGAGTGTGCTCAAGTCCCCAGAATGAGGCTCTGTGGAAATACCTGTATCCACTCGTGTGTGATTCCTTTCCATTTATGAAATGGTTTCTCTTAGAACACATCTGAGTCTCACAACCCTAGAAGGCAAGCTGAATCAACTCATTTTACAGAGGGGAAAACTGGGGTCCTGAAACACAATGACTTATCTCCAAGTCTTGACTTAGGAGCGGAGAGCTGGGGTGGAGTGTGCCTGCAGCTGACCTGTAGCTGTCTGGTGCACTTTTTGGTTTTGCATCTCCAGTATTTGGGCCTGTGATGCTGCCAGGCCCTTCTGTGCAGCATCCCTTCATCCCATCCCACAGAGCAAGCACTCCAACCAAACACTTTTATGTCTTGGCTTCTCTGGTGAGAGACTGTGGTTTGGCTGATGTGTGAACTTGAGTTCCTGCTTTTGCTCTAGGCATTGTGTGTATTTAACCATGTTTGATGGAATTTACTTTAGTCCAGGTTCAGGCTGTTCACCTTCTTCCTCTCCTTGTTGCTTTCAATTTTATCCATGCTCAGAGCAAAGGATTTGTTTTCTCTTAGGCCTTAAATATACATTTTTCTCCCCTTGTTATCCAATCCAAACTGTACTGATCTCTGCACCACTAGCCAATAAATTGAAAGACAAGTCACTGGAGCAAGGGATATCCGGAAAGCCAGCAGCCGGAGAAAATGAGGGTCTAGTGTCCCGAAGAACCACCTTGCCTGAGTTTGGATGCTAGTTTCTTTTATAGAATGAAGAGGGGGAGGTGGGGAGGTAAAGAAAAAAAGGCAGTAAGTTTTTATAAATATTTTTTTGATTCTGGCTAGACTCCAGAACGGAGAAGGCAATGGCAACCCACTCCACTACTCTTGCCTGGAAAATCCCATGGACAGAGGAGCCTGGTAGGCTATAGTCCATGGGGTCGTGAAGAGTCGGACATGACTGAGTGACTTCTCTTTCCTTTCACTTTCACTTTTCACTTTCATGCACTGGAGAAGGAAATGCAACCCACTCCAGTGTTCTTGCCTGGAGAATCCCAGGGATGGGAGAGCCTGGGGGGCTGCCATCTATGGGGTTGCACAGAGTCAGACATGACTGAAGCAACTTAGCAGCAGCAAACTCCAGAAGAGACGTGCTAAATTCTCCTTTCCTGCAGCCATTCACAGGTGGGCCTAGTCAGGATGTCTGCCCTGTGCTAAACAAAGGTATTTTAGCTTTACATTCAGGCATGCGAGGCAGAGTTCCCCCAGAGATGCATTATTATGTATACTTTAAGTTGTAGGCAACAGCTGTGGTGAGTGACTTGTAGCAAATGGAATGGAATACCAAAGTTAAAGAAACAGATCCAACATGGAGTCAGGTTTGTTCTTCCCTATTACACCCTCTCCAAACCCCACAGCCAGAGAAGATTCTCTCTCTCTTCCCCTTGGAAGGGCCTTTGCTTGCGGGACACAGACTGTTTCCTTGGAAACAAAAGCCATAGTTCTCTCCGCTTTTTGGCTCTATTACTTCTTTAAATTGCACATTTGTTTTACTCTTCCTTTCTCTGGCTAAGGTTTTCCAAGGTTTCCTCCTGGGCTGACTCCCTGGAATGGGCTGCCTGAAATTTTCCTGCTGCTTCTGGATGCTTCCCTATGTAATTATTTCAACTAAGAATTATAGTAACTGCTTGTTCTGGGTGAAAAAGGAAGCAAGGAGCTGACATTCATAATGTGCAGCTGCCTTCTGGGCTCAAAAAGTGGCCAGGAGCCTGATCACGTGATGCTTGCATTTCCTAGCACTTACAGGTTTGCAGAGTGTATCCGTGTGTGTTTGATTGTCACAGCAATGATGTGAGAGTGGCAGAGCAGGAAATGTCATATCTGTTTTACAGAGGAGGAGACAGGATTACAGAGGATGACTTCATGCTTTGATCTTAAAACTGTGCATCTAAATTTTGCATAAGAAAACTCATTGTTTCAGAGTACAGTATAGAAGTTCATATAGAGAACCCAGGTTGATACTGGATGTTGTCTCAATTTGCTTGGGCTACCATATTAAAGTAGCATTGACTGGGTATAACAGCAGACATTCTAGGGAGCAATTAGACTCAAGGTGTGGTCTTGAAAGCCCAAGGTATTAGGAGACTAAGGTGATCTATGAATGGTATTTTACAATGTGCTCTGGAAAGAAGTGGTAACATAAGTCACTGAGTTTAAGGTGAATGTGTGGTGAGGTCAGAGATGAGAATAACAGTGAGGGACTAACGGTGATATAAATGACTTGGGAGTGGAAATGGCCGGAGTCTGGACTCAAGTAGAGCTTGAAACTGCAGCACAGCTTCTATAGCAGATGACTACAGAAAAGGGTGAGACTCTGAGAGTGGAGTTTCCTTTTTTTTTTGGAGTTTCCTTCTACACAAGGAAAGCAGAGGACACAGAGGGTGGGGAACTTCTTTAATTAGATTAATAATAAAAAGGTTTGTTTACCATCACATGAGGAATGACAGCTGACAGGTAGGTGAATAGTAGAAAATTGGATTTGAGGAGCAGAATGGGGAAGGGAGTTTGCAATGTTGATAATGGCCAAGGATGATAGTGGGGTTGCTGGAACTTGGATGAAAGTTGGGTTAATGCAGGCGCCACAGGCCTGGTTGTTCACCATGCTCAGTGCCCTATGCTATTCTTTGTGCTTCCTTGGGGGGCAAAAGTAGCATCAGCTGGGATGCAAGGAACTCTGGGACTTTTGTTTCCTCCCTAGTGTGTAATTTTCCCTAGGGAGGAGCTCTCCTAAGAAGCAACTCTCCTAATAGGAATATCCACTAAGAGGTATTAAGTGTTAATCTGAAGTTTTAATACTGTAAATATTTTAAACATTAAACATTTCTCAACCATTTGCCTTTGCTATACTCTACAAACTGAGGTCAGATACAAGTGTGCATCTATGAAATGATTTTCTGAAGAGCATTCATTAATTATATGTATGTATTACATAATGTAACTTTTTCCTAAAAAGATACATATTATGGTTTTGTAACAAGAAGGAAGAATTTTTCAGGGTAAATATAGGGCCTATTTGGTCTAAGTTGGCAAGTCAGAAAAGAACTTTCTTCCTTGTTCAGTTCAGTTGCTCAGTTGCATCCGACTCTTTGCGACCCCACGGATGGCAGCACGCCAGGCCTCCCCTGTCCGTCACCAACTCTCAGAGTTTGCTCAAACTCATGTCCATTGAGTCCGTGATGCCATCCAACCATCTCATCCTCTGTCGTTCCCTTCTCCTCCTGCCTTCAACCCTTCCCAGCATCAGGGTCTTTTCAAATGAGTCAGCTCTTCGCATCTGGTGGCCAAAGTATTGGAGTTTCAGCTTCAACAGCTTTAACAGCTTCTTCCTTGTTAAAGGATTAAAAAAGACCTAAAATAGTCATCAAAATTGTCAGATCAGAAACATCTTTGTGCAATATACAAAAGGTTCATTAGCTTACTCATCGTCTTCTCTGTCATTCAGACCTACTCCTATATCACCGGGTGATGGGGAGTCAAAAATTTCTTGGGGAAAACCCCAATTCTCACAACAGATAAGAGGTTACTCTCCAGAGAAACAGAGCTGAGTGTTCTTGAGCTAATGACCAAATCCCTGCGTCTACTTCTAGTTTGTTAATTCTGACCCCTGGGGGTTGGCTTCCACAAATGCATCTACACACTGGGATAGGACACACATGTCTACACTTCAGCTGGCACTGTCTTTAAAAAGAACTTTCACTGAACTGGAGCAAGAATGTGGAGCCATTTATGACCAAACCAGAGAAAAGTGGTATTAAAAGGCACCTAAATGCAAAAGTGAGCTCATTAAAAAATAAAACAAAGGACTTTGGAATTTACTGGCAATTACATTTCCCCAGAAAAGGATGCATTATTTATAGGGTGGTTACAGAAGGCTCTATGATGAGGTGACTACTTCTCAGCTTTTCAAAATAGAAAAAAAAATTGATAATTCAGTAACCAATAAGGTATTAGGTGATTGGCCTACAATGTCCCCTGCCACTGGAGTGTCTTTTTCAACACTTTACACAAAGTGCATTGGGATAATCCACTGGCTTCTACATGTGGTTGGAATGCAGGCTGCCAGTGAATATGTGTAAGACCTAGATGAGGATTCCTGGAGAAGATAGGCTTTGAGCCGAGCTTTAGGGAATGAGTAAGTTTTTGACTGAAAGACGAAAGAATTACATTCCAGTCTGAGGGAATAACTTGAACAAAAGCCCAAAGGTACTGGAGTACTTGCTGGGCTTATTTATAACAAGGTAGAACAGACTGTGTTAGTTTTTTTATTACCATATGAAGAAGGAATAGGACATCATTCTCAGTCCAGAAAACACATAGCGCTTCAGTTATCTCAAAAGGAGAAAACTGAATGTAGAGAAGTGGTTACATGGCCAATGGAAGAGCTAATAATTCCAATAGAGGTGGCGAGGCAGCTGCAAGTTTAGCAACAGCTTGGAAGCTGCTGCCTCCAGTTGGGCTGGAGAGATGAAGAGAGATGTTACCAGACCCTGGGATCTGGGACCATCTTGAGGGAGCAGCAGCGAATGTAGACCTGCTTACGGGCACTAGGTCCATGAGAGACCATGTCCCATGGCGTGCGTGCTAAGTTGCTTCAGTTGTGTCCAATTTTGTGAGACCCTAAGGAGTCTGAGATTTTTTTTTTTTTGCCACAATGAGCCATTACAGGATTAATAATTTCTTTGAGTTTTAAAAATCATAAAAATAATACACATTCATTATGAAAATATTCTAACTGCAAAAATGTATAAGATTAAAAAGTAAAGGTTTTTTATTTCCTTCCTGTCTTGTTTCCTACCTACCACCCTATTCCCCAGAGGTTAGGAGTTGGGGATACCACTTAGACACTTTCAAAGTATATACAAACATGATCACCACAGGTACAAAACTACCACCAATACTACTACTTAAGATACATGCACTATATGCCTCATGCATATATTTTAGTATGAATATATTTTATGTATGTATGAATATATAGATGGAAAATATCATGCTTATTTATATTGATATTGAAATACTTAAATGGGTTATTAAAAATTCTCTTCTGTCATTTTGTTTTTTCCAGCGAAAATACATCATGGGCATTTTCCATGTCAGTGTATGTTCAGTTGCTTAGTCATGTCTTACTCTTTGTAGCCCCATAAACTATAGCCCACCAGATTCCTCTACCCACAGAATTTTCCAGGCAAGAATACTGGAGTGGACTGCCATTTCTTACTCCAGTGGATCTTCCAGACCCAGGGATCAAACCCACCTCCCTTGAGTCTGCTGCATTGGCAGGTGAATTCTTTATCACTAGCTCCATCATATCAGTACATGCAATATATACATCTACCCATGGTTTTATTAATGACTATACAGTATTCTAGAGTATGGAATTTTTTAAACTAGTGCCTTATTAGCAGGCTTCCCAGGTGGCACTAGTAAAGAATCCACCTACGTAACAGACATAAGACATGAAGTTTTGATCTTTGGGTCGGGAAGATCCCCTGGAGGAGAGCATGGCAACCCATTCCAGTATTCTTGCCTGGAGAATCTCAAGGACAGAGGAGCTTGCTGGTCCCCAGTCCATAGAGCTGCAGAGTTGGACACTACTGAATGACCTAGCATTTATTAACAGGCATTTAGACTGTTTCCAGTATTTTGTTGTTAAGAACAATGTTGCAGTGAACATCTTTATACATACTCTTGTATTTTTGTCCAAGTATGTAGAAAGAGAATTGCTAGGAAAAGGAAAATTGAAAATATGTGATCATACTGTCCCACTAGCAGTGAATCAAATAGCTTCTCCCACATTCTCAACAACACAGATGGTTATAAATGAAGTCTTAGGTAATCTGATAATTTTGCAATGATACTGAATTTTGTTTAAAATTTACATGTATTGAATTATAAAGAGATTAAATATTTTCCCTGTATTTGTTAGTTATTTTTACGCTGTTTGTGCCTTTTCTTTTGAAAGACAGAGAAAGAAAAATCATTCTTACGGATTTTTAAGAGTTCTTTGTATTTTTTAAAGAGATGCTTGATTTTATTTATTTACGTTATTTTTGGTGGTGCCGAGTCTTTGCTGCACTCGGGCTTTCTCTAGCTACAATGAGCAGGGGTTACTCTACGTTGTGGTGCACAGGCTTTCCACTGTGGTTGCTTCTGCTGACGCAGAGCACAGGCTCTAGGCGTGTGGGCCTCAGTAGCTGCAGCTCAGAGACTCAGTAGTTGTGGCCTGCGGGCTCTAGGGTGCACTAACTAGCTTCAGTAGCTACAGCATAACAGGCTCAGTAATTGCTGCTCCTGGGCCCTAGAGCACACACACTTCAGTAGTTGGGATGCATGGGCTTAGTTGCTACAAGGCCTGTAAAATCTTCCCAGATCAGGGATTGGACCCATGTGCCCTGTGTTGGCAGGCGTATTCCTATCCACTGTACCACCTGGAAAGTCAAACTTCTCTATATTTTATAGGAATTAGTCCTCAGAGTTTCATTTGTGTTGCAGATATTTCCATTTGCTATTTGTCTTTCACGTCATTATTTCTGCCCCCAAATGTTTGCTTCTAACTTTTCTTCCAACGCTTGCTTTAATTACAGTTTTTTTGAATACCTTCAGAATTTTTTCATCCTAGAAAAGCATCTGCTAATATTATAAAATATTCATCCACATTTCCTTCTATTACTTTCATTTTTTATATTTAAATCTTTGACCCATCTAGAATTGTTTTTTGTATCAGAGGTGAGTTAGAGATTTATTTTCCAAATAACTGCCAAGTTGTTCTAAAAATAATTTATTAATGTACTTTTTCTTCACTTATTTGAAATACTACCTTTATCATATACTAAATTTCCATATATATTTGGGTCAATTTCAAGAACAATTTATATCTGCCTCTTTCTAATGAATTGTGTGTCATTTTACTTAAAGTAGCTTTATTTTTCTTTTATTTTCATATCTGGTAGGGCTAAACATCTCTCATTCCTTTCATTTTCACCTCATTGTATATATATACATATGCATTCTCATGCAAGATTTTTTGAATAGACGACAATCACTCACAATAATGATGATGACAATGCATTTACTGTATGTTTATTAAGTGCCAGATCTTATTCAAAATGCTTTACTATTGTTGATTAATCCCTGCTATGTTGTGAATGCTTATATTACCATTTCCATTATGAACATGAGAAACTGAGAGTGTGAGATCGTTATGCCCTTATCTTCTCAATATTTTTTAGTTAAAAACTTTCAAGACAAGGATTGATCAACTTCCCGCGCTAGGATACCTCACAAGTCATTAGCCAAGCTATGGACTGGCTCATGTTCAACTGTCTCCAGGTGAAGTCACAGTTCTTGGAGCAGAGCAGAGCTCCCTAGCTTGGACTGTGGCGGGACAGGCATCATGGCTCATATATTTGGTACATCCTCTGAATTACCTCATGTGGATAGTGCTTACTCTTCTTGTTTGCTTGCTTGTTTTGTTTGTTTTTTATTGTCTCCTCCTAGAAAAGAAACCTAGGTCCATGTAGGGATTTTGAACATAAGCAAATGAACTTCAATAAAACTTCTTGAGGGCAGAAACAACCTGCCTTAGGAGACACAGGTGAATTTGTATGGGACCAGGGATTTTTAACATAGCAGTGCAACTAAGGAATATCGATCAGGTTCACCAGATCTGCTGGGCAGTCACACTTATCAGCGAGCTTTATCTGGTTGGCCTATCCAAGACTAAACTCTCAGGTTTAATAGGGAGTAGCATATTAGATTGCAGCATTAGTAGTTGAAGCATTAGAGGAAAATGAGAAAATATAATGGATGTGACACATGCTTCAAATAGATGGCATGCACACCTAGAGGATTAAGAGCCTTTATAACCATCTTCTAAATGAAAATGTTTTTCTGTTTCTCTGCCAGAGAGACCTCATCGTCTGCTTTGTGAGAACACTCCATTAATTCTTTGGTGTATAAAGGGAGTTGGAGTTTTGCACTTGTGAAAGTTCCTAATATTTATGCATCATATTGGTGGATTTTAAGATGTTAGTATTACCTGTGTTTTTGTGAGAGCTATCTAAAGAAGGATCCAACTGGTGAGGCAATTTAAAAACAGCTGAATCTTCTAAGATCATAGAGAATTAAACAGTTTTCTACTGGAGTTTCTGGCTCACTTTTGAGACTTCCTCTGCTTTTCTGGCTTATCATGATTTGTTCTTTTAGAGGGAGTAAATCTACTGAAAAGAGATCAAAGTGCTAGAGTATTAGAGGGCTTGAGTATTATTATTGAGCAGGACTGTAAACCGGAAAAAATAATATATAATAGTGTGTCAAAGGCCTTATATTGGGATAATTGTTAGCCAAAAAGTTTGTTTGGGTTTTTCCATAATGTGGGACTGTCCTGGAAGTCCAGTGGTTAAGACTGCCTTCCAATGCAGGGTTGTTAGTTTGATCTCTGGTGAGGGAGCTAAGATCCTCGGAGCTAAAAAAACAAAACATAGAACAGAAGCAAGGACTTCCCCAATGGCTCAGTGGTAAAGACTCCTGTTTGACTCCTGAGTCGGAAGATCCACTGGAGGAGGGCATGGCAACCCACTCCAGTATTCTTACCTGGAGAAAACCATAGACAGAGGAGCCTGCTAGGGTCAAAAACAGTCGGACATGAGTGAGCATGCACCCAAAGCAGAAGCAATATTGTAGCAAATTCAATAAAGCCTGTTCACAATCAATAAAACTGGTCCACATCAAAAAAAAAAAGAAAGAAAAAAGAAAAACCTAACAAACTTTTGGCCAGCGCAATGTTTGCATTTTATTCAGATTCTTACTTGCCACTGGGAACTAAACACGAAAGGAAAGTTTGGGGAAAATCATCAACTGAATACCAATACTGATGGCTGACCCTTGTCATGCTCTGGCTTTGTGTCTACATTGTTTGTCCCTTTATCCCCTCCTTACACTCTAAGATCCTAGAGTGTTGTAGCCAAGTCATCTTCTTTACCCTCACAGCAACAAAGCTTTCAATAAGCATTGTGCCGAAGTGGAATTTCACTTAAAGACAAAAACTTCATAGTTTTAAGGAAACAAGGATTCCATTAGGGTAAAAATCAGAAAAAGCATAAATTAAGCACAACATAATCTGGAGAAAAGGCTATCTTAGTGTGGCAAGCTCTTATTGCATTAAAATAAATTATAGTTATACCCTGATCCATTATTAAAGTTTTCTAGATGGGAAATACCTCAGCCAGAACTCTCTAGGACAACTTCAGAGTCAATGATATAAAGTATAAACTGAGGACAGATTCCCATCTAAATATGCTGGGTAGAAGGAAAACTGATAGAATGCCAAATTAAAAGCTTCATATTAGCTTTTACCTGTCACTCTTCTCTTCCTCCTTTATGTCTTCTTAGAGAACTCTCCTCCCCCAGGAAAGGTTACTGTTTCAAACCTTTTCCTCACACTCTCCAGTCACTGTTGTTGTTGTTCAGTTGCTAAGTCATGACTGACTCTTTGCAACCCCAAGGACTGCAGCACACCAGACTTCCCTGTTCTTCATTATCCTCTGGAGTTTGCTCAAAATCATGTCCATTGGGTCAGCAATGCCATCCAACCGTCTCATCCTCTGTCACCCCCTTCTCCTCCTGCCCTCAATCTTTCCCAGCATCAGGGGCTTTTCCAATGAGTTGGCTCTTTGTGTTAGGTGGCCAAAGTAAGTAGCTGGAGCATCAGCTTCATCATCAGTCCTTCCAATGAATATTTAGGGTTAATTTCCTTTAGGATTGACTGGTTTGATCTCCTCGCTGTCTTAGTGACTCTCAAGAGTCTTTTCCAGCACCAAAGTTCAAAAGCGTCAATTCTTTGGCACTTAGCCTTCTTTATGGTCCAACTCTCACATCCGTACACGACTACTGGAAAAACCATAGCTTTGACTATACTAGTTTCAGATTTTCAGAGGCTGTGGTATAGTAAAAAAGTTAATAACCTTAAATTAAGGCACTTAAAAGCAATCATGGAAACAAGACAAGATCTTTTGGGTTTGGCAAAGCTGTAAAATAGTAATCAGTATCATCAGTTAAGTTCAGTCGCTCAGTCATGTCCTACTCTTTGCGACCCCATGAATCACAGCATGCCAGGCCTCCCTGTCCATCACCAACTTCCGGAGTTTACTCAAACTCATGTCCATCAAGTCGGTGATGCCATCCAACCATCTCATCCTCTGTCATCCCCTTCTCCTCCTGCCCCCAATTCCTCCCAGCATCAGGGTCTTTTCCAATGAGTCAACTCTTAGCATGAGGTGGCCAAAGTATTGGAGTTTCTGCTTCAGTGTCAGTCCTTCCAATGAACACCCAGGACTGATCTCCTTTAGGATGGACTGGTTGGATCTCCTTGCAGTCCAAGGGACTCTCAAGAGTCTTCTCCAACACCACAGTTCAAAAGCATCAATTCTTCGGCACTCAGCCTTCTTCACAGTCCAATTCTCACATCCACACATGACCACTGGAAAAACCATAGCCTTGACTAGATGGACCTTTGTTGGCAAAGTAATGTCTCTGCTTTTTAATATGCTATCTAGGTTGGTCATAAGTTTCTTTCCAAGGAGGAAGCGTCTTTTAATTTCATGGCTGCAATCACCATCTGCAGTGATTTTGGAGCCCCCAAAAATAAAGTCCGACACTGTTTCCATTGTTTCCCCTTCTATTTCCCATGAAGTGATGGGACCAAATGCCATGATCTTAGTTATCTGAATGTTGAGCTTTAAGCCAAGTTTTTCACTCTCCTCTTTGACTTTCATCAAGAGGCTTTTTAGTTCCTCTTCACTTTCTGCCATAAAGGTGGTGTCATCTGCATATCTGAGATTATTGATATTTCTCCTGGCAATCTTGATTCCAGTTTGTGCTTCTTCCAGCCCAGCGTTTCTCATGATGTACTCTGCATATAAGTTAAATAAGCAGGGTGACAATATACAGGCTTGACATACTCCTTTTCCTATTTGGAACCAGTCTGTTGTTCCATGTCAGTATCATATTATTTTTTAAAATGACGCTGTTGCTACTAGGTAATCATTTTCTTTTTATATGTGATTCATTTATCATAGTATTCCTTGAAATTGACATGATCAGATAGTCTCATTTTATAATGACAGGGGGTCTTCCCTGGTGGTCCGGTGGCTAAGACTCTGTACTCCCAATGCAGGAGGCCTGGATTCAATTCCTGGTCAGGCAACTAGATGCCACGCACTGCAACTAAGAGTTTGTATTCCACAACTAAATATCCTACATGTTGCAACAAAGACCCGTCATAGCCAAATAAATAAATAAATATTATAAGGAAAAAAGGAATAATATCAGAGACAAATGAAAACAGGGAGCAAGTCACTTATCTGTACAGCATCACTTTTGTTCTAAGTTAAGATGAGGGACTTTTACTCATTGTTTGTAATAAAGAATCAAGTCCAAGATGAGACCAATAGAGCAGAGGCATGATATGACCACAGTCATGGTTCTAGATTAGAAAGAGAAACACCAAAAAAAAAAAAAAAAAAAAAGGAAACACTGTAATTACTGTATTAATCTTTCTCCCTAAGGGAAATTAATCTTAGCCAAAAATCTAAGATGAGGTTGGTCTTAGGGAAGACTGTTTGTTCATGGAATTGTTGTCAGAACTGGAGTGGTTTACTGAGGTCATGATGGATGATCCTTTTCTTAAAGCCAGTGAACACAACAGATTTTCATCTAGTGTCATTCCAAAGAGGTCACATATGAAAGCAAAATAGGTAAGTTGAAAATAATAAATTGTTGTTAACTCTTCTGATCTTAACGTTCAGAAAATGATAGGAATATTGATATTTCCTGATATTATCTCCAATTTACATTTATTTATTTTAAAATTTTTGTTTTTCATTGAAGTATAGATGATTTACAATGTTGTGCCAATCTCTACAGCAAAGTGACTCAGTTATACACATATAGAGATTCTTTTTTTATATATAATTTTGTTTATTTTTGGCTGTGCTGTGTCTTCATTGCTGTGTGGGCATTTTCTCTAGTTGCAAAGAGCAAGCTCTGCTCTCTAGGGGTGGTGCATGGGCTTTTCACGGTGGTGACTACACTTGTTACAGAGCACGGGCTCTAGGGTGTCCAGGCTTCAGTAGCGTGGCACTTGGGCTCAGTTGTGGCTCCCAGGCTCCAGAGCACAGGCTCAACAGTTGTGGTGCACTGGCTTACTTGTTTGCAGCAGTGGTGTCCTCCTGAGTCAGGGATGAAACTTGTGTCTCCTGTATTGGCAGGCAGACTCTTTACCACTGAGCCACCACACATTCTTTTTTATTTACTTTTTTTTTTAATTTAAAAGTTTCATTGAGATATAATTCACATGCTATACAATTCACCCATTTAAAGTGTATGTTTTATTAGTATAGTGACAGAATTACGTAACCATCATCACAATCAATTTTAGTTCATTTTCATCACGTCAAAAAAGAAAGCCCACAACCATGAACAGTCACTCCCCATTTCCTCCCTACCACACCCTGCCCCTGGCCTGGGTAAGTACTTACCTACTTTCTGTCTCTATAGATTTTCCAAATCTGGACATTAAATATCAATGAAATCATACAATACATGCCCTTTGTGACCCTTGTGACTGGCTTCTTTCACATAAACTTTGCACAATGTTTTCACTTTATTCTTTCTATTGCTGAATAATATTCAATTGTAAACTACATTTTAATCCATTCATCAACTGGTGAATTTTGTGTTGTTTCTAATTTTTGCCTATTGTAACTAATGCTACTATGAATATTTTGTACTAGTTTTTATCTGGACATAGTTTTTATTTCTCTTATATCCATCTAAGAATGGAATTGCTGGATCTGAATTTCATGGACAGAGGAGCCTGGCAGGCTTCTGTCCATGGGGTCACAAAGAGTCGGACCCAACTGAGTGACTGACACACACATATAGTAATTTGATGTTTGATTTTTTGAGGAATCACCAGACTGTTTTCCAAAGCAGCTGTGCCATTTTACATTTCCACTGGTAGTGTATGAGGGTTTCAGTTTCTCCACATCCTCACCAATGTTCATTATTCTCTTTTTTATTATAACTGTCCCAGTGGGTAGGAAGTGGCATTTAATTGAGAGTTTGATTTACATTTCCTGGGGGGCTAAAAATGCTGAGGATCTTTTCATGTGCTTATTGATAAGCTTATTTCATTGCTTATTTCATGTGCATTATTTCATATTTTCTCTAGAGAAATGTCTATTCCGATCCTTTACTCATTTTTAAATTGGACTCGATTCTAGCCTGTTGATCTATATGTCTGTTCTTATGTCAGTATCACATGGTATTGATTACTGTACCTTTGTAGTTAAGTTTTTTTTACATGTGAATTCTACTAAATTTTTATTTTTTATTGTATTTTTAATTGGAAGATAATTGCTTTACAATATTGTATTAGTTTCCGACAAACATCAGTATAAATCACTCATAGGAATACATATGTTCCCTCCCTCTTAAGTCTCCCTCCCACCTCCCACCCCATCCCAGCCCTCTAGGTTGTTAACAGAGCACTGGGTTTGAGCTCCCTGCATCATACAGCAAATTCCCACTGGCTATCTATTTTATATATGGTAAGACATATGTTTCAGTGTTACTCTTTCAATTTGTCCCTCCCACTCCTTCCTCCACTGTGTCTACAAGTCTGTTCTCTATGTATGCCATCTCCATTACTGCCCTGCAAATACGTTCATCAGTACCATCTTTCTAGATTCCATATGTATGTGTTAATATACAATATTTATTTTTCTCTTTCTGGCTTACTTCATTCTTTATAATAGGCTCTAGGTTCATCTACCTCATTAGAACTGACTTAAATGCATTCCTTTTTATGGCTAAGCATACCAGACCACCTGACCTGCCTCTTGAGAAACCTATATGCAGGCCAGGAAGCAACAGTTAGAACTGGATATGGAACAACAGACTGGTTCAAAATAGGAAAAGGAGTACGTCAAGGCTGTATATTGTCACCCTGCTTATTTAACTTATATGCAGAGTACATCATGAGAAACACTGGGAAGGAAGAAGCACAAGCTGGAATCAAGATTTTCAGGAGAACTATCAACAACCTCACATATGCAGATGGCACCACCCTTATGGCAGAAAGTGAAGAGGAACTAAAAAGCCTCTTGATGAAAGTGAAAGAGGAGAGTGAAAAAGTTGGCTTAAAGCTCAACATTCAGAAAACTAAGATCATGGCATTTGGTCCCATCACTTCATGGAAAAGAGATGGGGAAACAGTGGAGATAGTGTCAGACTTTTTTTTTTTCCATTTATTTTTATTAGTTGAAAGCTAATTACTTTACAATATTGTAGTGGTTTTTGCCATACATTGACATGATTCAGCCATGGATTTACATGTGTTCCCCATCCCTATCCCCCCTCCCGCTTCCCTCCCCATCCCATCCCTCTGGGTCTTCCCAGTGCACCAGCCCTGAGCACTTGTCTCATGCATCCAACCTGGGCTGGTGATCTGTTTCATCCTTGATGGTATACTTGTTTCAGTGCTATTCTCTCAGAACATCCCACCCTCGCCTTCTCCCACAGAGTCCCAAAGTCTGTTCTGTACATCTGTGTCTCTTTTTCTGTTTTGCATATAGGGTTATCATTACCATCTTTTTAAATTCCATATATATGCGTTAGTATACTGTATTGGTCTTTATCTTTCTGGCTTAATTCACTCTGTATAATGGGCTCCAGTTTCATCCATCTCATTAGAACTGATTCAAATGAATTCTTTCTAATGGCTGAGTACTATTCCATGGTGTATATGTACCACAGCTTCCTTATCCATTCATCTGCTGATGGGCATCTAGGTTGCTTCCATGTCCTGTCTATTATAAACAGTGCTGCGATGAACGTTGGGGTGCACATGTCTCTTTCAGATCTGGTTTCCTTGGTGTGTATGCCCAGGAGTGGGATTGCTGGGTCATAGGGCAGTTCTATTTCCATTTTTTTAAAAGAAATCTCCACACTGTTCTCCATAGTGGCTATACTAGTTTGCATTCCCACCTTTCTCCACACCCTCTCCAGCATTTATTGCTTATAGACTTTTGGATAGCAGCCATCCTGACTGGCATGTAATGGTACCTCATTGTGGTTTTGATTTGCATTTCTCTGATAATGAGTGATGTTGAGCATCTTTTCATGTGTTTGTTAGCCATCTGTATGTCTTCTTTGGAGAAATGTCTGTTTAGTTCTTTGGCCCATTTTTTGATTGGGTCATTTACTTTTCTGGAATTGAGCTGCAGGAGTTGCTTGTATATTTTTGAGATTAATCCTTTGTCTGTTGCTTCGTTTGCTATTATTTTCTCCCAATCTGAGGGCTGCGTTTTCACCTTGCTTATAGTTTCCTTTGTTGTGCAAAAGCTTTTAAGTTTCATGAGGTCCCATTTGTTTATTTTTGCTTTTATTTCCAATATTCTGGGAGGTGGGTCATAGAGGATCCTGCTGTGATTTATGTCAGAAAGTGTTTTGCCTATGTTCTCCTCTAGGAGTTTTATAGTCTCTGGTCTTACATTTAGATCTTTAATCCATTTTGAGTTTATTTTTGTGTATGGTGTTAGAAAGTGTTCTAGTTTCATTCTTTTACAAGTGGTTGACCAGTTTTCCCAGCACCACTTGTTAAAGAGGTTTTCTTTTTTCCATTGTATATTCTTGCCTGCTTTGTCGAAGATAAGGTGTCCATAGGTTCGTGGATTTATCTCTGGGCTTTCTATTCTGTTCCATTGATCTATATTTCTGTCTTTGTGCCAGTACCATACTGTCTTGATGACTGTGGCTTTGTAGTAGAGCCTGAAGTCAGGCAGGTTGATTCTTCCAGTTCCATTCTTCTTTCTCAAGATTGCTTTGGCTATTTGAGGTTTTTTGTATTTCGTGAAATTATTTGTTCTAGTTCTGTGAAAAATACCGTTGGTAGCTTGATAGGGATTGCATTGAATCTATAGGTTGCTTTGGGTAGTATAGCCATTTTGACAATATTGATTCTTCCAATCCATGAACACTGTATATTTCTCCATCTGTTTATGTCCTCTTTGATTTCTTTCATCAGTGTTTTATAGTTTTTACATATAGGTCTTTTGTTTCTTTAGGTAGGTATACTCCTAAGTATTTTATTCTTTTTGTTGCAACGGTGAATGGTACTGTTTCCTTAATTTCTCTTTCTGTTTCTCATTGTTAGTGTATAGGAATGCAAGGGATTTCTTTGTGTTAATTTTATATCCTGTGACATTACTGTATTCATTGATTAGCTGTAGTAATTTTCTGGAAGAGTCTTTAGGGTTTTCTATGTAGAGGATCATGTCGTCTGCAAACAGAGTTTTACTTCTTCTTTTCCTATCTGGATTCCTTTAACTCTTTTTCTGCTCTGATTGCTGTGGCCAACACTTCCAAAACTATGTTGAATAGTAGTGGTGAGAGTGGACACCTTTGTCTTGTTCCTGACTTTAAGGGAAATGCTTTCAATTTTTCACCATTGAGGATAATGTTTGCTGTGGGTTTGTCATATATAGCTTTTATTATGTTGAGGTATGTTCCTTCTATTCCTGCTTTCTGGAGAGTTTTTATCATAAATGGATGTTGAATTTTGTCAAAGGCTTTTTCTGCATTTATTGAGATAATCATATGGTTCTTATCTTTCAATTTGTTAATGTGGTGTATTACATTGATTGATTTGTGGATATTAAAGAATCCTTGCATTCCTGGGATAAAGCCCACTTGGTCATGGCGTATGATCTTTTTAATATATTGTTGGATTCTGTTTGTTAGAATTTTGTTAAGGATTTTTGCATCTATGTTCATCAGTGATATTGGCCTGTAGTTTTCTATTTTTGTGGCATCCTTGTCTGGTTTTGGTATTAGGGTGATGGTGGCCTCATAGAATGAGTTTGGAAGTTTGCCTTCTTCTGCAATTTTCTGGAAGAGTTTGAGTAAGATAGGCTTTAGCTCTTCTCTAAATTTTTGGTAGAATTCAGCTGTGAAGCTGTCTGGTCCTGGGCTTTTGTTTGCTGGAAAATTTCTGATTACAGTTTCGATTTCCGTGCTTGTGATGGGTCTGTTAAGATCTTCTATTTCTTCCTGGTTCAGTTTTGGAAAGTTATACTTTTCTAAGAATTTGTCCATTTCTTCCAAGTTGTCCATTTTATTGGCATAGAGCTGCTGGTAGTAGTCTCTTATGATCCTTTGTATTTAAGAGTTGTCTGTTGTGATCTCTCCATTTTCATTTCTAATTTTGTTGATTTGGTTCTTCTCCCTTTGTTTCTTGATGAGTCTGGCTAACAGTTTGTCAAATTTTATTTAACTTTTCAAAAAACCAACTTTTAGCTTTGTTGATTTTTGCTATGGTCTCTTTGGTTTCTTTTGCATTTGTTTCTGCCCTAATTTTTAAGATTTCTTTCCTTCTACTAACCCTGGGGTTCTTCATTTCTTCCTTCTCTAGTTGCTTTAGGTGTAGAGTTAGGTTATTTATTTGACTTTTTTCTTGTTTCTTGAGGTAAGCCTGTATTGATATGAACCTTCCCCTTAGCACTGCTTTTACAGTGTCCCAGAGGTTTTGAGTTGTTGTGTTTTTTCCTTTTCATTCGTTTCTGTGCATATTTTGATTTCTTTTTTGATTTCTCCTATGATTTGTTGGTTATTCAGAAGTGTGTTATTTAGCCTCCATATGTTGGAATTTTTAATAGTTTTTTCTTGTAACTGAGATCTAATCTTACTGCACTGTGGTCAGAAAAGATGACTGGAATGATTTCAATTTTTTTGAATTTACCAAGGCTAGACTTATGGCCTAGGATGTGATCTATTCTGGAGAAGGTTCTATGTGCACTTGAGAAAAAGGTGAAATTGATTGTTTTGGGGTGAAATGTCCTATAGATATCAATTAGGTCTAGCTGGACCATTGTGTCATTTAAAGTTTGTGTTTCCTTGTTAATTTTCTGTTTAGTTGATCTGTCCATAGGTGTGAGTGGGGTATTAAAGTCTCCCGCTATTATTGTGTTATTGTTAATTTCCCCCTTCATTGTTGTTAGCATTTGCCTTACATCAGACTTTATTTTTTGGGGCTCCAAAATCACTGCAGATGGTGACTGCAGCCATGAAATTAAAAGACGCTTACTCCTTGGAAGGAAACTTATGACCAACTTGGATAGCATATTAAAAAGCAGAGACATTACTTTGCCAACAAAGCTCCATCTAGTCAAGGCTATGGTTTTTCCAGTGGTCATGTGTGGATGTGAGAGTTGGACTGTGAAGAAAGCTGAGTGCTGAAGAATTGATGCTTTTGAACTGTGGTGTTGGAGAAGACTCTTGAGAGTCCCTTGGACTGCAAGAAGATCCAACCAGTCCATCCTAAAGGAGATCAGTCCTGGATGTTCTTTGGAAGGACTGACACTGAAGCAGAAACTCCAATACTTTGGCCACCTCATGCTAAGAGTTGACTCATTGGAAAAGACCCTGATGCTGGGAGGAATTGGGGGCAGGAGGAGAAGGGGATGACAGAGGATGAGATGGCTAGATGGCATCACTGACTCGATGGACATGAGTTTGAATAAACTCTGGAAGTTGGTGATGGACAGGGAGGCCTGGCATGCTGTGATTCATGGGGTCGCAAAGAGTCCGATAGGACTGAGTGACTGAACTGAACTGAGTATTCCATTGTATATATGTACCACAACTTTTTTTATTCATTCATCTGTTGATGCACATTTAGGTTGCTTTCATGTCTTGGCTATTGTAAATAGTGCTGCAATGAACACTGGGGTACATCTGTCTTTTTCAATTATGGTTTCCTCAGGGTATATGCCCAGTAGTGGGATTGTTGGGTCATGTGCTAGTTTTATTCCTAGATTTTTAAGGAATCTGCATACTGTTCTCCATAGCAACTGTATCAGTTTACATTCCCACCAACAGTGCAAGAAGGTTCCCTTTTCTCCACACCCTCTCTAGAATTTATTGCTTGTATTATTGATGATGGCCATTCTGACATGCATAAGATGATATCTCACTGTAGTTTTGATTTGCTTTTCTCTAAAAATGTATGGCATTGAGCATCATTTCATGTGTTTATTAGCCATCCATATGTATTTTTTGGAGAAATATCTGTTTAGGTCTTTTGCCACTTTTTGATTGGGTTGTTTGTTTTTCTGGTATTGAACTGTGTGAACTGCTTGTATATTTTGGAGATTAATTCTTTGTCAGTTGTCTCATTTGCTGTTATTTTCTCCCATTCTGAGGACTGTCTTTTGACCTTGTTTATAGTTTCCTTTGCTGTGTTAAAACTTTTAAGTTTAATTAGGTCCCATATGTTTACTTTTGTTTTTATTTCCATTACTCTAGGAGGTGTGTCATAGAAGATCTTGCTGTGATTTGTGTCAGTGAGTGTCCTGCCTATGTTGTCCTCTAGGAGCTTTATAGTTTCTGGCCTTACATTTAAGTCTTTAATCCATTTTGAGTTCATTTTTGTGTATGGTGTTAGGAGATATTCTAGTTTCATTCTTTTACATGTAGTTGTCCAGTTTTCCCAGCACCACTAGTTGAAGAGGCTGTCTTTTCTCCACTGTATGTTCTTGGCTCCTTTGTCAAAGATAAAATGCCCATAGATGCATCTGTTTATCCCTGGGCTTTCTATTCTGTTCCATTGGTCTATGTTTCTGTTTTTGTGCTAGTACCATACTGTCTTGTTAACTGTGGCTTTGTAGTATAGTGTGAAGTCAGGAAGGTTGAGTCCTCAAGCTCCATTATCCTTTCTCAAGATTGCTTTGGCTATTTGAGGTCTTTTGTGTTTCCATACAAATTGTGAAATTGTTTGTTCTTGTTCTACGAAAATTGCCATTGGTATTTTGATAGGGATTGCATTGAATCTGTAGATTGCTTTGGATAGTATAGTTATTTTCACAATATTGATTATTCCAATTCAAGAACATGGAATATTTCTCCATCTGTCTGTGTCATTTTTGATTTTATTCATCAGTGTCTTATAGTTTCCAGCATACAGGTCTTTTGTCTATTTAGGTAGGTTTGTTCATGTTTTTCTCCATTGACAGTAGTGTTTGCTGTGGAATTGTCATATATGGCCTTTATTATGTCAGGTTATGCTCCTTCCATACCTACTTTTTGGAGAATTTTTATCATAAATGAGCGCTGAATTCTGTTGAAAGCTTCCTCTGCATCTACTGAGATGATCATATAGATTTTATCTTTTAATTTGTTAATATGGTGTATCACATTGATTTATTTGTTTATATTGAAGAATCCTTCCATCTTTGGGATAAAGCTACTTGATCATGATGTGTGATTCTTTTTATGTGTTGTTGGATTGTTTGCCAGAATTTTGTTGAGTATTTTTGCATATAAGTTCATCAGTGATATTAGCCTGTAATTTTCTTTTTTTGTGGCATCTTTGTCTGGTTTTGGTATCAGGGTAATGGTAGCCTTGTAGAATGAGTTCAGGAGTTTTCCTTCCTCTGCTATTAATATTTTCTGGGAGAGTTTGAGCAGTATAGGTGTTAGCTCTTCCCTAATTTTTTGTAGAATTCATCTGTGAAGCCATCTGTCCCTGGACTTTTGTTTATTGGAAGATTTTTTATTACAGTTTTGATTTCTGTGCTTGTGATTGGTCTGTTTATATTTTCTATTTCTTCCTGGTTCAGTTTTGGAAAGTTATACTTTTCTAAGAATTGGTTCATTTCTTCCAAGTTTTTCATTTTGTCAGCATATCATTGCTTGTAGTAGTCTCTTATGAACCTTTGTATTACTGTGTTCTCTGTTTTAACTTTTCCATTTTAATTTCTAATTTTATTGATTTGAGTCTCCTCTCTTTTTTCGTAATGAATCTGGCCATTGGTTGTCAATTTTGTTTATCTTCTCAAAGAACCAGCTTTTAGTTTTATTGACCTTTACTATTGTCTCCTTCATTTCTTTTTCATTTATTTCTGCTCTGTAGTTAAGTTTTGAAATTGAGAAATGTTGAGTGCTCCAACTTTGTTTTTCTTTTTTGAAATTGCTTCAGTTATTATGGAACTTTGCCTTTCCATATTAGAATCAGCTCATCAACCACTACAACAGAGCCAGTTGGGATTTTCCTGAACATTGTCTTGATTTTGTAGATCAGTTTGGGGAGTGTTACCAAGTTAACAATGTTGTTTTCTGATCCACAAACATGGATGCTTCTCCATTTATTGAGATACCCTTTGATTTCTTTTATTTACCTGGGGCCAAACCATGGTGGAGGTAATGAAGATAATGGTGACTTCCTTCAAAACATACCATGCACACACTGCTACACTCAGTGCCCCCAACCCTGCAGTAGCCCACTGCCCACCCACACCTCCACTGGAGACTCTGGACACTAATGAGCAAGTCTGGGTCAGTTTCTTGTGGGGTCACTGCTCCTTTCTCCTGGGTCCTGGTGCATAAGGTTCTGTCTGTGTCCTCCAAGAGGCTGTTTCCCCAGTCCTGTGTAAATTCTCACACGACCTCCTCCAAGAGGGCTTATGCCATACCCAGGTCTGCTGCACCCAGAGCCCCTGCCCCTGCGGCAGTCCACTGCTGACCCATAACTCTGCAGGAGACACTCAAACACAGTTCCGTCTCAGTCTCTGTGGGGTCTCTGGGCCCTCGTGTGCACAAGGTTTGTTTGAGCCCTTGGAATATCTCTGGTGGGTATGAGGTTTGATTATAAACGTGATTTCGCCCCTCCTACCATCTTGCTGGGGCTTCTCCTTTGCCCTTGGGTGTGGGGTATCTCCTCAAAGTTGCTGCAGCACCACACAGCTGTTGCTCCAGCACCTACCATCTTGGTGGGGCTTCTCTGCCCTTGAACATGAGGTATCTCCTCACAGCCACTCCAGTAGCAGTGAGTGTAGCACCATTGTATGCTTGGGACATTTTGAGGGAGGTTGCCGTTGTTTTCATTACCTCTGCCATAGTTTGGCCCCAGGTAAATAACAAGGAGGGAACACAGCCCCACCCCATCAAAAGAAAATTGGATTAAAGATTTACTGAACGTGGACTTGCCCATCAGAAAAAGATCCAGTTTCCCCCTCAGTCAGTCTGTCCCATCAGGAAGCTTCCATAAGCCTCTTATCCTTCTCTATCAGCAAGCAGACAGACTGAAAACCACAATCATAGGACACTAACCAATCTGATCACATGGACCACAGCCTTGTCTAACTCAATGAAACTATGAGCCATGCCATGTAGGGTCACCCAAGATGGACGGGTCATGTAGAGATGCTGACAAAATGTGGTCCACTGGAGAAGGAAATGGCAAACTACTTCAGTATTCTTGCCTTGAGAACCCCATGAATAGTATGAAAAGGCAAAAAGATTAGGACACTGAAAGATGAACTCTCCGGGTCAGTAGGTGCCCAATATGCTACTGGATACTGGAGATCAGTGAAGAAATAACTGCATAAAGAATGAAGAGATGGAGCCAAAGCGACACCACCACCCAGTTGTGGATGTGATGGGGGATGGTAGTAAGTCTGACGCTATAAAGAGCAATATTGCATCAGAACCTGGAATGTTAGGTCCATCAATCAAAGCAAATTGGAAGTGGTCAAACAGGAGATGGTATCAGTGAACATTGACATTTTAGGAATCATCGAACTAAAATGGACTGGAATGGGTGAATTTAACTCAAATGGCCATTATATCTACTACTGTGGTCAAGAAGCCCTTAGAAGAAATGGAATAGCCATCATAGTCAACAAAAAGTTCTCAAATGTACTACTTGGATGTGGTCTCAAAAACAACAGAATGATATCTCTTTATTTCCAAGGCTAACCATTCAGTATCACAGTAATCCAAGTCTATGCCCTGACCAGTAATGCTGAAGAAGCTGAAGTTGAATAGGTCTGTGAGACCTACAAGACCTTCTAGAACTGACACCCCCAAAAGATATCCTTTTCATTATAGGGGACTGGAATGCAAAAGTAAGAAGTCAAGAAATACTTGGAGTAACAGTCAAATTTGGCCTTGGAGTACAGAATGAAGCAAGGCAAAGACTAATAGAGTTTTGGCAAGAGAATGCACTGGTCATAGCAAACACCCTCTTCCAACAACACAAGAGAAGACTCTACACATGGACATCACCAGATGGTCAATACCAAAATCAGATTGGTTATATTCTTTGCAGCCAAAGATGGAGAAGCTCTATACAGTCAGCAAAAACAAGACAAAGCTGACTGTGGCTCAGATCATGAACTCCTTATTGCCAAATTCAGACTTAAATTGAAGAAAGTAGGGTAAACCACTAGACCATTCAAGTATGACCTAAATCAAATCCCATATACAGTGGAAGTGACAAATAGATGCAAGGGATTAGATCTGATAGACAGAGTGCCTGAAGAACTATGGACGGAGGTTTGTGACACTGTACAGGAGACAGGGAGCAAGACTATCCCCAAGAAAAAGAAATGCAAAAAGGCAAAATGGTTGTCTGAGGAGGCCTTACAAATAGCTGTGAAAAGACGAGAATTGAAAGGTAAAGGAGAAAAGGAAAGATAAACCCATCTGAATGCAGAGTTCCAAAGAATAGCAAGAAGAGATAAGAAAACCTTCCTCAGTGACCAATGCGAAGAAATGGAGGAAAACCATAGAATGTGAAAGACTAGAGGTCTCTTCAAGAAAATTAGAGATACTAAAGGAATAGTTCATGCAAAGATGGGCTCAATAGAGGACAGAAATGGAATGGACCTAACAGAAGCAGAAGATATAAAGAAGAGGTGGCAACAATACACAGAAGAATTGTTTAAAAAAGATCTTCATGACCCAGATAACCATGATGGTATGATCACTCACCTAGAGCTAGACATCCTGGGATGCAAAGTCAAGTAGGCCTTAGGAAGCATCATGATGAACAAAGCTAGTGGAGGTGATGGAATTCCAGTTGAGCTATTTCAAATCCTAAAAGATGATGCTGTGAAAGTGCTGCCCTCAATATGCCAGCAAATTTAGAAACCTCAGCAGTGGCCACAGGACTGGAAAAGGTCAGTTTTCATTCCAATCCCAAAGAAAGGCAATGCCAAAGAATGCTCAAACTAGGAAGGACTGATGTTGCAGCTGAAACTCCAATACTTTGGCCACCTGATGTGAAGAGCTGACTCATTTGAAAAGACCCTGATGCTGGGAAAGATTGAGGACAGGAGGAGAAAGGGATGACAGAGGATGAGATGGTTAGATGGCATCACTGACTCAATGGACATGAGTTTGGGTAAACTCTGGGAGTTGGTGATGGACAGGGAGGCCTGGTGTGCTGTGGTTCATGGAGTCACAAAGAGTCAGATATGACTGAGCAACTGAACTGAACTGAACCTCACCTCACTATTGCACTCATCTCGCGTGCTAGCAAAGTAATGCTCAAAATTCTCCATGCCTGGCTTCAACAGTACATGAACCATGCACTTCTAGATGTTCAAACTGGACTTAGAAAAGGAAGAGGAACCAAAAATCAAATTGCCAACATCCATTGGATCATTGAAAGGGCAAGAGAGTTCCAGAAAAACATCTATTTCTGCTTTATTGACTACACCAAAGCCTTTGATTGTGTGGATCACAACAAACTGTGGAAAATTCTTGAAGAGATGGGAATACCAGATCACCTGACCTGCCTCCTGAGAAATCTGTATGCAGGTCAGGAAGCAACAGTTAGAACTGGACTTGGAACAACAGACTGGTTCCAAATAGGGAAAGGAATATGTCAAGGCTGTATCTTGTCACCCTGCTTATTTAACTTATATGCAGAGTAAGACAGTCAGTCAGTCAATTCAGTCTCTCAGTCGTCTCTGACTCTTTGTGACCCCATGGACTGCAGCACGCCAGGCCTCCCTGTCCATCACTAACTCCAGGGTTCACTCAAACTCATGTCCATCGAATCGGTGATTCCATCCACCATTTCATCCTTTGTCGTCCCCTTCTCCTCCTGCCTTCAATCTTTCCCAGCATCAGGGTCTTTTCAAATGAGTCAGTTCTTGACGTCAGATGGCCAAAGTATTGGAGTTTCAACTTCAGCATCAGTCCTTCCAATGAATACTCAGGACTGATTTCCTTTAGGATGAACTGGTTGGATCTCCTTGCAGTCCAAGGGACTCTCAAGAGTCTTCTCCAATGCCACAGTTCAAAAGCATCAATTCTTTGGTGCTCTGCTTTCTTTATAGTGTGACTCTCACGTCCTTACATGACTACTGGAAAAACCATAGCTTTTAGTAGACAGACCTTAGTTGGCAAAGTAATGTCTCTGCTTTTTAATATGCTGTCTAGGTTGGTCATAACTCTTCTTCCAAAGAGGAAGTGTCTTTTAATTTCATGGCTGCAGTCACCATGTACAGTGATTTTGGAGCCCCAAAATATAAAGCCTGTCACTGTATCCATTGTTTCCCCTGTTTCCCCATCTATTTACCATGAAGTGATGGAACCAGATGCCATGATCTTAGTTTTCTGAATGTTGAGTTTTAAGCCAACTTTTTCACTCTCCTCTTTCACTTTCATCAAGAAGTTCATTAGTTCTTTTCTTTCTGCCATAAGGGTGTCATCTGCATATCTGAAGTTATTGATATTTCCCCTGGAAATCTTGATTCCAGCTTGTGCTTCATCCAGCCCAGAGTTTCTCATGGTGCACTCTGCATATAAGTTAAATAAGCAGGGTAACAGTATACAGCCTTGACATACTCCTTTCCCTATTTACCTCTTGCAATCTTTATTTTAAGGTCTATTTTGTCTGATATGAGGATTGTGACACCAGCTCTCTTTTGCTTCCCATTTGCATGGAATATATTTTTCCATCCTCTCACTTTCGATCTATGGGTGTCTTGAGGTTTGAAATGGGTTTCTTGTACATAGCATATATATGGGTCTTGTTTTTTGATCTATTCAGCCAGTCTGTATCTTTTGGTTGGAGCATTTAATCCGTTTACATTTAAAACAATTATTAATATATATGTTCCTATTGCCATTTTCTTAATTGTTTGGGGTTGATTTTGTAGATCTTTTTTCTTCTGTTGTGTATTTTGACTATGTAAGTCCCTTTAACATTTGTTGCAAAGCTGGTTTGGTGGTACTGAATTCTCTTAACTTTACCTTTTCTGAAAAGCTTTTGATTTCTCCATCAATTTTGAATGAGATCCTTGCTGGGTGCAGTAATCTTGGTTGTAGATTTTTCCCTTTCAGTACTTTAAATATATCCTGCAATTCCCTCTGGCCTGCAGAGTTTCTGCTGAAACATCAGCTGTTAAGTGTATGGGGTTTCCCTTGTATGTTACTTATGGCTTCTCCCTTGCTGTTTTTAATATTCTTTCTTTGTGTTTAGTCTTTGTTAGTTTGATTAGTATGTGTCTTGGGGTGTTTCTCCTTGGGTTTATCCTGTATGGGACTCTTCATGCCTGTTGGACTTGATTGACTATTTCCTTTTCCATTTTGGGGAAATTATCAAGTATAACCTCTTCAAAAATTTTCTCATAACCTTTCTTTTTCTCTTCTTCTTCTGGGACACCTATAATTAGAATGTTGGTGTGTTTTATATTGTCCCGGGGTCTCTGAGGTTATCCTCAGTTCTGTTCATTCTTTTTACTTTATTCTGCTCTTCAGAAATTATTTGCACCATTTTATCTTCCAGCTCACTGATTTGTTCTTCTGTTTCAGATATTCTGCTATTGATTCCTTCTAGAGTATGTTTAACTTCAGTAATTGTGGTGTTTGTCTCTGTATGTTTATTCTTTAATTTGTAATTGATTCTTGCATTTTCTTCGTTTTGTTTTCAAGGTTTTTGATCATTTTTACTATCATTATTCTGAATTCTTTTTCAGATAGTTTGCCTATTTCTTCTTCATTTATTTGGACTTCTGTGTTTCTAGTTTGTTCCTTCATTTGTGTAGTATTTTTCTGCCTTTTCTTTTTTTTTTTTTTTTTTTAGCTTATTGTGTTTGAGGTCTCCTTTTCCCAGGCTTCAAGGTTGAATTCTTTTTTCCTCCTGATTTGTGTCCTACTAAGGTTGGTCCAGTGATATGTGTAAGCTTAGTATAGGGTGAGATTTGTCCTGAGTTTTGGTTTGTTTGTTTCTCCTCTGATGGGCAAGGCTGAGTGAAGTGGTAATTCTGTCTGCTGATGATTGGGCTTGTATTTTTGTTTTGTTTGTTGTTTGGATGAGGTGTCCTGCACAGGGTGCTAGTGGTGGTTGGGTGATGCCAGATCTTATATTCCAGTGGTTACCTCTGTGTGAGTTCTCACTATTTGATACTCCCTAGGGTTAGTTCTGTGGTAGTCTAGGGTCTTGGAGTCAGTGTTCCTACTCCAAAGGCTCAGGGCTTGATCTCTAGTCAGGAACAAAGATTCCACAAGTGGTTTGTTATGGCATTAAGTGAGATTAAAAGAAATATCCCAAAACAAGAAACCAAAAATGAATCTCAGACAAATGGCAGTTGCAAAATCAGGAAAATAATAATTAAAATAATGGAATATACACATATACATATACATTCATGAGCAAAGTCAAAACAAACAGAAATAAAGTACAACAGATCTGGAGAACAAAGAAATCATAATTATATTTACCAGTTAAGAATAAAACTAACTAAAGCACAAACTGGAAAACAAAACTAAAGCAAGGTGCCAAGTGGGGAATAAAGCTATGAAAATAAAACAAATATGTTGAGAGGAAAGGAAAGAAAAAAGAAAGAATGGATATGCAAAGTTTAATAGAGGTAGATAAAAAGATTTGTATACATTAAAGATTAACTGCAAGGGGAAAAGAACAGTAGGAAAAGAAAACAAAGGAATAAATTAGAAAAAATAATAATAGGTTTAAAAAATTAAAAATTAAAATTATAAAAGAGAAAAAAAAAAAAGGAAAGCTCCCCAGAACTGCAAAAGCCCAACATAGAGGCAGAGGTTTATAACAACAACAACAAAAAATGTGACTGAGGAAAAAAAAAAAAAGCTCAAAAGCTTAATTGGATTTCATAGTGCCAATAAAATCAACAACTACAACAGAGAGGGGAGGAAAAGGGAAAAAAGAAAAAGAAATCTAACAATCTACAGAACAAGTCAAAACATAAGAATAATAAATGCTTTTCTTGAGTCACTGCTGTCAGAGTCCTTTCCCTCGCTGGGAGTCACAGTCCACCTCACTTCCCTAGGATGCCCTCCAACACTGTGCTGATCTCTGGACCTGCTGTGAGGGCAGCTCAGATTCTAATCTGGTCCTACTCCCCTGTGTTCTTGCCTCCAATGTCCACAATCAGAACTAGCACGTTTGCTTTTGTGGCAGCTCTCAATGACCTTTTTATATATTCCATAGACACAGAGTCTGCCTAGTTGATCGTGTGGATTTAATCTGCAGCTTGTACAGCTGGTGGGAGGGTTTTGGGTCTTCTTCCTTAGTCAACTGCCCCTGGGTTTCAACTGTGGTTTTATGTCCACCTCTGCATGTAGGTCATCCACTGGGGTTTGTTCCTGAGGCTGCCCTGGAGGGCTTGGGTTTGCCCCTGTGAGGGCCAGGTGTGGAGGTGGTGCAGCTGCTTGGGTTGCAGGGACTCTGGCAGCACCAGGTACTCAGGGGGGTTGGCGGCTAGGACAGCAGGAAATATAGTGCTCTAGAAGGGTATGGCAACCAGTATTGGCCAATACGCTCCAGTGTTCTTGCCTGGAGAACCCTGCTTCCTGACAGAGAAGCCTGGCAGGCCACAGCCTACAAAGAGTCGGACACTACCGAAGTGTCCCTGCCCGTCTAGACTCAAGATTTTTTTGCCTGTGGGAGCTCTGCCCCAGTGAGACCTGAGCGTGAAGGTGGTGCAGCTGCTTGGCTTGTGGGGACCCTGGCAGCGCCAAGTGTGCAGGGACATGGACTGCCTCTGCCGCAGGAGTTATGGCTCCATCAGAGTCTTTTTTTCAAGCCTCTTGTAGTTGGTGATCAGAAGGCCTCTTTGGCCAGTCTTTCTCTGTAACTCCACCAGTTCAGGCACTCAGAGGGCTCCCTTGCCTGGGGTCCTTCTCTGTTGTTCCCTGTGTCAGGCACGTAGAGGGGGCCCCCCTGGCTGGGGTCCTACTCTGTAGATTGGCAGGTCAGGCACTTAAAGGGGCACCCTGGTTGGGGTCCTACTCTGTAGTTCAGTGCATCAGGCATTTGATGGACAAGTCTCTCTATTGTTCAGCTGCCAATGCTGGCATGTTGGGGAAGAGAGGCTATGGTGATGGCTCCATCACCTACGCATGACTCAGCGGTATCGTCTTGCTTCCATGGCTGCCCGGCTTTCTTCCACAGGCATTTCCCACCACGATCTCCTCCCTCACATCCCCTGGATCTGTCTCTCTGCAGTCAACAGCAGCCCTCGCCCTGGGATTGC
This sequence comes from Dama dama, assembly GCF_033118175.1. NCBI lineage: Eukaryota > Metazoa > Chordata > Mammalia > Artiodactyla > Cervidae > Dama > Dama dama. The sequence continues at coordinate 45,615,648 of NC_083698.1, read as the reverse complement.
TCCACAATTCCTAAACTCCAGTTCCCAGCCGCTGCATCTTCCAGGGGATCTATGTATCCGTCCGGGGTATGTATGGCTGCGGCAAGGACTGTCTGATTCTCATTCCATTTAGGCTGTCACAGATCAGCTGTTTCCCTCTCAATCTTAAATGTTTCTCCTCTGACTCAGACAATTGCCCTGATGTGGCGATCGGACCCCTGCTTCAGTTCCCCCACCCACTGAGGGCAGGTCCAGTCCTACTAACACTACTGTTGTCCCTCCTAGTTCGTTCATCCTACCAAGTTTTGCATGGGTCTTTATATTCTTTTCCACTAGTTAGGTATTCCTGTCCACTCTCAGCTGGTATTCTGCACGCACTTCTGTGTCTGAAGGTGTATTCCTGATGTATCCATGGAGAGAGATGTACTCCACATCCACCTACTCCTTTGCCATCTTGTTCTCTCCACGAGATGGCTTTTGATACTAAAATACCCCTGGATGGGTGAATAGCATCATCTATTTCTATAGGTACTTAGTTTTCTCTAGCAAAAGCTAATAATTAATTAGGGGCTGGTACCCTAATTCTCTTCCTTCAAGTCTTGGCTCAGATGTTAATTTCTGAGAAGGCCCTTCCTGACCCATTTATGCATGGTTGTCCTCCTGCATTTACTTAGTAACACATCACCTATTATTTTTTAAATGACAGATTACAGTCTGTAATTATCTCATTTGTTTGCTTTCTATCTTTACCATATGATTTAAGTCCATGAGAACAGGGACTTTCCCTGTATTTGTTCACTACAGAATTCCCAGTGACTAACTCATACTAATTTTTGATGCACAAGTGAATAAGTGGACTTTCCAACTGTAAAAGCATAACACAGACCACTTCCAAACATGCAAGGCGTGTGATGCTACATTATTTGTATAGGCTTTTGATGGGTACCTAAAAGGATTATAGAGATATGGATGCGATGGGTCCTAACAGCTCACTAAATGCTAATTTAGACGAGCTAAATGCCTCAACTCTACATGAGCCTCAAAGCTTGGGTTCAAACTTGGTTTCCTAGAAAATAATCAGTTAATGCATACCATGGATGGACCTTGACAGTTGCCCATCAGTAGCTGAACTCCTGGATGTTAGATCTGCAGGTATTCATGGTGTATTTTGCACTTGTCTCATGAAAGTTTGAAATGAGTTTTTTGAAAATCTGAATACATTTAGATCCTAGTAATTCTAGTTGTCACAATATCAGTCCTTTGATTATTTAGTCCAATTATTCTGAAATCTTTGTTCTGTTCTGCAGTTTCTATATTCCACTGTGTAACTTCAAACTATTGACTTAAGTCAATTGACATACTTGGTGAAGACAAAATATTCCAAGAATTCAAAACATGCCCTACATATTTGACCAAGATAAACATAAAAATTTTAAGAGAGTTCCAGGAAATTTGAGGAAAAGGGAGCAGAGCTTTTAGTTTTGAATCAACAGCATATTTCACTTGTGATTTGCAGAAACAGAGGATTGAATTTAAAGGGCAGAGCCACTAGAAAAATGATGAGCCTTTACTGAATTTTGCAGGAGAGTAGTGGTAGTTTTTGCTTATACAAATCCTATGTTAATTTGGTTTACTTGCTCCATTTTCTTTCTAAGAAGAGCAAGGGACAGGAAAGATAACAGTCATTCATCAGTAATAAACATTTGAAGAACTTGAACTCCTGGGTTTTAGAAAATTTAAAAAGCCAAGTTGATACATGAAAGTTTTTCCTGAATACTGTTTTATCAGGATTAATTAGGCAATGTGATTTTTTTTTTTCCTAAAAGTTTTAGACAGGAGACTTAATTACTCTGTCTTTGAAGCAATTGTCTCTTGTCAATTCTGAATTCCAAAGATTGCCCATGGTTCCTGACACATACATGTTTGATAATCACATTGAAAGAACAAGGACATTATCTTGAAAGTAAGTTGGATGCTTTCAGCCTTGGCTTCATGGCATCCTAAGTGGTAAGAATGACTTCAAGTGGAAACAGGGCTATTGTCTTGGAGGCTTTGCTTAGTAAGGGATCTGTTGTAAGTGCTGTCCTAATATTTCTTTCTTTTGTCCATCCAAGACTAATCAGTGTTAAACTTTTGCTCCTGATCTATTAAATAGTATCAAGCAGTCTCTTCCATATCTTAGAATGATACTCTCTTTTCCTATGTGATTTGCTTGATTTTCATTTTTTTTCTCTCGCTTTAAACATGGGAGAGGACCTTAAAACCAAGATATTGAGCTGAGGCCTTAAAATGTCAAGAGTTCCCGAGGAAGAAATAATATGGACCGCTCAAGATAAACATACCTAAATTGGAGGCAAAGTTTGGAGAGGCAGGCTAATTTCTCCTAGATAAAAACCCTGATTATTATGAACATGGGAAGGGGAGGAAACAGGAAGAGAATTGTGAAGTGTTGTAGCAGGAGGAGTTACTTATAGAAACCTCATTATTTGTAATATATTCCTTTGAGCCAAGTGAGACTCGTTCTCATCCTTGATCCTGTGGCACTTTGGGAATCAAGGTCTCAGTAATTTCCTAAAATTATGTAAAATCTGGGTTAGGTTAGGTTTTTGTATGGGTTTAGGTAAAATCGTTAGGTTTGTTTTTGTAAGTTTACCCAAGAACTCTGTAAGGTCATAGCTATTAGAAAAAGTTATAGAACTGATACCAAATATGCATGGCTCTATTCCAAGTCATTTTTATTCTAATCTGAACATGAGAGGATTGAGAATTCAGATTCAAATGGCTAATAATAATCCATGAACTAGCTTGAAGAAGAGGAAGAATCCCCACCACCCACCCATTCTGGTACATATGACAGGACTTCTGCTTCCCTTCAGTAAGTCAGAAACTGCAAATGCTTCAGAAGATGCCAAAAGCTACCTGGGAAAACTTTTCTTATAGAACCAACTGGTAAAGAAAGACTTAATGCTACAGTGAGTGAGTGTTAGTCACTCAGTCATGTCCGACTTTTTGTGACCCCATGGACTGTAGCCCTCCAGGCTCCTCTGTTCATGGAACTCTCCAGGCAAGAATACTGGAGTGGGTAGCCATTTCCTTCTGCAGGGGATCTTCCTGACCCAGGGATCAAAACTGGGTCTCCTGCATTTCAGGAAGATTCTTTCCTGTCTGGGTCACCTGGGAAGCCCCTTGATACTACAATAACCTTAAGCAAAATAAGCAAGACCAATCACTGTTCCTGGAACTACAGCTGAGAAGCCTGGACTTGACCCTTTAATATATGGCCTCGGTGGGGTGGGGGACAGGGGAGAATTCTCAGGCTGTGATCCCTGTTTCTTGAGAATGTGCAGGTGCAAGTCTCTTTAGAAAAGGTTTTTAGGTTAATGATATAACTTCTATCCTTTTTTCTTTAATACATTAAGAACTAAATGTGCCTTCTAGTGTCTGGAGTTCTTATTTGAAGTCAGAAACTGCTGAAAAAAAGTGTTTGCATGAAACACACCCACATAGCCAGAAATCATTTTATGTTTCCTGCACTAAATGTCAGTGCATACTTTGCTGGTGAGAAGTAAATGACCTGGGTTCATTTGTGGGGTGAAAGGTAAAGAAGGCTAGCTTGGCTTGGTTGAATTGCCTCTGTTCCATGTTATTGTGATAGTTACTAATGAATGATACACAGTGATGTTTGCATTCAGCAGTTGTGTCCTACAAGTTAGATTCTGTATTAGGCTATGTACAATATTTGAATACAATAGCATCTCTTTATGTATTTTTTTTAATATTCAAAGAAATATTCAAGAAAATCAGAAAACTTGACCAAAATGTTTCTATACCTACATATCTTCATTCAAGGTCAAACTCTTTCAGAAACTTAGCCTGTTACCCTGCCCTTGTTTCCAGTGTAGTAGTGGTAAATCCTTGTAGCCATGTTTTCACCATGTGACTGTGTCTCCCTGATCATAACTGCTTGGCCTAGTGGTGGACACCTAACCAAAGCTGAGTCAATCACAACCTTAAGTGCAATTCGATTGGTTCTCAAATATGATAAAGGCTTAACTAGACAGTCATACCAGAGGAGAGCTGAGAAGTAGCCCTGCTTAGTTACCTGCTCAACTAACAGGAGAAAAGCTGGTTTGCAGGGAGAGATTTTTTTGGCTCTAGAGTGAACTGCAGCAAATCTGTCCAGAAAGTGAGCCTTCCGAAATTATGTTTTACTAGTCAATATAGATGAATCTCAAAAGTATTATGCCATGTGAAAGAAGCCAGGCACAAAAGATCACATATTATGTTTCCATTTATATGAATTTCTAGAAAAGACAAAACTGTAGTCATAGGAAGCATCTCTGTGGGAGGGTATTGACTACAAAGAAGCATCAGAGGTAATTTTTGAATGATGAAACTGTTTGATATTTTGATTGTGGTAGTTGATACATGGATACATACATTTGTCAAAACTCATCAATTTGCACATTTAAATTGATGAATTTTATTTTATGTAAATTGATTTTTAATAAAGCTGATGGAAAAAAGTAAATAGAAATTAGTAGCCTTGTCAATTGATTGTAGTTTATTTGACTTGCCTTAAGCCCAGAAAAACCCAGGGACTAATTTTTATTGATTGGAATAACTCATCAGAGAAAGAAGCTATTTAGATTTCTTTGGTATCTGATGTTGGCATAAAATAGAAATGATTTCTCCTTTGAAATCCTTTCTGGAAGACACCATACTTAGAAAGTTGTTAAGATTTCCATCATTGAAAATACTCTGAAGGGTCACACTCCAAGGATGATGCCATTGAACTTTTCATTTTTATTTCTCAAGATTCTTCAGCCTTCATTGAAAAGGAACAGAGAAATGACAGCTTCTGTTTATTGAACAATAGCAGTAATATAGAGCCAGACATTCCACTTAATGCTTCATTTTCATTATTTCATTTAATCTGCACAGTCAAATCTGCAAATGAGGGATTACTGTCCTCTCAGTTTCCAGAGGAGAGGGTTGAAATTTAGAGATTAGATAGTTTTTTCAAGAGACAATCATTGCTTGAATATGGAATGATTTAATACCAAAGTCACTTAATTGCTCTCTTTATTGCCCCACCTAATCCAACTGCTGCTGCAGGATCTGGTTCAGACTCTCACATAGATTATTGCCAAAATGCTGGCTTATGGTCCAGCACTTCTACCAGGATCTCTCATATCTCAAACTCCTCTCAATCTGCATAGATTAAAGGAGTCAAAACCATCTACCCAGTGAAACCTGCATATTGTGCTCTGTCACCATGAACAGTGATTACCTTGGCAAGGAGGTGCTTCCAAAATGAATAATGGTCTCTGGTTTCCAGAACCGTGAGTTGGAGACGGGTCAGGGGTTTGGCAGTGGTTTGTGGGCATGAGATTTCTCCGATGGAAGGCGTCTGTAGTCACAGACCAGTTGTTTTGTAGCACAGGTGCTTGGTGATGATGCAAAGGCAAGCTGCTGGGTCGGAGGCCAGACTGGTCCCTAATAGCTGGAGTCATATGACTGATGGTGGGAGATGCTGCTCAGCCACAAACCTTGCTTGTGGCTGGAAATTTTAGGGGTAGTGGTGGGTGCATTTGCAGACACTAGGCACCCATTTTACCTCTCTGTCGTCAAAAGAATCCTTAGTTTGATTCTCTGAGTATAAAACTTTGATGACCGGCCATTTGCTGTGAGGACAGAGAGAAGTGCTGCTGAGATGCTGCAAAGGGATTTTATGTTCCTTAGTAGGTCTCCATCACATCCTCCAAGTCAGAAAAACATGTGCATGATGAACCCAGACTCAGACCTCAGCTCCCAGAAAGGAAAATTCTTACCAAAGCAGTAGGCAGTGAGATTTAAGCCACACTAATAAGCAAATGTGTAGAAAAAAAGCTGACATTCATGAGAAGTGAAAATGAGGCAGTTTGCACCTCCGAGGGGAGCCTTAACCGTGAGCTAGAGAGTTCAGCGTGGCTGCACTGGCTGTACAGGTTTGCAGAGCTGAGAGCAATCACTTAATGACTGAAGAAAGCATCCCTGGAGGCCTCCCTCCCAAAGCACTGACATTTTAGGAGATGGATGGGGCTGTCTTAGCATAAAGCAGATAACAGTCAGGCAGAGTCAGGTAAGGCAGAAGGCTTTGACATTGTCTTCTTCATGCCAAGAAGTTTCAACAACAGCTTTGATGCCAGTGCTTGATAATTATTGACTTCACATGATCATTTTCCCTCTGAAAAACAGAATTTTCTTAGCTCTTAATGAGGCTCTATGGTAAGTTATAGGATAAGATTATCATGCAGACTGCATTTTCCCTCACAAAGTGAATGACTTAATTTTTTCCCCTAGTTAAGAAATCCAACTAATAGAAACTCAAATTCCCCAAGATCCAAGAGAAAAAAAATGCAAGGTAAAAAATTAAGTCACTACTAATGGTTTGGTATGAGTATATCCCCCAGTCTTCAAGGCATATACAAACCTACATTTTAGCTTGAATATAACTAAAGAAACACTGTCTTATTACCACCTTGTTTCATTCCTCAGCAGGTCATACTACCTGGTTATCAATAGACTTTGAGCTACCTTTTCAAGGGTTCATAATAGTCCATTGTAAGGATGTGATTTTACCAGTCTGCTACTGAGAGGGAATTTTCAGTTGTTTCCAGTTTTTGGTTATTACAAAGAATGCTGGTAACTGCTCTTATCCAAAGTCATTGTGTACTTGTCCAAGAATTTTTGAAAGATAAATTCTTGGATGTGGACTTGCTGGGCTAGAGAATAGATTCCTTCTTCATGTTCTTAATTTTGACAAAATGCCATATATGAATTTACCAACTTGCTCTGCTTTCAACACTGTAATAGAGTGCTCTTTCTCTCAAATTACCACGAATTCTGGGCATTACTAGTACTTGTTTATTGGATGGTGAAAAGGAACTTAGGTTTTAATTTGCATTTGTTTAATCAGTAGTAATTTGGACTCTGCTGTGATGTGCTTAATAGCCACAATGCATTTTTTTTGTGTGTGTGTATGAATTAAATATTTTCTAATGAGATACTTGTCTTTCACTTGGTGAATTATTAGAGATTTTAAAATGCATTAATAATATAAGCACATTGTCATATATTTTGCTCACAATTCAATCTCTTTGGAATAGCAGCAAATATAAATAGATTTAGTTACCTAAATTCTGTGATCCTCTTAGCCCCCCAAACCCCACAGAATTTTTCATTATTGATACTATATTAGTTTCCTAGGGATGCCATAACAGAATATCACAAACTGGATGGCATAAAGCAATAAGAATGTATTCTCTCTCAGTTCTGGAGCCTATAAAGCTGAAACCAAGGTGTTGGCAGGGCCATATTCCCTTGGAAGCTTCCAGGGGAGAATCCTTCCTTTCCTGTTCTTGTTTCTGGTAGCCCCAGGAGTTCCTTGGCTTGTAGATACATCATTATAATCTCTAATTCCTTCACAAGGCATTCTTCCTCCTCTTCTGTTAAGTAGATGATGCATAAGGACCCACTTCATCTTTTTCAAAAATTTTACATTCTTTTGTATATTCCTTTCCATTATGGTTTATCTCAGGATATTGAATATAGTTACCTGTGCTATACTTTAGGACATTGTTTCAGTTCAGTTCAGTCACTCAGACATGTCTGACTCTTTGCAACCCCTTGGACTGCAGCACGCTAGGCCTCCCTGTCCATCACCAACTCCAGAGTTCACTCAAACACATGTCTATTGAGTTGGTGATGCCATCCAGCCATCTCATCCTCTGTCATCCCCTTCTCCTCCTGCCCTCAATCTTTCCCAGCATCAGGGTCTTTTCAAATGAGTCAACTCTTCACATGAGGTGGCCAAAGTTTTGGAGTTTCAGCTTCAGTATCAGTCCTTCCAATGAATATTCAGGACTGATTTCCTTTAGAATGGACTGGTTGGATCTCCTTGCTGTCCAAGGGACTCTCAAAGAGTCTTCTCCAACATCACAGTTCAAAAGCATCAATTCTTCGGCACTCAGCTTTCTTTATAGTCCAACTCTCACATCCATTCATGACTACTGGAAAAACCATAGCCTTGACTAGATGGACCTTTGTTGACAAAGTAATATCTCTGCTTTTTATTATGCTGTCTAGGTTAGCCATAGCCTCTCTTCCAAGGAGTAAGTGTCTTTTAATTTCATGGCTGCTATCACCATCTGCAGTGATTTTGGAGCCCCCCAAAATAAAGTCTGCCAGTGTTTCCCCATCTATTTGCTATGAAGTGATGGGACCAGAGGCCATGATCTTAGTTTTCTGACTGTTGAATTTTAAGTCAACTTTTTCACTCTCCTCTTTCACTTTCATCAAGAGGCTCTTTAGCTCTTCACTTTCTGTCATAAGGGTGGTGTCATCTGCATATCTGAGGTTATTGATATTCTCCTGGCAATCTTGATTCCAGCTTGTCCTTCATCCAGCCCAGCGTTTCTCATGATGTACTCTGCATATAAGTTAAATAAGCAGGGTGACAATATACAGACTTGATGTCCTCCTTTCCCTATTTGGAACCAGTCTGTTGTTCCATGTCCAGTTCTAACTGTTGCTTCCTGACCTGCATACAGATTTCTCAAGAGGCAGGTCAGGTGGTCTGGTATTCCCATCTCTTTCAGAATTTTCCACAGTTTGTTGTGATCCACTCAGCCAAAGGCTTTGGCATAGTCAATAAAGCAGAAATAGATGTTTTTCTGGACTCTCTTGCTTTTTTGATGATCCAATGGATGTTGGCAATTTGATCTTTGGTTCCTCTGCCTTTTCTAAATCCAGCTTGAATATCTGGAAGTTCACGGTTCATGTATTGTTGAAGCCTGACCTTGTTTACACATTGTAAATGCAATAGTTTACATCTACTAACCCCAAACTTCCAGTCCATCCCTCTCCCTCCCCGTTCCTCCTTGGCAATGGTAAGTCTGTTCTCTATGTCTGTTCCTCTGTTTTGTAGATAGATTCATTTAAGCCATATTTTAGATTCCACATATAAGTGATATCATATGATATCTTTCTCTTTCTGACTTACTTTACTTAGATGATAGTCTCTAGTTCCTTCCATATTGCTGCAAATGGCATTATTTCACTCTTTTTATGACTGGATAGTATTCCTGAAAGTTAAGATAATCCTAAACTGAAAGTTAGGATAGTCCTATATCACATATATATATCTTTTTTATCCACTAATCTGTCTGTAGATGTTTAGGTTGCTTCCGTGTCTTGGCTGTTGTGAATAGTGCTGCAATGAACATAGAAGTATATGTGTCTTTTTGAATTATAGGTTTGTCCAGGTAAATGTAGGGGGCCTCCTCATCTTGATTACATGTGTAGACCCTATTTCCAAATAAGATCACATTCACAGATATCAGGGGTTAGGACTTCAGCATATGTTTTGGTGGGACATGCAACCCACCACAACCCCCATCATGAAGTGTCTGCTGTCACCAACAAATTATAAATGTTTTAAGGACTGGGAGTCAGTCAGCTTTGTTGTGTCTTTGTGTCTTTCCTACGTGGACAGTGTCTCATAGGTAGTGGGCACTCAGCAAAGATTTCTTGAAAGAAAGAATTTGAGTTTTAGGACTATCTTAACTTTCAGACATTAAAAAAATGTGTGCAGAGAACACAAGATACAAGATTCCTTCTTTTATTTACATTTTCATGTAACAATTCACAATGTAAATACAAACTCAAGTGGAGAGGATGGGGCTGTCTGGAGAGGGAGTGGACCAGCTCTGGATTCACTTAAGCCAAAGTATGTGCTTTAGTTCTGTAGCATCTGCCCTGAAAATGAATCTTTGAGAAAATGCAGACAAGCACCAAGAATAAAACCATTTGATTTTGTGACCAGAGTTATTTGGTTGGATTAAACAGAAAATAATACACCAGGACCTTTAAAATTCCAAATTTCTTTTTTCTTTATATAGTAAAGTATAATTGAAAATTTATTTCACAGGGCAAAGGAGGCTCACTTAGCAAATAAAGGCCAGAATTTGCTCCAGAAACTAACTTTCTAAATTACTTTTCAGACTCATTTCAAAAAATAATTTCCATTTATACAGAGCTAACAGCCTCCAAATTATGCTGCAGAATTCCAACATCTAAACTTTTCTAACTAATTCATCTCTTGTGAAGGATTTATTTAACAAAGTTAATTTTTTTTAAATCAAAAGATTCCTCTAGGAGTTTATATATTTTATTACAATGTCTCCCTTCTCTCATCAGTATCACCAAAGCCAGGCAAATGCCAGGACAAGGTCTAGAATATTCTCTAGTTTTACTTTACTTTAGTGGCCATAGTCCCAGTTCCAAAGCCATGGATCAGTGTTTAAAGACCTAATGTACAGCCACAGAGATGAAGTATTTCAATTAGAGCAGAAGCAACATTTTTATCGGGTACATTGTTATCTGTACTCACACAGATGTGGTCTAAATGTAAGCTGAGCACCAAAGCCATTATTCAGATATGCCTGATGCCAGCTCCATAGAAAGATGACTCAGGTTCTAGCACATTTTCAAAGGTATAAAAGTTCTGGGTCATGTGATTCATTAGGGACAATGAAGGAAGCACACAAAGGTGATTTTTGTTTATTTGCCAGTCTATAGAATTAAAACTTGTACCTTCATTGGAATCTGGAAAAATTAAGCTCAATGTGATATGCATAGGTACAGAATCAGCATAACTAAAGAACTTGTTCACTTGAGCAAATTTGTACACACCTGCACCAATGGGCTAAATATAAATACACTCCTCTGTAATTCTTCTATCAAGATGATTGCTTCAGCAAAGCAAATAAGTGGAATCTGTGCAAAGTCTGGGCTTGACTATGCTTTATGAAATTAATGAAACATCCTCTTCTGAATGAGAAAGCATCAATCTTCCTGTTATTGAGAAAGAATGGTGGGGAATAGATGATTTAAAAATACTATAAAATGTCTATCCTCCATTAACACAGAGGAATAAACATTTGATTACAGGTATGGTCTTATGTACAAGGTGATAAGTGTGATTTTAAAAGGGTGAGTTGTCAAGGAAGAGGAGCCTTTTCTAGATACCTTAGGAGTCAAGGAAAGGCTCAGTGGCAAGAAAGCAGTGTTATCTGCACCTTTAAAGGTCATGCAGGGTTTTTGAACACTGGTTGCTTGTTAGAATCTCCTGGAGGTACTTAGAAAAACACTGATGTCTGGGCCTCATCCCAAACTAATTACAACCCAAGATGGGCACTCAGGCAGGGTGTTTTTAAAGTATCCCTGGTGATTCTGATTTGCAGCTAGAGTTAAGACCTACTGGACTTTTGTGTACTCATAAAGAAAAGTTTGGTCTACACCAAAGTCCAACATGTATCTATTTAGAACATTTAAAAATTAAATATTTATTTATATCCCAGTATACTTAAACATAGGGCTTCCCAGGTGGTGCTAGTGGTAAAGAACCCACCTGCTAATGCAGGAGATGTAAGATGCAGGTTTGATCCCTAGGTCAGGAAGACCCCCTGGAGGAGGGCATGGCAACTCACTCCAGTATTTTTGCCTGGAGAATCCTATGGACAGAGGAGCCTGGTGGGCTATAGTCCATGGGGTCACAAAGAGTTGGACATGACTGAAGTGACTTAGCATGCATGCATATTTAAACACAGACACCATTAACAGTTATTTCTATGTCAAGTATTAACTATAGATAATTCTAAAATATTTTATAAATAATCATCTTTCTCTGTTAACACTTCCAATAAATAGTAAAATGTTTAAGAGATGAAAATAGTTTTTAAAGAAGACATTTTAATTATTTGTAGGAAATTTGAAGACTGTATCATCAGAGTGTAAAGGTCCTTTAAGTTGTGAGATGCATAGAGCAAGTAGTGTTCTTCCTAACCTGGAGATCTTTTTAGATATTAAATATCTTCTTCCATTAAAAAAGAAAGAAAAAAATTTCTCAGGTCAAAATTTAAAATTAAGGCATTTGGAAATTCATGCATATTTTCTAGACTATCTCCTTTAATAATGTACCTTTCAAAAACCCCAACAAACATCTCTACAAGTACCTACAATTCTAGTATCCCTAGAGGAAAAATTGTTTTTCAACTAATTGTTGAATTCTAGGGTAAAGGTGTTTTTGAAAATTTCACAACTCTGCATAAAGAACTTTGAGAAGGTTGGAAGTGAGGAAGAAGAGAGACAGGGAGGAAGGTGGGGAGGGCTCAGGGGGAGGAATATAAAAGCCCCAGATGCGTCCCTTTGGTTATTTCCTGCTTCTGCGGGGAAGCAGGTTATCATAGTTGTACTTGAGAGTTTACTTTGTGGGCAGAGTTGAGACAAATTTTGCAATTCATAATTGTGGAACCAGAGCAGCAGATGAGGGCCAGGGCACAAAGGTTCCCATTTTCCATTTGGTGTTTGTGAGTCTCAGTGGTAATAAAATCTGATGACAAAAGACCCTGAAAAGAGGGGCTCGCTTTCCTTGCTTTTAGCACATTAGTAACATCTGCAGACACAGAGGGAAAGTTTAGAAGCATTAGAGAAATGAGACAAAGGTTACAATGAGCATTTTTTTTTTTCCGATAAAGAATTTGAGAAAGTCAAGGATAACTAAAAGTGAGAGGAAACCCAGATGAAGAGATGTTACCAATGATTCTGAAGAATTTCGGGAAGCACCCAATAATGTGATAGTCAAAACATCAGTCACAGTGAAGGCGTAATTAGGCTGTTTAAACTTAGAATGTTCTCCAATATCACTGAGACAAATGAGAAACAAACAAACCAGCAAATAAACCTAACACTGAACAGCACTTAAACAAACAATCAGGCCGATATTTCTCCAGTGAAGAGTTCAGCTAGAAAAAGAACTATGTTTCTCAAGCGGCAGCTTTCATAATGTTGTAGGGCATTTTAAATCAAGTTCAATGACTGTTGTGCTTACTTAAAGCCTTTTAATTCTAGCCCAAAGTATTAGGCTGAATGTTTCTCTCCTTGTTTGATGCCAAGAACAAGATGTAGGAACCAGTTAAACTGCACAGTCCATCCTTTGTCCCTGCAAACTTCAATCTGATCCAGAAAATACTTTTTAGCATCCTCCTCGCTCTTCCCTACTGTTAGGGCATCCCGAATGTATTCGATATCTTCTTTGCTGGTTAACTGGGGCATTCCTGTCATCAACATCATGGAGAACAGAATGATCAGTAGATTTGTGTGATGACGAAGGGCTAGGTAAGCCTTGACACACACATCCTGGATAAAGGAAAAGAAAAAGCTGTTAACTGTTGTTACAGTAACCAAGTAGGATAAGGACCAGCAGACTGTTTTGGAATTTACATGGCATTATCCTGTCCCGGTGAGAAAATCATCACAAGCAAGGCAGTCCCTTGCCTCAGATGAAAAACACTTGACAAGAATATAGATCGCTTTTACAGTCTCTGAAGCACTGTAGAATGTTTACAAACACCCAGGGTATGCTCAAAGAAAACTGATACAGAAAGTTTCATCTTACTTCTTATTCTATCTCTTCGATTTCTTTCCTAGGGAGTTGAGGGTGGACATTTCTGTAGTCTCTGAAGAGGAATGAGTCAGTTTTTGAACACCATACTGGAATCAATTAAGTTTTTGTAAGCGTAAATAATGTTTGCTAAGAGCTAACAGAATCCAAAGAAGAGATGGAAACGCCGTTTTTGAGATTTAGCTAGTTTTCTTCTTTATTTCCCAATGTGTCCTATTTTAAGAAAACAGATGAATTAGCTTTTCATTGACTCTCAAAATTGTTGAATGACATTTGGAAATTTAATATAAACTCTGAATACTGAGAGAGAGTTTACGACAATGACACAGCTGCTGCCTCCTCTAAAAGCCTTAGAGTGGGTGACACAGGTGTTTTAAACTCACTTCTGAAGCAGCAGGCATGTGCATGTCAAATTGTTCCAATGTGAGGAAAAGCTACAAGGTTCCCAACTTTACAACATGAGGATAGCCCAATCTTTATATCATAATTTGACAAAGATGGTGTGTTAAAGAAAACTGAAAGGAATGATTATGGGCTTAAAAATTTTAAATAAAATACTGGGTAAAGTGTTGAGAGAATAACACTCCATAGCCAACTAGGGTTTATCACAAAATTGCAAGGTAGTTCATCATAAGGTACTGGGATAAAATCCACTTTTGAGTTTTATAAAAGTAACATGTAACTTAATATATAATAAACATGTAATAATGTGAAGAATTATATGAAATTACCAGTCAAGACCATTTTGAATAATGAGTTGGGGGAAAAGAAATGCATAAAATTAGAAAGTTGAAGGTAAAATCATTAGTAATTACAAATAACAATTGTCTTCTTGGAACATTGACAGAGGGAAGAACTAAAATACTATTGAAATTAGTTTTTATTAAACTAACTTTTTATGAAATTAATAAATAGAATGCTATAAGTAGGAGCTACCAGCTAGAAAGTAAAGAGAAAAGACATTTTGTGAATAATGGTAACAAACCCCTCATGATTTCTGAGGTAAACACCTATACAAAAAACATGCAGAACTCATTTTTTAAAACTGTAGAAATTCACTGAAGCATGTAAAAGAAAACTTGAACATGTGAAGTGTTAAGGCATGTTCCTCACTGATAAAAGTGCTTATTATAAAGATAAATGTTCTCAGATTAATATATAAATATAATGAAATTGAATAAAAATTCTTATTAGATATTTAAACTCAGATAAGCTTTTAAGTTTTTCTGGAATAATTAGGGCCTGAGGCAACATTTTGAAAAACTATAGTAACAAAAAACATTGCTTGCTGTTAAAGCACATTATAAGGTTATGATATTTGTAACTGTTCTGTTCCAAGAAAGATAACAAATTTTGTGAAACAGTAGGGAAAGTTCAGAGATATCTAACTTTAAATATTATATATTACTTAGTAAACATAAAATAAAGGCTACTTCTCAGATTAGTAGGGGAAATATCTATTATTTATCAATGGATCTGGTACAATTGCCTTATAATTTGGAGTGGGGGAGAAATAAAGTTGATTCCATATGATATACCAAAACAAATTCCAAAAGACTTAAACATTTAAATATAAGAAGGGGAGACTTCTCTGGTGGTCCAGTGGCTAAAACACCATGCTCTCAATGTGGGGGGCCTGGTTTCGATCCCTGGTCAGGGAAGTAGGTCCACATGCTGCAGCTAGAGTTTGAATGCCACAACTACAAGATTCCACAATCTACAGTGAAGACTGAAGATCCTGCATGCCACAACTAAGATCCAGTGCAGTCAAATAAAAAAATATTTTTTAAAAAAGTAAAGTTTGAAAAAAATGTAAGAAGGGAAAATATTTTTTAAATAATCAGGAAATGAGAAAGGAAGGACTTCAAGAAGATGATTTCCAAGGTGGAATCCAAATGGAAGATGGAGAAATTATGGAAACTTCAAATTTTTGAGGATAAAAAGCTATAAACAATATTAAAAGAGGCAAAAAACAAAAAACATACTTGCAAATGACAGATCACTTCTTTACTCCTAGCCTCCCCCCCACCCCCATAATTCTTACAAAGCAGTAAGAAAGAGGCAAAGAGTTGGCTAGAAATGTAGGCCAAGGTTACAGTAGATCATGCATGCATGCTAACTTATTTCCATCATGTCTGACTCTTCACCACATGGTCTGCAGCCCACCAGGATCCTTTGTTCATGGAATTCTCCAGGCAAGAATACTGGAGGGGGTTGCCATGCCCTCCTCCAGGGGAGCTTCCCAACCCAAGGATTGAACCTGCATCTCTTATGTCTCCTGCATGAGGGATCTTTATCACTAGTTCCACCCTGGATGGCCACAGTATATCATACTACAAGATGTAAAGCCAGATAATAAACATTTGAAAAACACATGCAACTTCATTAGTCCATCAAATAAATATAACTTAAGATGAGGTGGAAACATTCACCTACCAAACTGAAAAGTCTTTTTTTTTTAATTTTTAAGGATAATATTCAATGTTCTCTTTCATAAGCTGATGGTAGATGGGAATGGTTATACTTTCACTAGCAGACAACTTGCTAACATGTATCAAAAGCTTTAAAATACTTATAAATGTTATAAAACTTAATTGTGATGGTTACATAACTGATACATTTGTCAAAATTCATAGAATTGCACACCTAAAAAGACTGAATTCTGTTCTCTCAACTATGTTCCAGTACAAACTTGACTTAAAAAATGTCAGCATCTTTTTACTTAGCAATTCCAGGCTAGGAATTTACCCTGAAATGTTTTTGTTAATATTGCAGGGATTTATCTATAAGGATTTTCATTAGAACATTATTTAATATTGTAGAAACTTGAAAGCAACCTAAATATCCTACACTTGGAGGTTGATAAGAAGGGTTTATGAAAGTTTCTGTGGCTTCATGCTCTGAAACTACTAAATGACTCTGTAGAAGGGTATATAATAAGCATGTAAAAATGAGTTAAAAAGCAGGTACAGAGCAACACATATAGTATAATCCCATTTTGGTAAGTGGACACAAAATATATACATAGGAAAAAAAAATGTAAGTTTACAGGCCAAAATGTTAGTAGTGATTTTTCCTTTTGTCTTTAGAGATGGTCTTGTCTGTGTCGCCTGAATGGGGCAATGTAACTGCAATGATTGTGGGGGTCAGGCCTCTGTCATTCTGTATGTCAAGGCTGGATTGTGTATATATCACCCTGTCCAGACACAAAATCCCATGGACTCTTCTGGCATTTTTGAAGTCAGACAATATGTATCAAATGCCCAGCATAGAGGCTGGCCTATTGGGAGGATTCAATAAATGTTCGTTCTCTCCCTTCCCTACCTGGAGGGGAGAGCAACTCTGCATCTCCTCTCTGCTTAGCCACCACAAAGCAGGAGACCCACAGACCCACAGCACTGTTGGGGCTGTTCCTGGCGTGACCCAGCCATCACCTTGCCCTGGAAGTGGCCCTGGTGCATTAGCACGCTTGCATTCTTAATGACTCCACTTACGGCTGGAAATCATTGTCTTTTGCTCATCCCTAGGGCCCACTGTGGAGAAGGCAATGGCAACCCACTCCAGGACTCTTGCCTGGAAAATCCCATGGACGGAGGAGCCTGGTAGGCTGCAGTCCATGGGGTCACGAAGAGTCGGACACGACTGAGCGATTTCACTTTCACTTTTCCTTTCATGCATTGGAGAAGGAAATGGCAACCCACTCCAATGTTCTTTACTGGAGAATCCCAGGGACGGAGGAGCCGTCTATGGGGTTGCACAGAGTCGGACACGACTGAAGCGACTTAGCAGCAGCAGCAGCAGGATCCACTGACATCTCTCTCATCTCTTGGTAATGATACAGGCTAGAAGCAGACTTCACCCCGGGCAACAGTTTTGTTAATGTGCCAACTTGCACAGTCTTCACAAGGATGGAGATGAGGATACCTTCTGATTTTGAATTAGGTGACGTTCTAATTTTTAATCATCTTCTAGCTTTCTGTATATGGAGGGCTCTGGGCAAACCCTCTGCTGTCTGAACCCACTGTGTGGTCAAGCTCTTTAACAGAATAATTTTGAGGCGAAAAATAAATCTAGGATTGGGTTATTATAACACCAATCCATAGGTGCTCAGAAAATATTTAAGTGGCTATGCACCTATCCACTAATCATTGTAGCCACAGAGACACACATAAAGGAAAAAACTGTTCCATTGCTCTCCAGAGTCATCTCTTCTATATGAGGACTTTCTGCTGGCTTGAATTTATTTAGTTAATTCTAATTTTCACAGGCAAGGGCCACTTCTGTAAGAACGACCACACACCCCATATTGGTAAGACACAATGTCTAAGTTCTGACTGGTGGTGCAGACTTAGAGATGTGGTACAGATTTAATTATCCTTTGCTTAAAGGTGTGCAGGGCAGTGGTTAAAAACACAGAGTCACACTTCACTGCTTGGATTGAACTCTTGACTTTATTACCGACAAGCTGTTTGTCATCAGAGAGGTTATTTAACCTCTCTGGACCTCAGTTTCCTCATCTCAGAATCTGAATAACAGTAACAATATCCCCATGCCATGCAGCTGTGGTGAGATTCAAGTGCTGTTGTAAGCGGTTGGCTATTACTGACAGGATGAGGTGTTGCCTGACTGAGCACACACTTCTCAGTGCTGAGGAGTTCACCTTGCCATCTAGACCTGTCCAAAGTATCCCTCTGACAGCAGAGACCTAGGGGTGTGGTTAGCTGGGGAGATAAGCCCCACTCCCACCAGTGTTGATGGAGGGGGTGTCTTGGTTCTGGCCCCCGAGGTGGGCAGGACAATGGAAGCCTATGGCACTCAGCTACATCTATAGGAGGTTCTCTAGCCAGCAGGGGCTCCGATGGACACTCGTTCCTTCCACCCAAACCCCAGGGGTTTGATTTAAGACTCAGATGAAGGGTCTTTCCCAACGTCCTGACCATGCTGTCTCAGCACAGGCCTCTGGTTTGAGCAGCTGTGAGGATGTGGCTTGGGGGAACTCAGGAGGAAGCACAGAATGCAGAAATTGCTGGCTGTAGCAACAGAATTTTCCCTTGTGCCGGGACTGTGGGGCACTGGCCTCAGGCATCCTCATTCTATCCTTCTCAGCTGTCGGTTGAGGCTTTGTACTACTGAGCGGAGGAGAAGGGGGAAGGGAAGACCCTGATTTGGAGGACTTGGTTTAAGGCACTTGTTAACAAGTGTGAGCCCAGGGAACAGTGTAACATTATTACTGTCATTGGCTGGACCACTACTCATGAATAAGTAGATTGAGCCTACATAGTACATCTGCTCTTTATTTCAGAGTTGATTCAAATAGCTTCACTGACAATATCAAGAACCAAAAGAAAGATTCCTTTCCAGAGCTACCCTTCTTGTAAGTCTTAGGAACAAAGGAATTCATAACCATTTCAGGGTCAACACTTTGACTTGATTCAGCATCAACTTATCAGTTCACTCTGCTGAAAACAAAGTCCTTTCTATGCATAATCTATTAATTTTTTAACCACCAGTGAGCTATGGCTGCTTAAATGGTCCAACATCTTGTGAAATAGTTCTACTTTTTCTTAAAACCAAATGCCTCCATTCTCAACTAGAAACAAAGAGGAAGTAAAATACTACTGTACACGGCCATAGGAATGAGGAAGTGACCTCAGGGTCATAAAACAGAAACTCCAGAAAAAGAATTTAGTGCTGAGAGGAGAGGGAAAAATAACACTCACAAATACTCGTCAATGAGACAGAAATGCTCTCACCCACCTACTTTTCCTAATTAGTAATGTGGCCTCTGTTTTATTAGAGGAAGGAGACAACAGGGAAAATGATATTTCATTTGAAGAGGATTTCATTTCTTTAAATAAAAATAATTCACTTGACTCAGCAATGCCTTTAGAAGTTATTTTGGCAAAACAGAGAGGGTCACTAATTAGCAGACCTAACAATGTAGGAATCTGGTAAATCTGAAAGAAGAGTGTGTCCAACTCTTTGCTGTGCATTTGCGGAGTTTGACTTAGGATTGTTGTAAGGAAATAGAAATGATTCCCAGACTAGCTCTGTCTACCAGGGGAAGGGCTGTACTGCCTTCTTCTCAAGTACTTGGCTAGGCACTCATTAGAAATCTAAAGGTTACAATTAAACTGTTCTACTTTAAATATTCTAAATAGACTGTATGTAGGGGTGTGTGCGTGTGTGTATTTGTCTTTTAGCTTTGTTCCAAAAGAGGGTTGAAGGTGGATTATTTAGATACATAAGAGTCACAATAACATTAATTAGAAGTGGGTAGTAAAAGCAAAGGGGATAACACGGGAAATGATCCACAATGGGTTTGGAAAAGAGATGAATTTAAAACTATATATCACAGATCCTACAGACTTGCTAAGGGCAGCCTTCAAATAAATCTTCAGTCAAAAGGAAAGGTGAATCTGTTACTTCATCCAATGTTCAGAATATTAAAAAAAAAAAATCTATTTGTTTAGGAGAAACACAGCTTTTCTGGAGACCAAGACCTAATAGAACTTTTGCAAGAGGATCTTTATAAGGAGTTTACTTTGTAACATGGTGAATAATGTTCTTGATAATATTCTGATGGTAGACAAAACAGTTCTCTAAGAGAAACTAAACACAGAGAAGGATGCCAGTTGGAAGGTTACTCTTGATAAATGTTTAGAAGTAACAGGGGTCTGATCTTAGGAACGGAGTGACATCGCATGCTGGTGGATTAATGCACAAATCCAAACCAAGGCCATCTCTCCAGTCTTGTATTCCTATCTTTTCCAGAAAAGTGATAAAATTCAGCAAAGCTTATCTTAAGTTCCAGCAATTCTACAAGCCCGTGCAAGCCTGTATCTGGCAGAGAAGTCACACCAACATATTCCAGCTCCTACCCATGACTGATGCAAACCCTTCTCTGAGGGCATATTCCCATGGAGAGCGTGAAGAAAGGGTGAAACTTCAGGCTTCAGACCTGGGTGGAGGAGGCTGAGCTCCATGTCATTAGTGGGCCAGGGTGCAAATCCTGAGAGGATGCAGATCGTTTATCAACTCGGTATAGCAATTCAATAGATAAACTCATCTCCCTGTTGAGCTATAATAGGCCTTGATCACATTAATTTGTGATAAATCAATTGAGCTCCAAGTGGTTTCTTTGCTTGTCTCTCTACCTTCCAATCCAGCCAATTCACTGCTTCAAACTGGACACAAAGTTCCCTTCTTGACTCAAATTCTGCTATACTCTCCCACATATACCTAGGTTCAACCCATTCCAGACAACTATACTTTTCGTTCATAAAATATTGATACTAAATAATAACTCCATGCCCTTTCTCATGTTCTTCTTTCTGCCTGACTGTTTCTTCCCCTCCCTGCATCTGCTTGGCAAAATACAACTGAACTCAGATAAGGCCTCAGATAAAACTCTCCCTTCATTGCCACATCCCTCTTCTACCCCCCAGGGCAGGAGTCATTGCTCCCTCTGCAAACCACGGGTAAAACCCTCAACCTCAGAGCTGTGTGCGTGTCTCTTCTTCCGTGCGCTGGGCCGAACCTCTGCTCATGCCAGCTGTGCCCAGCAGTGCGGCCGCCACACCGCTAATAATCTGCCAGTGCATGATGGATGAATGCTTTCTGTGCCAAAGCCAAGTTCAGTGTGGGGCAAGACTCACTGCTTTAAAATTAGGGTGGAGACTTCCCTGGTGGTCCAGTGGTTAGGACTTCACTTTCCAGTGCAGGGGGTGTGGGTTCAGTCCCTGTTCGGGAAGCCAAGATCCCACATGTCACGTGGCCAAAAAGCCAAAACATAAAACAGAAACAATATTGTAACAAATTCGGTGAAGATTTAAAAAAAACGGTCCACGTTAAAAAAAAATAATAATAATAATCTTAAAAAATAAAAGAATGAGGGTGAATCAGGGACCAGTCATATATAAAGAGGGTTAAACTAAAGGTGCAAGCCCTCCCTGGATCTGGTACAGGTCCCAAAAGGTTGTTGAATGGGTGTATTCTCGTGGACCGGGAGAAACAGGGCCTGGTGAATCCAGCAGGATGGGGCAGGAGGCTGAGAAAGCCCAGCCTGGCGGGCAACAGGTACAGACAGTCAGAGGTGTAGACAAACGCAGGGGTCATCACACAGGAAGGGAATGGGAGCCTGGGACTGGGGAGTGATGGTGGGGTGGCCTCAGTCCTCAGAGGAGTGTCGGATGCTGGGGTCTCTGTGGCTGGAGTCAGAGAGAGCACGTGACTCTCCATCAAGGCGGGAGCAGGAGGGAGCATGGTCCCAGTTCTAGAGGCAAGTAAACAGGCAGGACTGACAGGTTAGTAGGAAAAGCTAAGGCTTTTCCTATAGTAGCCTGGGATCTGAGATGAGAGCGAAACCAGCAGAAATGGATTTTGAATAAAAGTTCCTAGGCATTGGAGCTAGGACTCTGTGTAGTGACTTGGTGCAGGGCTGAGCCTGATGGTTGAGGGGCCTGGGGATGCCCTGGCTTGGGGACAACACTGCCTGTGGAGGTGACACAGCAGAACCTCCTAGATTAAAGCAACACCATGAATAGACTCCAGACCTCTCTCTTATCAAACCCTTTTGAAGAGTGACACCTAGGGGCAAGTGCCTTTTAAGTATGCTCATCACCACCCGTGTGTGAACTGTGAATGTGAAGAGGTTATCTGACTCCCCTGACTTCTTCAGCTCCATCTGACACACATTTGCTAAGTGCCTATTGTGTGCAAAGAACATCTTCACAATGCTTGCCTCCACAAGGCCAAGTTTCATTCTCCTTGCAAACGGTATTGAATGTACACTCTAGGTCTATACTGCATGTCCTATTGGCGTGACTACTGCTCTGATGGAGGTGGGGGGAAGTCATGTTTCTGTCAGTGAGGAAATCTCTACAAACGTGATTAGGCATCAGATGACATTAACATGTCTGTATTATTTACCAAAGCATTAGGTTTCATAATTAGGCTTACTTCCTCTCTGGATGTATGGTATTTAAAATGCATTGTAAAGGCTTATTAACTAACATCCAGGCAATGGCAGCCTGTGAATCTGTGCCTGTCACCACTTCATAAACTCACTAAATACAATGAACTGTGGGGAAGGAAGAAACCTGAGGGGTTCCCTAGTCTCATCTAACTCCTCCTGGGGCAGAAATTGCTCCTCTACCAAATGGAACCACGTGCGGGATGCAGGTCAGATGTGGTCCTGCTGTGATGGATCCTCCGAAGGCAACAGGCAGGGGGCTGTGGCTGGGATAACACCAGGGACCTCATCTAGAAGGGCAGTGGAGGATGTTCTGGGGAGGAGGCCCAAGCATGGGGCAGCTGAACTGGGGGGCAAAGCAGAGGCAGGCCTTGACCGAGTGAGAGAAGGCAGCTGAGAGCCGTAGGGTAAGGCTGGAGGGGGCAGGGTCTCTGAGGAACAGTGTCTGGCAGGGCAAGCTTAGATGTTCAGATTTAATTCAAAAGGAGATGAGAAGCCACTAAACAGTTTAAGGAAAGGGAGTAACACTGTGTCTGGTTCTTAGGTTCAGTTTTTAACCAAATTCTGATTCATTTGGTCTTGAAGGTGATAGTGGTTGAAATGGGACTAGAAGTCAGATCCAAACTCAAATTCAGCATTTTTCCAACTACAATGTTCTCTCCTCATTCTTTTCCTAATCCAAATGACAAAAGAGAAGTAAAAAGTTTGAAATATTTAAAGCTGCAATGATATCATTGATGAAAGAACTTATTTAGGTAAAAGACAAAATGCATAATAGAATAAAGGAAACAATAGGAAGTTGAAATGCCAGGCTAGAAGAAGTACAGGCTAGAATCAAGAATGCCGGGAGAAATATTAATAACCTCAGATATGCAGATGACACCACCATTATGGCAGAAAGTGAAGAGGAACTAAAGAGCCTCTTGATGAAAGTGAAAGAGGAGAGTGAAAAAGCTGGCTTAAAACTCAACATTCTAAAAACTAAGATCATGGCATCTGGTCCCATCACTTCATGACAAATAGATGGGCAACCAATGGAAACAGTGAGAGTCTTTATTTTCTTGGGCTCCAAAATCACTGTAGATGGTGACTGCAGCCATGAAATTAAAAGACACTTGCTGCTTGGAAGAAAAGCTATGGCTAACCTAGACAGCATATTAAAAAGCAGGGACGTTACTTTGCCAACAAAGGTCTGTCTAGTCAAAGCTAGGGTTTTCCCAGTAGTCATGTATGGATGTAAGAGTAGGACCATAAAGAAGGTTGAGCACCGAAGAATTGATGCTTTTGAACTGTGGTGTTGGAGAAGACTCTTGAGAGTCTCTTGGACTGCAAGGAGTTCAAATCAGTCAATCCTAAGGGAGATCAATCCTGAATATTCATTGGAAGAACTGATGCTGAAGCTGAAGCTCCAATACTTTGGCCAACTGATGCGAAGAACTGACTCACTGCAAAAAACTCTGATGCTGGGAAAGATTGAAGGCAGGAGGAGAAGGGGATGACAGAGGATGAGGTAGTTGGATAGCATCACTGATGCAATGGACATGAGTTTGAGCAAGCTTCAGGAGATGGTGGTGGACAGGGAAGCCTGGCGTGCTGCAGTCCATGGGGTCGCAAAGAGTCGGACATGACCGAGTGACTGAACAACATCAGCTAAAATGCTGACACTGTTGTTTTTGGAAGGTGGTCTAGTGGGAAGCATTTTATATCCTGATATTTTAAATATTTAATTGGCTTTTTTTTTTTTTAAGGAAACATTTACTACTTTTAAAACTTGGGGGACTTCCCTGGTGGTCCACTGGTTAAGACTCCACACTTCCGATGCAGGGGGCGTGGGTTCCATCCTGGGTTGGGAAACTAAGATCTCACATGCTACGTGATGGGACCAAAAAACAAAATTAAAATTTAGGAAAAAAACCCCACATTCTTACATAAAGTAAATGGGAAGCCAAGTTTCATTTTCCAGGGTTATCGGTGTATTTGTTTGGGAGTATGTTGTATAATTGTTCAGGGACATTTCAAACAAAATGATCCTCAAATACACCACCAGTGGGAAAATCATTGTTTTTTTTTTTAAAAATCTCTTTAGTAAAGGAGAGTTATTTCCACCCCCCCTGCAGAAATTTATTGATCAAAATCATCATCATTGCAACATATCTATTTAACACCCTAAACAGGGTGCTACTGAAAGCAAACCAGATGATCTTGGGTTCAAGGATTGGGCCTTGGTGTGTCTTATTACAGCTTGTTCCTGAACTCTGCCCTATTCTAGAAATGACTCATGAATCTGGTCCTAGGTTCAACCAGCTACTTCGGAAAGGAGAGGGGGTGGGACAGAGCCGCACTTTCCTCTTTCAGTTCCCCTGACCCCAGTCCTCTCATTACGGACTCAGTAGGCTTTTCTGTCTTTGTGGAGCAGGCTCCCCTCACCCTTGACAAAAGTGGGTCAACTATTTACAGTGATTTAAATGTGCTGCGTGCATTCATGAACCTTATCAACTCAAATTTAGTGGTTCGCTGGAACCAAGGACACCTTTCCTTCAAAGAATAAATATATATGACGCTTCCTACCCAACCTAGAAATGGCAGCTTTGTCATACATGATCCTTGGATGCTCTTTAGAGAGTTGGAAGATGCTCTCCTCCCCTGACTTTGCAGGACTTCATCTCAAAAAGGAGCACAAGATGAGAAACAGAAAATATTCTAGAAGGCTTAGTAGTATGTTTAAAAAAAACAACAACACACACACAAACACAACTGTCAGCAGGTCTGAGTCAAATGATGAAAAAACTTGCTGCTCATCTTTGTCAAACTGGAAATTTTAGCAATTCTGCATATGTAACATTGTATACATACATGTATAATATAAGTGTTTAGCCTTTTTCCTCTTGAGAGTGAGGAGGGGAAAAGGCGGGGAGACCAGCAGAGAAGAGGTCAGGCAGAACAAGCAGAGCTCAGACCCCTACTTGCTCCTTAATAGGAACGATGCTATTTTTCAGGTTTTCTATATTGTAGTGCTGCTTGAGATCTCATTTCAGAGAGGGCTTCTCATCCTAAAAGTGTTCAAAGTTGGAAGAGCTGCTGTTATACATGTGGCATGGACACCTCATTGACAGTTCCTGCTCTAGTCCGGGTCCTGAGCCAAGCATTCTACATATTTCATGTAAATAATCCCTAAAAACCCTATTTGAGGTGGGTCTTAGAATTCCCACCCCACAGAGGAGGAAACTGAGGTTCTGAAAGGATACGTAATTTGTATTATATTCGTAGGTTTTAAGCCGCAGAGCCAAGATGCACACTAAAGTTGGTCTGCTCCAAGGCCCATCCTTTCAACTACAATGCCATGCTGATCTGTTTAAGGTTCATTTACAGGCACTTATAGAGTATGCCAGTCCTGTAAAACAGTCATAGATAAATACAATAAAATTGACAAAGGTATGTTTTTGGCAGTACACATGCACCTAGAATGTTGCTTTAATGAAAGCAGTTCTAATGGCTCAAAAAACAAGCTTTCAGTCACAGAGGATGTAGAAATGCTTCCAGACTGGAGGGAGAGGCTCCCTGCAAAGAATTGTTGCTTTGGGAGGAAGCTGTCCGGACAGGGAGTGAGCCTGTCTGTGGCCTCCCCAAACCCCAAGTCTTTTCATTAAAGAATATTTTGAAACTTAAAAATGACAACAAGGAAGACTAAAGGGGAAGTATTGCTGGGATTTGTGGGGTGATACGGGCACTGTAGGATGGGAATTTTGTCAACAATAGTTCAGATGAGCAGTCATTTTAGGGACAACCCCTGGCCAGAAGGAAGAGAACATACATAGAGAAACATGGAGAGACTGTTGTCAAGACCCTCGTGTCTGTCTAGGTGTTTAAATGGCACTATTGCTGCTGTGTTTGTTCAAAGCGGATGAACCTCATCTCCAGGAGACGAGAAATGACTATTTATTATTTGCCGCTGTTGTTTAGTTTCTAAGTCATGTCCGACTCTTTTGCTACCCCACGGACTCTAGCCTGCCAGGTTCCTCTGTGCATGGAATTCTCCAGGTAAAAAAGCTAGAATGGGTTGCCATTTCCTTCTCTAGGGGATCTTTCCAACCTAGGGATCAAACCAGCAGCTCCTGCATTGCAGGTGAGTTCTTTACCACTGAGCCACCTGGGAAGCCCTAATGAGTATTTCCCTGCTCCCCCTTTAAATGGTAAAACTCTTCCAGGTTGTGTGTGTGTATGTGTAACCATTTTTCTCTTCCAGAAAGCTGTCACAATATGTGATCTTTTTAACCTTAAAGAAAAACAGGACTGAAATGTGTCAAATCCCTGGAAATAGTCTGCAGCCCAGTTGAATTTACACAGAAAAACACTATAAGTCCTAAGACCATCTGGCCACAGAGATCGCAGTTTCTCTGACAACACCCCTGGTGCTGTGGAAGGGGAAGTCCGGTAACCACCACATCGAAAATCAGCCAGGAGAACAAACAAGCACAGACAGGTTTCAAAACAATACATTCCAGTTCCCGTTCCCCTGAATGTCAAGGCCCATGGCATCTCCCAAGGTTAATATGAGCCTCAAGAAGACACTCAGAAAAGAGAGTGAGTTCTGAAATGCTGGATGCCAATCAAACCATGTTTCAAAGGTGTTAAGGGGGAGGCTGTTTAAAGGGAGCTTGAGACCAACATGCATATAAAGTAATCACTCATTGCCTCTGCTGGTCTGGTTTGTGTTTTGATGGCTTTAAAATAGGTGTATTGCAATAGTCATGACAACTTTTCTGAGTTCATTCACAGTTATTAAATTTGAAGGAGCAAACATTTTACTCCTTGGGTATTTGAAATACTATTTGATAGTCAAAAGTGGATGTAGACCAGGAAGGAATAAAAGAGAAAGTCAAATGCGGACACCCTTAGAGAGATGGGAGACCCACAGAGGAGCGGGTGGACAGGTGAGCGGGACAACCTGAAGCTCTTGGGACAACCTGTAATAGAGCTGACAAGGTTTCCAATGAGAGAAGGGACCTTCCTTTACAGAAAGAGACAAGCAAGAATTCCTTGTGTTATTAATAGTAACTGATAAATACACACCTGGAGCAAAAATCAAGAGAAGCTCACCATCATTGGTGAGTCCTAAAAAGACATGTAAAATCTGGATCTTCTAGGCAGCATCTTGATTAGGTAAATATTCAAAGGCTAAACCTGCCTGCCAGGAGTTCTTCCTAAAAGCCCTCTCTTCAGGGCCACATCATCCTGCTATATATCAATGGGACTATATTAACCAGTCCCATTGATGATGGAATACCCCTACTTGCTGTTTGGTTTTAGGAGGGGATGAGTGGGAAGCAGCATTTTGCACTTGGGGCAGGAACAGACGAGACTGGGAGGAGGTGGGGTGTGGGGGGCGGGGGGAGTCATGCGAGCAGTGGGTGGGCAGAGGCAAGAGGAGACTCAGAGCGAAGTGAGAGGTGAGACTGCGGTACCATCTGGTCGGTGTTCCCAGCAGGCAGTCAAGAGGGAAGCAATTACCTGAAATTTCTGGAAGTGTAGACTTGTTTTCTTTCCAGAAGTCCCCATCACAAACAGGAAGTCTGGAGTTAGCACGAATGGCACTCTCTCTTTATTAATGCCCAGGAAACTTTTATAATTTCCAAGAATGTGCCCAAAGTCAATATGAAATAGATTTCCTTAAGAAAAAAAAAGTCTGACGTCATTATACCGGCAACGGCACTTGCAAACAACACCCTGGTCTGTTCATTTCTTGACATATTTTGCAGTTGACTGAAAATGAGCTATCTTGAGTGTGAGAGCTATTTTTACTCTCTGCTTGTGATATATTTTGTCTTAGCAGGTGTGTGCCGTAAGTAGCCACAAAGCACTCTTCGAAACATGCATAGTTTTGATATCCTTCTGATGCTCTTTAAATGACAGCCAAATACCATTAAAAAAACTCTTGTCTCAGAACTATTCTTACAAACATAAATCCAAACTCTCTGGCGTATATATGTCACCATTATGCCTAAGACTCTCTTACACCCTTTATGGAACTCAGGAGAGACAGATGTCTCACTCTTACAAATAAAACATTTGAATTTCCTTTGGGTCAGTTTCTACCACTGTCCCTGTCACCATCACACCTCCCTTCATCTCTTTTCATTTATTCAGCCCTCTGTCATCTGAATGGTCCATAAGTGCATTATCTCTTGATCCCCAAAGGTAATCAGCAATTTACCCCAATATGGTGTTGTTTTTTTTTTTTTTTTTTCTTTTTCCCCAGGCTTCACTCTTACACTGGGGCTTCCCTGGTGGCTCAGATGGTAAAGAATCAAATTTCTTAGAGAAAAATGTCATGGCATGCCGCCAATACTGACCACTGTTAGACAGTGAACCAGAAAGGATGGGTAAGTTAGGAAGGCGCAGCATTTTAGATTTAAGGGCACTGGTGACTTTAAAAACATCTTATTTATTTGGTTGAGCAGCATGTGGGATCTTAGTTCCCCTACTTGGGATCAAACCTGTGCTCTCTGCATTGGAAGAATGGAGTCCAACCACTGGACCCCCAGCAAATTCCCTTACTGGTGACTTTTTCATTGCTTCTCTGTACCATCTGACTTTGCTGATCATAGCCACCTTCCTAGCTTTCCAGCTACTGTCCAGCTTGTCCTTCTGAAGTCTCCTTTCCTGCTCTTTTTCCATTACTCACTCCTGGGTTCCCCCTAGGGTGATCACAGCCTCTGTGTCTCTATACAATAATGACTTCTAGATCTGTGCTCCAACCTTGACTTCCATTTAAAAGTTACTCTGTGCTGGGTGGGGGAGGGGAGGTGGGTAGGGTGAGGCTGCGTAGTTAGTATTTAATGAGTTCCCATTAGGTAAGATGAAAAAGTTTTGGAGATGGAAGGTGGTGATGGTTGTACAGCAATGTGAGTGCAGTGAATGCCACCGAAATAGATGCTTAAAACTGGTTAAAATGGCAAATTTTATGTTAGGCATATTTTACCATAATCAGAAAACATTACTCTATAATAAAACTCACCTGTCTCTGAGATCATAATATTGTCATTGTGTCTGTCGCCTATCCCAAGAACAAAGGTTGCCACACAGTAGCCAGCACAGGAATAAACAAATCTCTCCACCGCTGCCTGAAACTAATTAAAATGCATCTGAATATTAGTTGTGTTCTAACTATAAAGAGCAGCATGAATCTATTACAAAGGACTCCCCAAAAGATGCTATTATGGGAATCATTTTCAGGGAGCAAGTCAGTGGTACCTGGTTTCATTAAAGTTTTATCTTTGAGGTGCCAACTTTCTCCATTGCTCTCCTTACATTCTAGGTGAAGATACAGTGACTCACAGCATGAGAAGGAAACGATAGTCAAAGGACAACAGTAATGTAATCAAAGCGTTCACTGCCTCTCCACGCATCACTTGGCAACAACAATCCAGACCCCATAATGATTCCTCCTTTGTTGGTGAACATATGTTTGCTTGTGACCACTTAAAGTATGCATGGGTTCACAAATCCACATGTATAACAGACAAATAAATGCTACTAATTATATTCCCTCCCCCAAAAAACTGCTACCCATGCAAACGAGAAGTGCTAATCCTGTATAGCAGAATTTTAACCAGCAGCCAAGCAGCCTAACCACACAGCTTGTGAAGGACTTGCACATGTACTTCCGAGGAATGGAAGTAGCATTTTCAACATCCCTAATTTACCATTTAGATTAGGGTGCAGGGGTAAATTGCAAATTACTTTTTATGATCTGGAGTGTTTCCAGATCAGAAGGAGTTTGTCTGTGGTAACTAAATTTTTCTGCTTAACGACAAAAAATAGATGGTCCGAAAAAGTGCTAACAAATTACGTCCCAGAACCAAATTTTATGCAAAGCAGGTCTGATAATCAAAAGAGAAGCAAATGCTTAGTGAGATCTGAATGAGTGCCTCTGTTTTGCACAGATCTACTATGTCACCAGCATTTAAACCCGCATGAGCTCAGGAAGAAAGTGTTCCACAGTGTGTTAGGAGGCATGGCAATGCAGACCCTTTGAAAACATGTCATTAGACTGCTGTATCTGACAGTTTCTCAGGAGCCTTGGGAGTGGACAGAAGCAGGAGCTTACCTTTTCTTCAATAGGGCATTTTTCTTTGAGCCAGTGACTCAGCACTTCATCTTTAAAGGCTCCCGTGTTGCCCACTGTACTTTGCTGAATTTTGGCGATCGTTGTGGCATCTTTTACGATCTCAATCATTCCTGTGGGAAGATGCAATGATCTGATGTGAACTGGAGCCAAGCACCTGACCCAGAGGAAGAAAGGCTGTGTCTTTGTTCAGAGGCGGGCAGAGAGCTTTCTTAACCAGAAGGTTATTTTCCAGGTTCGTGCTGGTGGTTTCCTTATGAGGAAGAGAAAGAAAAGGAGGCGGATAGGGAAGTTGTGTGGGACCTGCTTTCAGTATCCATGAATGAAAAGAGGAAAGGGCTGGTTTTTGATAAGCAAAACCATTAATATGCCAAGCACATCTTTCTTCACTTGGCAACCTGTTCCTTTTTCTTTTTTAAATTCCAGAGTCAAATGGGAAGGCTGTTCTCTACTTCTCAAATTGGAAACTGGAATAAAACTTTGTTTAATTGAAATTAAAATGTGAAATGTCTACAAAAGCACCTAAGAGGAGAGTACATAATAGCTTTGATAATGTGAAGTCAGGCTCATAAAACAAGTGGTAGATCTTTCCATTTACTTTTGAATGTTTTTTGTGAGAGAGAAATTTACTGTGCAATGAAAAGAGTGAAAGTTTAGAGGAGGGAACAAGTTCTTGTTAAAATCATTTCCATATGTAGTTACAAGGAATTAAATCATGCATTCATGTATTTTCAACATGTGCATATTAAACTGAAAGTAACATTCACTAGCCTTGGAACATCTTCCTTTTATATGGATTATGATTGTAATTTTTCATTTATTAAAGGCCTACACTGAAGGGATGACGGTCTTAAAAAATTTGGGCGGGACCATGTGGTATGCAGAATCTTAGTTCCCTGATCAGAGATTGAACTCGTGCTCCTGAAATGGGAGTCCTAACCACTGGACCACCAGGGATGTCCCCTGGGATGATGGCCTTTCAAATGAGCTGAGCAGTATATTCATCTCCCGAGGTCCCCACATACCTATTTTGTCACCAGTTGAAATGCAACCATATGGCAGGAGGCACAGATCCAAAGATTCAGTCTCCCAAATGGACTCCATGATTCGTAGAATCTGGGCATCAAAACACAAAACCGTTTTTCTTACAAATATATATTTCTCTTCTCCATTAAAAATGACAACAATCTTTTCTGGTAACACAAAATAGTGAAGTGAATGTAAAATATATAAGTAGTGAATGTACTCTTATTTGTCAACCTGGTACTCTAATGTTTCCCTTCCTTGGGACCCTCAGTTTTGGCTCCTGAGTGGTACTTTGGAGAAGAGGAAAGTTGGATTTCTTTGGGGGTAGGTTTTAGCCATGATTCATCTATTATTCCTAGTTATGTATATTTTGCCATAATAAATATAAGTTCCATTCTAACATCTTTACACATTTTTATCCATAAGGCCCTCTTGGGCTCCAACCAGGGCAGCAGTAACAATGACAATAATGATAACTGACATTCATTGAGGCTGTTTTATGTTGATCCTTTGCATTAACCCTCTAGTGTGGATATGAATATTATTCCCATTCTTTTTCAGATTCTTTTCCACTATAGGTTATTGCAGATACTGAGTAGAGTTCCCTGTGCTATAGAGTAGGTCCTTGTTTATCTATTTCATATATAGTCGTGTGTATCTGTTAATTCCAAACTCCTACCTTATCCCATCACACTTTCCCCTTTGGTAACCATAGTTTTGCTTTCTATATCTGTGAGTCTATTTCTGTTTTGTAAATAAGTTCATTTGTACCGTATTTTTGATTCCATGGCTTGCCTATTTTAAATAAACCACATGACATATTAGAAATTATGTTACTTCTACAGTATTGAACAACTAGGGTTCAGCAAATATTACTTTACAAATCTGCAAAGCTAAAATTTATGTTTAAAAGTATGAAAATGATCGACATTGATACCTTCATCATCCACCTTCTGTTCTAAAAATCTGTTCACTCTTGTTATGTAAACTGCATGAATTCTCCAATCATCTCCCTATTCATCTTCTCCCGCCATCCTATCAGATCATTTACTTGAATTTGTGTATGTGGATATATACCAAAGGTGACGTATGTAAAGAGAACATCTGTGAGTGTATGTTGTTCGTTGTTTAGTCGCTAAATCATGTCCAACTCTTTGTGACCCCATGGACTGCAGCTAGTCTTTCTGTTCTTCACTGTCTCCTGGCGCTTGCTCAAATTCATGTCCATTGAATGTGTAATGAATGAATGTGAATGAATCAATGAATGTCAATGAATGTGAATAAAGCGGATGCTTGGGGGTCAATGTATCTCTATTCCATGTTACCACACTAGGAATGGGGTGTATAGAAAAGAAGTTAGGTGAGGGATGTGTTTCAGGTTATTTGGGAATGCTGGATATGCATCTCTTCAGGAGTGGACAGAACCATGAGGCTCACTAGATTCATATCTAATGGTCTGTGGCCATACTCCCCCAGTGAAAACTCATATGTTATTTTTGATCACTGTTCATTATACAAAATAGGAGAATGGAACAGGGTCAGTAGAAGGTATTTTTTTTACAGCTAGTATAGACTTCTTTTTTTGAACAACTGAAAAAAAAATCCTTGACAGCAGTATACCTGTAAAATAAGCATGTCTTGGCGTAGATCATCGCCGTGTTTAAAGATAATTCCAATTGTTTCATTTGATAGAGCTGTAGGGTCGGCACATTTAAACTCAAGCCACAGGGGTTTTTTCTTAGAGGCCATCACTTTACATTTTTCAATCTGTAAGAAAACAGCCACATGTTTCCTACACACAATTGAAAACACATTGTGGAGACATACATCTTCCTGCAAAGCATCACCATAAATACCTAGGAAAAAGTTTTCAGTTGGAGAAGGATTTCAGTGATTTGGGTAAAATGCACATGGCATTTTCACCAAATCCAAAAATGCTAGTGAAACCAATTCACAACACTTAAACCAGTGGTTCTCAAAGTGTGTTCCAAGGAAACCCAAGCATCTGTGGAGTGCCTAAGAGGCATGGCATATCCCATCTTCTGATATTCTACTCTCAAAGGATTCTTGTACTTTTATGTCCCCTCTAACACAGAGCAATTTTGCTGTTATTTGTTTATATATTTGGCCTCATTCTAAGAATTAATTTGAAAAAAGAGTTCTGTTGCTACCATAGTGTCTAAACGTGGTTGTTGCAAAATTAGATGCAATCTAATTCTAGGCCAAATCTCAGAAGATGAAATTTAACAGCAATAAATGAAACCCTTGCACTCAGATATTATACAATGCCTTTCCCCTCCAAAAAACCTACATAACATCAAAATGAATTCAAGGTGGGAGAAAGGTGATTTAGCAGCCACTCTTCCCAAATAGAAAATCTTAGGAGTTATAGCCAAGAGTGAATTCATTATGGATTAAAAATGTGATCTTAAAAAAAAAAAATAAAAAGTGTGATCTTAAAAAAAAAAGCAAATGATATGAAGCTGTATTACTATATCATTATTCCTACCAAGTTCTAGGCCTTCCCCAGTGGCTCAGCAGTAAAGAATCCACCTGCAATACAAGAGATGCAGATTTGATCCCTGGGTGGGGAAGATCCCTTGGAGGAGGGCACAGAAACCCACTCCCCTATTCTTGCCAGGAAAAACCCATGGGCAGAGGAGCCTGGCAAAGAGTCAGATAGGACTGAAGTGACTGAGCATGCACCAATTTCTAACTTCAAAAGGAGAGTAGGTAGTGTGTGCTTTTGCTAAAGAGCCAGATTACTGCTGATTGTATATAAAATTAAACATGGATTAAAGACTTAAATATGAGAATTAAAACTTTAGGAAAAAAATTTGTCACATTGAATTAGGAGGTGTTTCTCCACTTTGGCACTACTAACATTTTGGACTGGATAATTTTTTGTTTGTGGGGGTGGGGGGAGGCTGTCCTGTGTATTGTAGGATATTTAGCAGCATCTCTGGTCTCTGCCCACTGCATGCTGGTAGGATTGTCTCAATTGGAACAATCGAAAATGTCTCCAGACATTACCAAACATCCCTTGGTGGAGGAGGTGGGGGTTCACCCCTGGGTGAAAATCATTGGATGAAGCAAATATTTCTTAGGATACAAAATGTGTGAACCATAAAAGAAAAAATGATAAGTTGAACTTAATCAGAATTAAAATATTCTGCTTTTTGAAATACATTAATAAGAAAATGAAAAAGTAATCCATAAACTGGGAGAAAATATTTGTAAACTATATACCTGATAAAGGATTTGTATCCAGAATATATAAGTAACTCGTAAATAAGAGTAAAAAGGTAGCCCAAATTAAAAATGAATGGAAGATATGAAAAGAAGCTTCTCAAAAAAAAAAATGGAGAACAAACACATAAGATGCTCAACATCATTAGGGAAATGAAAATAAAAATAACATTGAAGTACTACTTCATACCCATTTGAATTGCTAAAATTAAAAAGATTGATTATAACAAAAGCTACATATTGTATGATTCCACTTTGTGACATTCTAGAAGGGGCAAAATTTCATGATGGAAAAGAGATCTGTTATCCAGGATGGAGTACGGAAGGAGGAAAGGACTAATCACAGAGCCATATGAAAGAATTTTTTCTACAAATTTCTATTAAAATATTCTGTCTTGATTTTGTGATGGTTCAGTTCGGTTCAGTCGCTTAGTCATGTCTGACTCTTTGCGACCCCATGGACTGCAGCATTCCAAGCTTCACTGTCCTTCACCAATGTCCAGAGCTTGCTCAAACTCATGTCCATTGAGTCGGTGATGCCATCCAACCATCTCACCCTCTGTCGTCCCCTTCTCCTCCTGCCTTCAATCTTTCCCAGCATGAGGGTCTTTTCTAATGACTCAGCCCTTCACATCAGGTGGCCAAATAATTGGAAGTGGTGGTGATGGTTCTGTGGTTGTGTACATTTGGCAAAGCTCACTGAACTGTAAACTTGCAACAGATACATTTTATTGTATACAAATGGTTCCTCAAGAAAGCTGACTTAAAATGGATGGGAGATTGCCCAGTGCTGAGGTTTTTAGTACACAGCAGTTGAGGAACGGCTTGACAGAAGCCCATCCAGGGACTTTCCAGCTTCCCTGTCTCTCTGTAAATGTCAGCTTTTATCCACTAAGGCCTGGTGAAGCAGGCAGAGACATTGTCAAGACATGAAGACCACAAGGAGACATCAAGATGATACCTACCACCAGTGCGCCTGCCTTCAGTCCAGGGTCATATGGAACTCTAAAGCTTTGGGGGAGGTTCAAATTCTGCAGGATTTCAAGCTTTTGCTTTAGTTGGAAAATAACTGTAATTGTCAAAAGCACACAAGATTTATATGAGTTTAAGAAATTACCAATGTCACCTATAACATTTCCTGAAGTCACACATATTCACAACATTCTATACATTTGGTAAGGTGAAGAATAGGAGAAAAGGGAGTAGGTCTCTGTCCTTGAGGAACTAACCTTTCACGGTGACAGGCTTACTGAGAGCAACAAACTATGCACACACATTACAACAGGGGACAGAAATATCTGAATATATAAATATGCATACCCAGACAGGTACAGAAGGATGCTTTATGAATAATGCTAGGGAATTACTGTAGTTTTCTTTCCAACATGTGAAACTTTAAACTGCCATCTGATTTAGGAAACATATCTGAAGACCATAATAAATGGAATTTGGTTAGGGTTTGGTAAATTCCTTTCAAAAGAGGAAGTTAGGTTGTATGGAAATAACATGACAGCCTCAAAATTCTAAAGGCAAATATATAAATGGAAAATTACTGCCTGGGTAACAGACTGGAGGTTGGTACAAATTTTCCCCTTTCTTTCTTACAAAAAAGGTAAGATTATTATCACCATTATTTTTAGGAGAGAGCATTATAGGTATATTGAAAAAGAATCAAAGGGAAAAATGGAAAATCAAAATATTCAAAAGCTTAAAATTGGTTGAGTATGTTAGTGAGGGTCCATTATGAGCTATAATGCTGAATCTAGGTATACAAGCATAAGAGATAATTCCTAGCTCAAGGCTCATACAGCTCAATAGACCAGAAAAATGTGTTAATAGCTTTAATTTAACATAGTATCAACTAAAACCAATGGGAATATAGATAAAGAGTGAGTCATTTAGAATTTCTTAGAGATAAGACAACACTGGAACACAAAGGGGGTGATATATATATTTTATAAGAAGTACATATATAAATAAATATACATCTTGCAACGTATGATGTATACATATACATATATATTAAAAAATTGAAAAAATTCTCAATAATTCATTACTTTGAAAGAGTGAAGATTTGAAAATTATATGCATGTTTTGAAAGATGGGGCAGAAAGGGTAACTATTTGGAAATAATTAATCTTTGTGTGTGTGTACATGCACAGTTGCTCTTTAAAAATACATCTTACATCTGCATAATGCAGTTTTAATTTTTCAAAGAGTTTAACATCTATTATCAGACATTCATCATTAGAATGTAAATGTAATTTCAAAACTTATTAACTTGTAAAGGGAGAACTTGAAAGTTGCTTACTGAAGAAAGATGGGAAATTAAAAAAATGTATTCTTGGCTACCGTGGGGAAGGTGTGACTTGCCTTCCAGAAGGAAGAAGGATCCAGGGATGGTATATGGAGAGAAAGGCATTTGGAAAGAGCACCAAGAAAATCGAGCCACCCGTACCTTGGGAGCTGACGTCATACTTTTCGGCAGAGAGTGATTTAATATCAATGGTGACTTTTTGTAACATGTCAATTACTTGGACTTGTTGAGTGAAGTCCCGTAGCATGGCCGTGCCACAGCCCCTCAGGTAGGCCTCCAGGATCACTGCAAACCTCTGCTGATAGTGTCTTGACTGGGCAATCTCACTTCTCAAGAACCAAAACAAGAAGTGACCAATTCTTTTGTTCTGAGGGTGGAAACAAGAAGGTTAAAATTATTATGACTAATGCTCCAGATCTATCAGTCAATTCTCGATAACCTTTTAAATGCCATGCTCTTATCAAAATGGAAGTACTTACTCTTAAACCACGCTTCAGCAGAAATCTGGCAAGGGCACTGTCATGGTATGGTTCAAATTTCACAGCCTAAGGAAAGAACATATTGGCATTTGTAGGACTGCATTCTCCATTGGTTAATCAGGAAACAGGAAATGGAGAAAAATTGGTCTCTGTCTTAGTGGGTTTGTGTGGATAGGAGGATGAGAATCTGACCAGTCACTTAAGTTCAGCCCTTTCTCTTCAAGGACACTTTGGGCCAGCATGAACCACTTGCTTAAGGACCAGGATTAGAAGCCAGAACTCTTGACTCACAATAATGTGCTCTTGATAACTTTAAAAATGAAGAGGTGAGGGCTTTTGTTCCCATAAAGGGCTTACCTGATTTTTACTGGAAGGATAGAAGAGAAAGATGGAGACAAAACTATATAAGTGTAAGGAAAGATAGGTTGTTGGGAAGAAAATAGACAGTGGGGATACTGTACACTTGGGGAGAAAAATATGTTAGATATGAAGATCCTAAAAATTGTGTAGCTCCTCTTCTGCTCAAGATATATGCTTGGTATCTCACTAGCAAGTCACTGAATGGCCTCCCAGGTTCTTAAAGCAACAGAGTAATCATTACTCCCTTCTATAATTCAGAGTATACAGGTTTTTTGCCTGAAAATCTCTCATTTTATCTGCTTCCTCAAGTTTAGCAGTGTTTAGTAGTTTTCATATCACTTGGCTAATACGGAGATATTTACATAGGTGGCAGCCCTATGGCTGAAAAAAGAAAACAACAAATTAAAAGTAAAAAAAAAAACAAAATAGGGCCCAGGTGGGTGATTGCCCCAAACTCTGCCCCTACCCCCTATCTCATCTGCTTCCCCAGGGCAACCTGGGCAATTAAAAATGTAGGGGCTTCCCTGATGGTCTAGTGGTTAAGACTCTGTGCTTCCAATTCAGAGGTCACGGGTTCATCCTTAGTGGGGGAACTAAGCTCCTACATGCTACTTGGCCAAAAAAAAAAAAAAAAAAAAAACCTGAAAAATAATTAAATTCTAGTGGGTGCATGGATATTTATTACATCATTTTCTGTACTTTTCTGCATGTCTGCAATAGATCATAATTATCAAAACATGTATATTATCTATGGTGAAACAGATCACCAGCCCAGGTTGGGTACATGAGACAAGTGCTCAGGCCTGGTGCACTGGGAAGACCCAGAGGGATCGGGTAGAGAGGGAGGTGGGAGAGGGGATCGGGATGGGGAATACATGTAAATCCATGGCTGATTCATGTCAATGTATGACAAAAACCACTACAATATTGTA
Organism: Dama dama; assembly: GCF_033118175.1. NCBI lineage: Eukaryota > Metazoa > Chordata > Mammalia > Artiodactyla > Cervidae > Dama > Dama dama. The sequence continues at coordinate 45,576,700 of NC_083698.1, read as the reverse complement.
AAGTAATTAGCTTCCAACTAATAAAAATAAATGAAAAAAAAAATAAATGCAGTAAGACTAACAAATACTGTTTGATTATTAGAGGTGCATATATAAAGTTACAGGATAAATGGGATATATAAGCATAAAGAGAAGTTTAAAATTAAATATCTCAGGAGTATTTCCTTTATAAATAGACATGGTCTATCCTTTTCCCTAAGAAACAGGAGAAATTTCCATTCACTTTATGTTTTAGGGCCTGGGAACTTTTGGGTATGATTTCTAATCCTTACTTTGGTTTTCCAGTTTGGAAATGATCAATACTGACTTGATAATATTTCAATTATCCCCATGCTTTCAAAGATGACATACGCTCAAATTGGTGCCACTGTAACTGTAGTTAAGATCTTAATTCTGAGAATGTGGTTATTTAGCCACCAGTAGTCACTTCAGAAATGTTACTAAGTTTTTAACCCAAACGTGAGTCTTTTTGACCTTCTTTGTGTTTCACTTCTGTAAAGATGATGCAGGTCTCAACCAGGAGACCATTTTAATCAGGAATGAATGAGTCATTTGGCCACATCTGCAAATGACTACTCTTCTTCAAATTTAGGACCACAAACTCAATGTTAATATCACTGACCTCTTTTATTTACACGTTTCTAAGAAGAATATTATTCATTTTCCGAGCCTACAAAGTTCACTTGTGAAAATGACAATGTAAAATAATTCAAGGCCCAATGATGGACTTGGGACTTGAAACAGATCCCTTGCAAATTTGCCTCATATTCTTTTTGTTATGGCAAGCTAGAAGACTGAGGATACTTCAATTTTCATTAAATTCTCATTAATGTTTAGGCTAACCTCTGAACTCATGGGCAGAGAAAAACTTTGGTTATATTTGATTAGATAAAGACAAAGGCCAACTTTATTTCAACTATCTGAGTAATGGGAAGGTGAAGATTCAAAGTTTGGACTAGCCAAAATTTGTATCAGAAAACTCCAGAAACTGCCTATAAATATAGATAATGATTAGACAGTTTGGTGTCCAACAGTTAGCCTGACAAACATCACCTACTCGGAGCTGTCCTTGGCTTCTTCAATCTAAATTAAGTGTCCTCAGGACCCCTGACCATTTTCTCATAACATTCTATAGCTTCTCCTCAAAGCGTTTGTCACAATATGTTATTCAGTATCTGCCTGTATGTACACTCATTTGATGTCTGTCTCCATGAACTACAGGCTACAGTAGGGCAGAGTCCAGCTGTGTTTTGATCACTGCTCTATATCCAGCAACCAGAAAAGGGGAAGCACTCGGTCTGAGTTGTTGAATTAATGAATGAACACATCTGCTCTGTAAAATAGAATTCTCTTCCAATTCCTGTCTTCCCTCTTCCTTGTCAAGCAGCACAATATACTATGAGAATGTCTATAGTGAGCAAGAGAACCGGTCCTCCTTTATTTAACTTCCTAAGGAAACCTTTGACAGATGATTTAGTCTCTCTGGACACAGGGAAAGGCATATGAAGAAGAGTAGAAACTGAGTACCAGACCTGTCTAAAGAGAGGGGCTTTCAAGGTCCCATCCAGAATTGAGACGTTACTCTATGAATTGTGACAAACATGATCAGAGGGTATGACCTTTTCTCTCTAGGACATACTATCTTGCATACATGCAGATATTGGGAAGCAATGAAAAGAGCAGACCTGTTGTCGGACCTCTGGGTTTGAATTTGTCTTTCAAAATATGTGACCTTGGGCACATTACTTAACCTCTCAGTGTCTCAGTTTCCTTATATATAAAATGCAAATATTAACTGGACTGCTATCAACATTGTTGGGAGAGTTAAGTGTGATAATACATGAAAAATACGTAGATCACTTGGAACCTTGGCATAAGGGAGCATTCAGTAAGTCAAGTCTATCATCAACAGAGTAAACTCTCATTCCCACTGGGCCAGTTCTCCTAAAAATGTGGAATTATTCATGTCATCAAAATGCTGGTCAGAAAGCCCTCAAAGACAGAAAAAGTAAAAGGGAACATTGACTACTAAAGTAGATCTACTTTGACTGATAATTGACTCTTTGGACAATGTGCACTGGAAGATGGCTTAATATGGCGCCTGTCTGCACATGCAGATAAATTCCTTGAGATGAGTGCCTCCCCTACCTGGACCAGTTGGAGCAGGTAATGCAGAACGTCATCATCTTCCAAGCTCTCCAGTTTCTGAACGGCAATGGCTCTTACATTTTCATCCGAAAAGTTGCAGTCTAGGAGTTGCATCGTTAATCCAACATCCAAAGCACTTTGATCCCAGACCTCCCTTCTGGCTAACAATTGATATGTTTTGGCCACAATTTCTTGCTGTCCCCATTTCACTGAGCTAAAGAGCTTAGGGTATGCTTTGGGATCCTTAAGGCTTTCATATCTGAAATGCCAAAGCAATTCTTTGTCTTCTGCAGTGAGAGGGTTAAGTGGATCAGTGGCTATGATTGCCTCCAGTTGCTTCCGAAGTTGGTTGGGCATTTCTGCTCGTACCCGGTCCCCTTCCGGGTCAGGGGTGGGCTGATGCTTAGGCAAGGCAATGGGGTGACAGTAATTGTCCAGGAGAATGGAGATGGACATTGAGTTTTCCTTGTCGGGGTTGGTGGCAGATGTGAGCTTGTCTGCATTGAAGCTCCCTTGGTCTTCCCCCTTCCCAGATAACTGCCACATGTGGAGCACGTACTCACCGTGGCGTAGGAGGAATCGGTGGTCGATGAGCAGCAAGTTCACATAGTAGAGAAGCTGAGCTTTGCCTCTGGACTCGGGACTGGGAGTCTCTGCAGAGGCCTTACCAGACAGAACCGGCGCTTTGCAACAGTAGATCTGGAGGTTGAGCAGAGCCCCTTTGGGTAAGTCTTTGATCTTGATACTGAACTCAAGCCACACATTCCAGAGCACCTCCTCCGTGAAGGGTTTGGGGCTGGTTCTTCTTTGGCAAAGGACTTGCTGCCCATACTGGATGTTCGCCTCCACAAAAACCGTGAGATCTGCATTCCGGGGCAGGACGGGGATATCGATGCCCCTGATCTTGACCCTGAACTTGCGGTCACAGTCCCACAGGGACACAGTGAACACGCTCTCGTGGTCCTTCCCATGGATGGTCAGCTGCTCATGGTAGCCGGTGACTCCAGTGCAGTCATCCACCAGCGGCCACTCTTCCTTCCTCACCTCGTCCAGGGCTGGGTCCGGCGGAGCGTCAAGCACCAGGTGAATCTCTTCACCGTTCTTAAGGCACTGCCGCACCCACTGGAAGTTTTTGATGGGCGTCTCGCCCACTAGGTACTCATCACGGCCGCAGACACGCAGCACGAAGTCCTCTTCATTCTGGCTCTCGGGGATATCCATCAGGGACTTTTTCTTGGCCATTTTGGTAAAGAAGCTCTGGAGGATGGCGCCCGGGGTGTCATCGGCCGAGACCTTGATGGTCTGGCTGGTGGTGCTACGGTGAATGATGATGAAGATGCAGTTGTTGGTGATCTTCTTCAGCAGGTACTCAGGGAGCGGCTTGGACGTCACCCAGGGGTGCATGGCGTAGAGCTTGGGGTCGCGGCCAGCCACCTCGGCCATGCGCGGGGTGACCAGGCGGCGGCGTGTGAACTCCAGCTCGTCGTCGTGCACGTTGCTGACATCTGTGACGTCGTAGCCAATGAGGGCGGTGAGCTGGCGCTGGAAGGCCAGCGTCTCCTCCGAGGGCGCGCGCCGCTGCACCAGGTGGATCTGCCCGGGGCTCCGGTGCAGCACCTTCCAGTAGTGCAGGCAGTCCAGGGTCTGCACCACCTGGTGCTTGTCGTAGATCTCGTACCACTGCCCCTTCTTCTGGTAGAGCAGGAGGAAGTGGTCGGGGCCCAGCCGGTGGTAGAAGTCGGCGGCCACGCTGGTCTCCAGCACGCGCAGCCACACCTGGGCCTTCATCTGCTCCACGTTGCCGTGGCCGGCCACATGCAGCAGCGCCGTTTCGGGGGTCTTGGTGTTGCGCTGGCTGGTGGGCAGCACGAACTCGATGGGGATGAGCTCCATGGAGGACAGGCTGGCCGCCGTGCTGCGCGGCTTCATCCTCCGGCGCCTGCGGCAGGTGTCCTCTCTCAGCACCACAGGCTGTTCATGGTTCTCCAGCTCCATGCCCTATGTGACCTGGGAGCAGAGAGAGGAACAGAAGGCTCTTCAGAGGGAAGGCGCTTGCCTTTTATGGTGGCCCGTGAGCTGGCAAGGAGAAGGTGTAGACGAATGACAGGGACGTGTGCAGGAGGTTTGGAGTAGGGGCCCAGGAATCCGGGCCCCACCACTTAGAAACTGGGGTCGGGGAGGAGCTGCTTAAACAATCTCTGAGCCTGTTTCCTATCCATCAGCTGGGGTTAGCAATACTTCAGAGGGTAGACAGGAGCATTAAATAAGGTAATAACTTGATGAATGTGGGCCATGGGTAGATGGGGACTCACTGATTATTCTACTTCTGTTATGTTTGAAATTTTAATTTAAAAAAAGAGAGAGGTAAAGCACTGGTCTAGCATGCTGTCTGATGAACTGTAATGGCTCTAAGTGGTAATTGTTTTAAGCATATTGAAATGCATGGTTGAGTCAAATAATCCAACTAGAGCCTCAAGTCCTAGTTTACAAGGTGCCATGTGAGATGCTGAAACAACTCCCTTTGAAAGCAGGCCTTTGGTTTATTTCCTCTGTGTTCTGTCTCACGTGTCTCCTGGGGGACTCAGACACCTTATCCAAGTTGCCTTATGATCCCTTTTCAAACTGTCTGGATCAGGTATCTACGCCCTCATCAACTTCCTGTCCATTTCTTTTTTCTCTTCATTTTTTTCCTTTCTAGTGAGGAGAGGTAGTCATTTCATTGATAAAACTCGAAAAGATCAGAATTGGTGAAGCTCCTCTCAAGAACACTTGCAGACATTTGTAGCTGTGAATCATGAGGTGTGTAAATATCTTGGCTGTCATTGCTCCATTAGGGCAGTATCTCAGGGGAGGCCCCAGGGCTGTCCTCTCCAAATATGAACTTTCAGATAGTGTTACCTTTGTACCAATTCATCTCATCTGCTTCTGGAGAACCTACAGGCTAGACAGAAGGACCTGCTGTGGGACCCCTATTGACTATTTAACTTCTTTTTGCTCTAATATTTTCATCTCTATAACTAGAATTCATCAATATATTCTCAATAATTTACCCACTATTTCCACAAATAGTTAATAAGGACCTACTTTCACAAAGTATTTAAGTATAAATGTTACTTATTGCAGTGTGAAACTCTTCAAATAACAATCGAAATGCTTAAAATATTAAAATTGAAATATGAATAAGGTATTTTGATTTCACTATTTAGTAGTACCCTTTAATATTTTGATTCTTATTCTAAAAATCAATTAGTGAAACAAAAATTAATGTTTAAGATAATATTATTCTTAAAGGACTAATGTTAGTGAAATATATAAGTAATTATTTATTTCCTTAAGAAACAGTGGAGCATTTGATATACACCAAAAAGAAGAGTTTGATTAAAAGGCAAGAAAGGCAAGTTTCATTAGATCCAAATTTCTGTTCAAATCTTGACTTAAATTTACTTTTAAAGTCAACAGTCCCTCTCTTAACATATTATGAAGTTACACTTACAAAATACATGAAACAAACTGTCCCAAAGAACTGTCTCTTGCAGCTTAAGCCCTTCACTATTTGGTCTTTTGCTACTTTACAGAATGACAAAGAAGAGAACTGTAAGCTGCGAATACTGGCACTAAATTGAAATAAAATAGATCCAAATTTAGGCAACATGCAAATACACAGCAATCACTTCTCCCTTCATGACATCAAACAGACTTACAAGATATGAGATGCAGAAGAAAACTGGCTGACTAAATACTCACTGCTTTCCTTCATGGTTGAGGCTGTGAAGCTTTCTCCTTTTATGAGAGAGAGACGTTAAAAACACTGTTTAGCACGCTAATCGCGAATCATGCATTTGTAAGAACTTGAAGGCTGGCTGGCCCTCCCTCTTCCTCCCAAACAAAAACAAAAAAGGACTGATGCACCTGCAAAGCTATTGCCGGAACCTTGTGGATATCCACACACACGGGTTGGACTAGACGATGAAACGGACAGTCAGTGGCAGCATCATCAGAAGAACGACAGCAGTTCCAGATAAAAATATTCTGGCCGAGAAGGAAGTGTCACTATTCCGTGTCAGACCCAACAAAGGGCAAAAAATAGAAGGAAGCAATACCTGATAAAGCAGCAGAGGCGACGATGTTGAAGGATCATTTGTTTAATTTCTAAAAACAAAACAAATTCAAACGTACCCAGTGTGCTTCTAAACTCTTCCGCTTCTCTGGGTCTCCCTTCACATCCAGATGCAGAGGAAGTGTTGCAGTTACCAGGAAGGAAGTTTTAACCAAGTTGATTATACGTGTGATTGCTCATTTTAAAAGTGTAAGAAATGCATTTCCTGTTAAAGCACACACAGAGAACTAAGCATGAAAGTATATGTATTTTTACTCTACTGTTTTTTTTTTTTTTAAATTTCGAGAGTGCAAACCAATTATTATAAAATGACATAGATTCAAACCAAATATGCATTCATGAGACACACACATGTGAACTATTTTTCTAATTAGTTCTCAGTGGAGAGAAAGGCCTCCTAGCTACAGTAGCAGACAGACAGCCTGGTGGGGAGATTTTAAAGAGCCAAAGGAAACCCATTAGTCCTGCAAAGCCCATTCAATGAATTTTCCCTCATGGAAATGCAAATGACCCCTTGTTCATACCCTGTAACTGAGGGATGAGGGAAGAGAAACCTAGTGATCCAGAGGACTGGTTATCAAGCTGAACATTTTCAAAGACAAGGTCTGGAAGTTCATTTCCTTAGGTTGGTGAGACAGTCTTCTGTTTTTCAAAACATTTAGGCTCCAAAATATCACTGGCTCAGACTGAAAGTACAATGTGTATGTGTGCATGTGTGTGTGTTGGGGGTGGAGACTTCTTGAGAGCAGTGACTGACTGCAGACAAAATAGGCTTCTTGGTGCCACCGGATTGGGAGCTGAGTACTGCCCCAACAGCGAGAGAGTCTCTGGGAGGGGGCTCCTGATTCCCAGGGGAGTGGAGAATCCATGGAAAAGCCATCCTTAGTCACTTCTACAGAAGCTCTGTATATTCCAGGAACCTCAGTTCCTTCTAGATCCTGAAACAGTGGCCCTTCTCCTCCATTAAGGGTTTCCTGTACCAGAGTTCATCCTTCAACCTAGGCTCTCATGGAATCCACAGAGGCCCAGGGACAACAGGTAAACATAGCCTTGGCCTCACAGGTTCCTTAGAGATGGATAATTAAGAGTTTCTTTCAATTACTCTGAGAGATAAATGATTGTCTAATCTGTCTCCTTTCACCACAGGCCTCTTGGATCTTAGCTTTCTATAAACAGTGCTGTAATAGTTGACATCAACAGCTAAGCCATTAACTCAAGGGCCGCCTCTCAAATATTTAGAGGGATCTTAGCAGCTTTCCAGAGCGTATTCCTATAAAGGAATACTCCTATAGGAGCCTAGTGGCTTTTGAAGCTTCTAAGTTAGTCTTCTCGGTTGGTTTGAGGGAGACACCAAGAAGCCACCCCACAGGAGCTGGCCAAGCTGTGATTTACCTGGAGTGTGTGGAGGGAAGTAGGAGTGGCAGCTTGGGGCTGGTAGGGCTGACCACAGAGGGGCCATACGCCTGGCCAACTCTGCTCCCCAGATCATTCAACAGACAGAGGAGACTAAGTCCTGACAACCTGACACCACACACACACACACACACACACACACACACACATACATTATTTCAGAAATGCTAGACTCTACCTCTTGAATCTTCTTGCTTCTGTAGGAACTACTCAGCTAAGTCCAATTATGCAAATATTGTCTGTTCTATGACTAAACTTGCAGATACTTCAGACTATTTTAGTGGTTTGAGATTAAGAACCCTGCTCTTCCCCAAGTCCTAATATAGCCCCTAAAATTTGACTATATGTAGTCATTGTTTCAGGGGAGAAATAATGGCCAGTGTCTACTTCCTCCACACAGAGGAATTCTTTACTAGTTGTATCCCCAGATTTTTTTTAGGGTAGAACCCCCCTTGGTCTTATCACTATCCTATTTTATTAATATGTTTTTCTATTTTCTTCTTTTTTGCCCTTCTGTGAATCTCCATACATCCAGCACTATGTTTTCCATAGAGTAGACACACACTATATTGTTATTGAAAAAATATAATCAAATAGTCTGACCTTATTATCATTCAACATTATGGGAACCACAAAATCAAGCAGATTGGAAAGTAAGAACACAGTAAGATGTGCCAATGGTCAATAAGTAGATGAAGAATGAATTATTTGCTTTGAGAAAGGTTCTTTTAAGACAGGCTTTAGAGATATCATTTGTAGCCTAGAGAGAAAAGATATGCAGATGAAAAAACTGCAATGTTATAGTATAGGCCAAGTGGTTTATATTTTATACTCCTTCCATAATACAAAAGTTTACTGGAGGAGGTCACTATGAGTGGGATTTCAAACATTTCAAATATGCAAGGGGAGGTGCAGGATGTAAGGCAAGAGGAATCAGAGGGGGAAGCCTTTAAGCCAAAAAGTATTTGGGGAACAGTGAACTGATCAGTTCTCTGACCTGGAGGATTTGTGAAAGACAGTAATGGGAGATATGGAAAAGACATGGGAAGATAGGCCTGTGGTTCCCAAACTTCTTTCACGTCTCAGCACATGTACATTGTAATGGTATTTGTATGGTACATTGGGTATAGTGGACTAAATGTTTGTGTTCCCCTCTACTGCTAATTCATCTACTGAAATCCTAACCCCCAATGTGATAGTATCAGGAGGTGCGGGGCCTTTGGGGGATAATTAGGTCATGAGGGTGGTACCCTTATGAATGGAATTTGTGCCCTTATAAAGAGGTCTCCAAAGAATTCTCTTGCTATTTTTCTGCCCTGTGAGGACACAATGAGAAGATAGCAGTCTGCAGACCAGAAGAGGACCCTCACTAGACCCTGACCATGCAACTACCCTCATCTCAAGCACCTAACCTTCAGAACTATGAGAAATAAATTTGCTGTTTATGGCTACCCCATCTATGATATTTTGTTATAGCAGCCAGAACTGACTGTGACATGGGGATAAGGGAAGAGGTTCTTCAATGCATGAGACATTGTCTGTGTTCCCCAGGGACCTTTGAGGCACACTGATTGGGAAGCTGTTATTGGTTATTGTTCCTGGATAGGATAGCTCTCTGACTCAGATGTGTGTGTATCTCTCAACCTGACAAAGCACTGGAATCCATCTTTTCATATTTTTGTTGATCAACCTCAGATGGTTTATATAATGATATAATCAATTTAAAGTCATTTAAATCTCATCTAATAATTTACTTCACCTTCATACTTAGCTTTGTTGTCTAGGTACAAATGCTAATCTTTTAAAAAATTTATTTTAAAAACTGTTATACAGTTTTTAATGGAGAAGGTAATGGTACCCCACTTTAGTACTCTTGCCTGGAAAATCCCATGGATGGAGGAGCCTGGTAGGCTGCGGTCCATGGGGTCGCTAAGAGTCAGACACGACTGAGCATCTTCACTTTCACTTTTCACTTTCATGCATTGGAGAAGGAAATGGCAACCCACTCCAGTGTTCTTGCCTGGAGAATCCCAGGGATGGGGGAGCCTGGTGGGCTGCCGTCTATGGGGTCGCACAGAGTCGGACACGACTGAAGTGGTTTAGCGGCAGCGGCAGCAGCATACAGTTTTTAAAGGTTATACTCTATTTGCAGTTATTATAAAATATTGGCTAAATTCCCCATATTGTACAATATATCCTTGTATCCTGTCTTTCACTCAATAGTTTGTATCACCCTCTCCCCCACCTCTGTACCCCTACCCACCCCCACTGGTAACCAGTAGTTGTTCTCTATATCTGTAAATTTGCTTCTTTTTTGTTATATGTACTAGCTTATTGTATTTTTAGATTCCACATATAAATGATACTATACAGTATTTGTCTTTCTCTGTCTGAATTAATAAATGCCAATCTTTATGAAGCTTTTTGGTCTGAATCTGCTAAAAGAGAAGCAGCCTGGTAATGTCGAAGCACTAGCAATCATGAGACCTGGGTTTATTCCCACTTATTCTCTAGGCCTGATCTATGCTAATACAGCTCTCTCAGTTTCCTAATCTACTAAAGAGATAGCAGCCATTCTACTGATGGGAAGTCTTTATACATTTTCAATGAAACATACACTTATATAACTACACTATGCAAGATATGCAAGACATTGTGTTGGATGCTATAGAGGACAGGCAATTCTAGGTGTCACACACCAACACAACGTACAAAGGAAGAGAAGACAGTGGGCTTGTGTGTGTCTTTTGCAGAAAAGGAAAACTTTCCCAGAAGCCTTCCTTCCTGTCTGTTGGCCCATCTCTCCCTCAGCCAATCATGGGGAAAGGGGATAGAACTGCGTGCGTGATTTAAGGTAATCCTGCTGGATTCCTGGCTGGTAGAGAAGGGTGGACACCAGAACAAGATGTGAAGGCTCTGACGTGTTGGGGAAGATAACAGAAGAGTTTGTAGCAGCCTTGAATGTCAGCATGCTATGTGGGTAGAGGGGAATCATTCCAGGATCTGAGAAAAAAAGCCACAGGAAATCAGTCACAGTCAACACAACCCCAAGGATCCACAGCCAGATCTAGGGGTCTGTGGGGACCTTCCATTCTTACTATCAGAAATTGACCATTGAGGTCAGTTTTCTCAATTTTCTTGTTCAGCTCATCTTAGCAGATATAGTTTAGTCAGCCCTCTGCTAATTTCCAGAAAAGATTTTTCTGTAAATTGAGTTTTAAAAGTCCAACTTCCTTAGTGTGATATGTCAGACCCTTTATAATCTATCCCTTATGGTGTATGATTGTACTAACCATTTACTGTAAGGAACTTGAGCATCCCTGGAATTTGGTACCTGCTCAGGTCCTAAACCAATCCCCTGAGGATACCCACAGAGCACTGGATGCAGTTTGCATAACCTCCTCTGGGAGGGCTTTCTAGAATAGGGTTAGGAAAGTTTGTCTCCAAGGCAAACCTTTCAGTACCACAGGAACCCAAGTCTATGCCCCAACCACTAGTGCTGAAGAAGCTGAACAGTTCTATGAGAACCTACAAGACCTCCTAGAACTAACATCAAAAAAGAAGTCCTTTTCATCATAGAGAACTAGATAGCAAAAGTAGGAAGTCAAGAGATACCTGGAGTAACAGGCAAGTTTGGCCTTGGAGTACAAAATGAAGCAGGGGAAAGGCTAACAGAGTTTTGCCAAGAGAAAGCACTGGCCATAGCTAACACCTTCTTCCAACAACACAAGAGATGACTCTGCACATGAACATCACCAAATGGTCAATACCGAAATCAGACTGATTATATTCTTTGCAGCCGAGGATGGAGAAGCTCTATACAGTCAGCAAGAACAAGACTGGGAGCTGACTGTGGCTCAGTCAAGAACTCCTTATTGCAAAATTCAGACTTAAATTGAAGAAAGTAGGGAAAAATCACTAGACCATTGAGGTATGACCTAAATCCAATCCCTTACAATTATACAGTGGAAGTGTCAAATAGATTCAAGGGATTAGATCTGATCGACAGAGTGCCTGAAGAACTATGGACAGAGGTTCATGACATTGCACAGGAGGCAGGGATCAAGACCATCCCCAAGAAAAAGAAATGCAAAAAAGGCAAAATGATTGTCTGAGGAGGCCTTACAAACAGCTGTGAAAAGGAGAGATATGCCCATCTGAATGCAGAGTTCCAAAGAATAGCAAGGAGAGATAAGAAAGCCTTCCTCAGTGATCAATACAAAGAAATGGATGAAAACAATAGAATGGGAAAGACCAGAGAGCTCTTCAAGAAAATTAGAGCTACCAAGGGAACATTTCATGCAAAGATAGGAACAATAAAGGACAGAAATGGTATGGACCTAACAGAAGCAGAACATATTAAGAGGAGGAGGCAAGAAGATACAGAAGAACTATACAAAAAAGATCTTAATGACCCAGATAACCATAATGATGTGATCACTCACCTAGAGCCAGACATCCTGGAGTCTGAAGTCAAGTGGGCCTTAGGAAGCCTCCCTATGAACAAAGATAGTGCAGGTGATGGAATTCAAATCCTAAAAGAGGATGCTGTTAAAGTGCTGCACTCAATATGTCAGCAAATTTGAAAAACTCAGCAGTGGTCACAGGACTGGAAAAGATCAGGTTTCATTCTAATATCAAAGAAAGGCAATACCAAAGAAAGTTCAAACTACCACACAATTTCACTCATCTCACATGCTAGCAAAGTAATGCTCATAATTCTCCAAGCAAGGCTTCAATAGTACATGAACCAAGAACTTTCAAATGTTCAAGCTGGATTTAGGAAAGGAAGAGGAACCAGAAATCAAATTGCCAACATCTGTTGGATCATAGCAAAAGTAAGAGAATTCCAGAAAAACATCTACTGCTTCATTGACTAGGGCTTCCCTGGTGGCTCAGATGGTAAAGCGTCTGCCTGTAACGAAGGAGACCTGGATTCTATCCCTGTGTTGGGAAGATCTCCTGGAGAAGGAAATGGTAACCACTCCAGTACTCTTGTCTGGAAAATTCCATAGATGGAGGAGCCTGGTAGGTTACAGTCCATGGGGTCGCAAAGAGTCAGATATGACTAAGCAATTTCACTGCTATGCTGCTTCATTGACTATGCCAAAGCCTTTGACTGTGTGGATCACAATAAACTGTGGAAAATTCTTCAAGAGGTGGAAATACCAGACCACCTGACCTGCCTCCTGAGAAATCTGTATGCAGGTCAAGAAGCAACGGTTAGAACCGGACATGGAACAATAGACTGGTTCCAAATTGGGACAAGAGTACATCAAGGCTGTATAGTGTCACCCTGCTTATTTAACTTATATGCATAGTACATCATGGGAAATACCAGGCTGGAGAAAGCACAAGCTGAAATCAAGATTGCCGGGAGAAATATTAATAACCTCAGATATGCAGATGACACCACCCTTATGGCAGAAAGCAAAGAGGAACTAAAGAGCCTCTTGATGAAAGTGAAAGAGGAGAGTGAAAAAGCTGGCGTAAAACTTAACATTCAAAGAACTAAGATCATGGTATCCAGTCCCATCACTTCATGACAAATAGATGGGGAAAACAATGGAAACAGCGTGGGACTTTATTTCCTTGGGCTCCAAAATCACTGCAGATGGTGACTGCAGCCATGAAATTTAAACACACTGCTCCTTGGAAGAAAACCTCTGACAAACCTAGACAGCATTTTAAAAAGCAGAGACATTACTTTGCCAACAAAGGTCCATCTAGTCAAGGCTATGGTTTTTCTAGTAGTCATGTATGGGTGTGAGAGCTGGGCCATAAAGAAAGCTGAGTGTGGAAGAATTGATGCTTTTGAACTGTGGAGTTGGACAACCCTCTTGAGAGTCCCTTGGACTGCAAGGAGATCCAACCAAACCATCCTAAAGGAGATCAGTCCTGGGTGTTCATTGGAAGGACTGATGCTGAAGCTGAAACTCCAATACTTTGGCTACCTGATGCGAAGAACTGACTCCTTGGAAAAGACCCTGATGCTGGGAAAGATTGAAGGCGGGAGGAGAAGGGGACGACAGAGGGTGAGATGGTTGGATGGCATCACTGACTTGATTAACATGAGTTTGAGCAGGCTCCAGGAGTTGGTGATGGACAGGAAAGCCTGGCATGCTGCAGTCCATGGAGTCGCAAAGAGTGGAACACAACTGAGCGACTGGACTGACAGGCTGACTGAGGAAAGCTTTCCTCCATTAGGGATCACCACAAAAGTAACAGTAGTATCACCACCACCAAGAACAAATTCTTCCATGTCACTTTCCAGGTGTCTTACATTATTTTAAGCACTTTAATTGTTATTGTTCAGTAGCCTGTCAATACAGGAAACACAGGAGATGTGGGTTTGATCCTTGGGTTGGGAAGATCCCCTGGAGTAGGAAATGTAAATCCACTCCAGTATTCTGCTGTGAAAAGTCCCATGGACAGCCTGGTGGGCTAAAGTCCAAAGGGTCGTAAAGAGTCAGACATGACTGAGTGACTAAGCAGAAGTACTTTAATATATTCATTTATTTAATTCTCACAACGTCCCAAGCAGATGCCTCTGAGGAGAAGGGTATTACTACTATCCCCTCTAGGCTGTCTCCTCCATGAGTCTGAGTTCTTAGGGACAGTGAATGCTCTGTTTATCTCTGAATTCCTCAGGACCTAACACAGTGCTTGGCAAAGCAAGGGCCTCAGTTAAGTGTGGAATGGGTCATTTGTATGAACTATATATTTTTTGAAAGTCAGTGGATTCCCTTGCATTTAAAGGAAGCAATAGGAATATTGGATGCTACCCCAAAGCCTCCCAGAGCAACCAAATCCCAGGCATCCCCTCCGTTGCAGGGAACCACCTAACCCAAAGCCCTGTAGTCTACCGCCTCTTAAAACCTCAGCACAGAAATCTTCAGAGGATAGTGGTGTGTAGAGATAATGATGTGTGTAGGCCTTGGGACGGACCCCATTTGACATTTATTTTCAGTGCTCAAGAGGCTCTTTATAGTCCCTCTGGCTGATCCAATGTATTAGTTCTCCTTGTTGTTCCCTTATTAACAGTGAACAGAAATATAAGACTGAAAACTGCCTGTACATCCTTGTGAGCAAGAAATCCTCCCATATAATGGATATGAGACCCATCCCTGGGACTGTACCTTCTAGATTACCTGCAGACTCTCAAGTATTTGTATCTGTCTACCTATACATCTGTCTAGTCACCTACCTATCTCCATCTACCTTTTACACACATCCCATGATCCCGATGGAAGCAAAGTTGTTTGTAATAAAGACAGAGTGAAGTTTCCAAGCCAAGGATAGATCCTGCACTCCTGAGATTTTCCCTGTTCAGGGGCAGAGCAGAGTGTCCTGGGAGAGAGGAAGACTTAGTGGACCAGCTTGAATGGAACCTGCTCTCAGAGCCCTGGTCCTGAGACCCCAGAAGTGACAAAGTACAATAGAAGCTGCTGCTGAGGCCATTACCCTAGAGGTTGTTCCTTCCCAAGCCCAGGATTCTGGCTAGAGTATGGCAGGAATCATATCCCACCGGAAGGAAGCACAGAGGATGCTCTGCCTTTCAGGTGTAGAGAAAGGGCCCAAGGGCACAGGCTAGGAGTGGGAAATGGTTGGGGGGCACTTGGCCTGAGCCAGGTTTTCCCAGGCTGGGGTTCAGCGCATGCATTTCCTTGCTCTATACCTGGTAGGAATCCTTGTCACCTCCAAAGCTTGGGCCACCTTTGCTGCAATTACCTGTGATGTGGGTCTGTTCAGTACCATGAGAATTTTCGGCAGATCGGAAGCCCTGAGGGGTGTATCTCAGTGAGTCTGTGAGTTCCCCTGGGCTGTCCCCTCCTCTCCCTGCCTGCCAGTGCTGGGTTTCTCCTTTTCTTTTCAAGTAGATTCCTGATCACCCCTCCCCTCTCTCCTTCCTTCCTTTTCTTTTAAAATAGTATTTACTGACTCGAGGGGGCGGGGCTTCTGCGCTGCTGGTAATGGTCTGTTTTTTGAGGAGGTGCTGGCTATATGGTATGCACAGTTTGTGAACAGTTGCCATGCTGTCCGCTCAATAGTACCTTTTCTGTGTGTGTGTGTGTTGTATGCAATGAAAGTTCAAAAAATAATATTTACCTAAAATTATTTTTACTTGAAAATGTCTCAAATTTAAGCAACTTCCCCTATTTTCTTAAATTTTTGTTGTTGTTGTTGTTTTGTCCCCCCCCCCCCCCGTATTCTTGTAGACTCTTATCTCCAGCTGAATCTTGATATTTCAGTTGGAGGCCAGTGCTGAACCATCATGTCTGCTCCTCACAAGCAGTGACCTCTGCCCAAATGCTCCATCTTTATATAGGAGGGCCATGAGGCTGGGCAGAATGTCATAGAGGAAACATACTTTCATGTGGACTAATTTGGAAGAAAAGGGGTCTCTGATCCAAGCTGCTGTGTGGAATTCTACTTAAATATTCATTGACTTGTGCATTCATTACCATTTATTCATGAGTTCATTTAACATTTATTATCGAATATCATCTGAGCACTGGCACGTGGATCCTTGTCTGCAAGGAGCTTGCAACCTATCAAGCAGAGAAGATGTCTACTTGTCACCATCACACAGCAGGAACATGAGTTGGACCCTCAGAGTCACACAGGGAGAGAAGAATGGGAGTTCAGAGCAGAGGCAATCTTTTCCAACTGAGCCTTCCAGAAGGATGGCCTCAATCGGGGTGGCAGGTAGAACAGATAGGGTTCATAGGCAAAGAAGGGGGAAAGAGCAGTCTAGCAGAAGGAATAATACATAGCAGTTAAAGCCCGGAAGGGTGAAATTTCCTTAAGTAGTCCGGAAAGGGAGAAGAGGCCGAGAGAGAGTGGGAGGTGACCAAGTCATGGTATTCCTGCCGGGACACTGGCAAGAAGCATTCTGGAGGAGTGGTTGAGCCACTGGGAAGAGCCAAATTGAACAGGATGGGTGGGAGTAGGGGGAGGATTAGAGTACACCTTTAGGGCCCCCTAGGCTTTCTTATTTTGATTGACAGCTTTATTAAAGGTTACTTTGCAAACCACCCTCTTCAGTTTTAACCTTTCACATGGTTCTCTAAGGCAAATGCAGCAGTCTTGATGTATTCATTAAGGTATGCTGTGTCCTAATTAACACAGGGAAGCCTGGAGTGCTGCAGTCCATGGGCTTGCAAAGAGTCAGACACAACTGAGCAACGGAACTGAAATGAAGTGTCCTAATTGCTGTAACAAAATCTCAGTGGTTTCTCTCTTTTTCACATCATAGCCCTAAGCTGGTTGGGTGGGGGAGGTGACATTCTAAGCATTCATTTAGGACACAGCTACTTCTAATTAGTGTTTCTGCTTTCCTCTTGGGTCTTGAGTCCTCCATTGGGTCTGAGAAGGGCTCACATCTCATGTGCCCATATTTCGTTGTCACATGACCCACCTCACACCAAGAGTGGCTGGGAAATACAGCCTTGTGCCCGGGGAGGTTGGGGGTGGGGTGGGATAAGTTTGGCCAAAACAACATTACATTTGCAACGACATATTAGAGAGGATAGGATTTGATGAGCATGATAAAAAACTTCAATGCCATCGTGTGTCTAATTTCATGCATTACACATTATTTCTATCATGAGATGCTTGGAATAGGGCCCATCAGCCTTAGGCAGTCATTGATGTTGGGATTACATCTCTTTTCTATGTTGTGTGGTTGGCGATAACTGAAGACCTTTACAAAACCAGAAACTGGCAGTTCTCCCTCTTGCTGTCTCCAAATTCCTCTATACTAATTCAGTTCCTCCTTTACTTACTGGGAAATTCTCTTGTAATCACACAGGGCAGCAGTTACACAGAAGAGAACAGAGAGAGATTAATAGATTGCTAAAGGAATTATATTAGCTGACTTTGTCATTGTTGAGGGCAACCAAAAAATTCATGTTTGAAGTATTTTGTCCATTTATCCTACTACCCCATCACTGTTAAAGCTTATTTCTCATAATAAAAGTTTATTTGTATAAACTTCAAAAGGAAAATTATTTTTTAATAAAAGTTTATATGTATCATTAACAGGGTAGGGGATCGGTGGAAGGTCTGGGTCATGTAGTCATTTGAAGAGCAGGCTGACAAAGGCTCTGCCATCTCCAACATGGGGCTTTTAGGTTGCCTCAGGCATCAACATCCAGCCAGGAGATGAGCGCATCAGATGGTGCAGGACATATTTGTGGGTTGGACTTGAAAGTGGTAAAGGTCATTTCCATCTACATTTCTTTGATCAGAACTCAGTCATGTAACCACACCTAGTGCAAGGGTCTGAGAAAGACAGGCTCTGTAGCAACTCAGCAACTCTCTCCTATGTGGTGTAAGGAGAATCATCAGTCTGGTGAGCGAGTTGTCTCTGCCACAGTTGGGGCTACCAACTTCTCTTCAAACTTGCATAGAGCACCCTGGGTCTGCCAAAAGGAGATGTACTAGGGATGCTGGTTTTAAGAAACAATGAAGACCTTGCGTAAATACAGTGGTTCTAAAAGACCAAAATGCTTTGTTGTTGTTGGACTGACAATATAAGTTTATTGAATTGATACTATGAATTCCAAACAGGGGGATAGATAAAGTCAACTGTTATGTGGTGCAAAAGTCCAAAGAAGGTAAAATGCAAAATCAGATATGATAGTCATTAGGGCTGGTGACAAACACTCCAGCCAGATGGTAAGATGATACTCTCCACCCCCTTTGAAGTTAGGATAATCACTGATTTGCTTTGACCAATGAAATGTGGGCAGGAGTGTGTCATAAGTTACCATATTTCCTTCCCTGTGCTGTGGAGAACTTGGAAGGACATGTTGAGATGAAACCTTGTCAGCTCGGCCCCTGAAAGACTGGGATGAGCAGAACTCCCCTGGTTACTCATGATGAGCATGTATATGGTGGGTCAAGCTGCTGAAATCTTGAAGTGATTTATAATGCAGTCCAACCCGGTATGTTCTGACTATTACATCAGGTAAAGGTTCTTCTTGAAAAAAGTAGGCTGACATAAGATTTCAAATCAGATTTTAAAAAGTTAAACTTTATGGGATTGGAAATCTAAAGTTGCTTTGGGTGGAAGATTTTGCTGATATCAACTTTAAGTGACATAAATCAATCATATTTATTTATTAAAATACAATATTCAATTTGAAAATGCTTCAAAAGTGATGTTATAAAATTCATTATTATATAAAATATCAAAGAGCAAACATTTTACCTAATGTTTAAGGTACACAGTTATAGATAGATACTTGCTAATTTCTTTTTCCAGCTGTGTTTTTTTTTTTTTAATATTTGATATTTATTTATTTATTTTTTTATTATTATTTTTTTTTCCAGTGGGTTTTGTCATACATTGATATGAATCAGCCATGGATTTACATGTATTCCCAATCCCGATCCCCCCTCCCACCTCCCTCTCCACCCGATTCCTCTGGGTCTTCCCAGTGCACCAGGCCAGAGCACTTGTCTCGTGCACCCCACCTGGGCTGGTGATCTGTTTCACCATAGACAGTATACATGCTGTTCTTTTGAAATATCCCACCCTCACATTCTCCCACAAAGTTCAAAAGTCTGTTCTGTATTTCTGTGTCTCTTTTTCTGTTCTGCATATAGGGTTATCGTTATCACCTTTCTAAATTCCATATACATGTGTCAGTATGCTATAATGTTCTTTATCTTTCTGGCTTACTTCACTCTGTATAAGGGGCTCCAGCTTCATCCATCTCATTAGGACTGGTTCAAATGAATTCTTTTTAATGGCTGAGTAATATTCCATGGTGTATATGTACCACAGCTTCCTTATCCATTCATCTGCTGATGGGCATCTAGGTTGCTTCCATGTCCTGGCTATTATAAACAGTGCTGCGATGAACATTGGGGTGCACGTGTCTCTTTCAGATCTGGTTTCCTCAGTGTGTATGCCCAGAAGTGGGATTGCTGGGTCATATGGCAGTTCTATTTCCAGTTTTTTAAGAAATCTCCACACTGTTTTCCATAGCGGCTGTACTAGTTTGCATTCCCACCAACAGTGTAAGAGGGTTCCCTTTTCTCCACACCCTCTCCAGCATTTATTGCTTGTAGACTTTTGGATAGCAGCCATCCTGACTGGCGTGTAATGGTACCTCATTGTGGTTTTGATTTGCATTTCTCTAATAATGAGTGATGTTGAGCATCTTTTCATGTGTTTGTTAGCCATCTGTATGTCTTCTTTGGAGAAATGTCTGTTTAGTTCTTTGGCCCATTTTTTGATTGGGTCATTTATTTTTCTGGAATTGAGCTGCAGGAGTTGCTTGTATATTTTTGAGATTAATCCTTTGTCTGACCATACACAAAAATAAACTCAAAATGGATTAAAGATCTAAATGTAAGACCAGAAACTATAAAACTCCTAGAGGAGAACATAGGCAAAACACTCTCCGACATAAATCAAAGCAAGATCCTCTATGACCCACCTCCCAGAATATTGGAAATAAAAGAAAAACTAAACAAATGGGACCTAATGAAACTTAAAAGCTTTTGCACTACAAAGGAAACTATAAGTAAGGTGAAAAGACAGCCCTCAGATTGGGAGAAAATAATAGCAAATGAAGAAACAGACAAAGGATTAATCTCAAAAATATACAAGCAACTCCAGCTGTTTTAAAGTAAGATAATTATCAGGGTTTAGATGTAGATTTTAGTAAAAGATCACACGTAATTTTTTTCCGTCTTTTTTCATGTTACTGTTCCTCTTTCCCCTCAGAGATTTTGTGTGGCTTTTCTTAGAACCTCCTCCTTTTTAATGGTGTTGAAATAACTAGAATTAATACCAAAAGATCTTTTTCTTCTTTTGCTTCCTCAGTTCTACTTTGAAAATTCTATAGTCTACGGCCATACCACCCTGAATGTGCCCGATCTCGTGTGATCTCAGAAGCTAAGCAGGCTCGGGCCTGGTTAGTACTTGGATGGGAAAATTCTATGATTACCATATTTAAATTGCCATATCAGTCTATTTGCCACCAATGCCAAGATTTACCATGGATGCCTTATATCCTCTGCCCCAACATGCCTCATGATGAACAAAGATAATGACGATACTAAGCTGTGTGCATCCACCTCAGTGTGAGACAGTAGGTCATGAGGCTTTCCTATCTCACAGGACAGCAGAAAGTTCAGTGTTTGGTAGGAAACAGGAGGGGCTATGCTAGTGTTTCCCAAAGGTCAGACAACATCAGAACTCTCTGGGAGACTTGTTCAAAATATGGGTTCTTAGCTTCACTCCAGTCTCTCTGAATCAAAACCTCCAGAAAAAGAAACTGGGAATCTGCATTTTAAACTGTCTCTCCAGTTTGATGCTAGTGAACAGATGAGTCCATCTCAGCAAAGGCCATAGAGGCCCCCAGAGGCCAGCACGCGGGGCAACCAGCCCTCCCTTCCCTTCCTCCAAGAAAATGTATAGAACATGCCCCAGAGCCATCCTGCTGGTAGGAGAGAAAGTTGATTATTTATCCCTCATTGGTTGAGGGTTACTCTTGGCCACATAAGTTCTTTGGCATTTCAGGCCTGTGCTATGTTTGGGGTGAGCATGCTCTGGGGCAGAAAGACACAGGTGCCTGTGGTTGGAAGCTGTTGGTGTGTGTGTAGGAACTATTTCCTGAAGACCTCGGGGGTGGGCAAGAGTATATGACTGGGTCATTGTCTGCTATATCTAAGTTAAATCTCATCTTTTATTGTCACTGGTTTTGCTTTTTTTTGGCAAAAAGTTACCTCTTGTTCTGGGCTTATGTTACCAGCTGGAACTGTCTATTTTGATCCCAACTGTATGATCAGTGGTAGCCTGTGATGCATTTTGAAAGCCCTGCCTTACAAATTAATTGTAAAGACACCTGTTCATCTTATGTTTCAGAAAACAATGGCTTCAAAAATATCTGACCTATGAGTGATGTAACGTCTACGTATAGGATGAAGCAGAGACAGAACATTTGATGGCCAAGTCAGACCTTGAGATTAGAACCTGTCACTAGTGACCAGTGGTGGTCCCAGTCAAATCTAGCACCATATGCTTATATATAACGTGACAGGCCATCATGCTAATAAAATGGAAATGAACTGAAAGGTGGTAGACTCATTTAAATAAACATTTAATGAGTCCTTGTTGTGGCTTATAATAAAGGGCACACTGAAGGTGACTTTAGAATCATAGAATTTTAGAGCTGCTGGGAATTATGCAATATGTACTGGAAGTCTGTTTCCTGTATGGGACTGGGAACATGGGCTTAGGAACCAGACTGCTTGGATCTAAATCCCAGTTCCAATGCTTGTAAGCCTGCCTTGGGCAATTTACCTCATATTTTTGAGTCTCAGTTTATTCTATATAGCTGTTGTTTAGTTGCTAAGTTATATCTGAATCTTTTGTGACCCCATGGACTGTAGTCTGCCAGGCTTGTCTGTCCATGAGATCTTCCAGGCAAGACTACTGGAGTGGGTAGTCATTTCCTTTTCCTGAGGATCTTCCTGACTTGGGGATCAAACCCACATCTCCTGCATTGGCAGGCAGATTCTTTACCACTGAGCCACGTGGGAAACCCTCTATATATTACTACCTACCTCATAAAATTTTAAGGATTAAGTGAGTGCATGAATATATGTAAAGCTCATAAAACAGTGCCTGGAACATGGTAAGCAGTAAGCAAAATTTAGCCTTTAACTAGTTCTATCCTGTTTTACAGATGAAGGAAATCCAGCCCAGAGATGCCTAATGACCTTCCCAAAGAGTTGAGACTGGAATTCATGTCTCCTCATTTCCAGAGCAATTTGTTTTTCAGTACAAGTTGTAGAATGATGGCAAACAAGCTCTAAAGGTGAGATCTTTATTATTATTTGAAAGATAAGGTGGATAACATTTTGAGAGCAATTTAAGAAATCATAAATCTAAAAACAATCATAAATCTATAAATCTATAACATAGTACATCCTATCTGTGAACATTAAATGTAGAAAGAATGAAAAGTAATGCATGGGGATCATCATGGCATCAAATTATAATAGAAGCTTCCTGAAAGAGAAGAGCCTGAGCCTAGTGCCTTTAGGAAGCATTGCATTTTGTTGAGAAGATGAACTGGGAAGAAAAGTCTTTCCCAGTGGGAAAAGGGCACAACAGCAGCAATGACCTGGTATGTGTGAAGCAGCAGCTCATGAGGAGATGAGTTGTGTTGTAGGGAACTGAGTTTCATACTGATAGCTTGCAAGTGGGGTTCAGGTATATGTTCTGTTTGGCCTATGGAATTTGACAAAAATTTGAGTTGGTTACTCTATCTGTCAAGGTTCTACAGAGAAACAGAACCAAGGATTTGTATGTAATATAGATTCTACTTCACTTCTAGTGATTGGTCTGTTCAAATTATTTCTTCTTGATTCAGTTTTGGGGGGTGCTGTATACTTCGAGAAAGTTGTCCATTTCTTCTAGGCTGCTGAATTTGTTGGCATATAATTGTTCATAGTGTTCTCTTATGGCTTTTTATATTTCTTCAGTTTCAGTTGATACTTCTTCTTTTTCATTTATTTTGTTTATTTAAGAATATGTATATATGTGTGTGTTTGTGTGTGTGTGTATAAAGAGACTGATTAATTTTTAAGAATTGGTTCATGTGATCATGGGGGTGGTATCCGAAATCTGAAGGGCAGACCGACTGACTGGAAATTCATGAAATTTCCATGTTACATATTTGAAGCAGAATCCTTTATTTCCTTCCAGGAAATGTTAGTTTTTTGCTCTTAAGGCCTTCTACTGATTGTAAGAGTCCCTCCCACATTATTGAGAGTAGTGTCCTTTGCTTAAAGTCAAGTGATTGTAAATGTTAGCCACATATACAAAATCCCTTCACAGCAACATCTAGACCACTGTTTGATTAAACAATGGAACACCACAGCGTAGTCAAGCTGACACATACATTAACCGTTACAGCTACAAACATCAAGAGATTTGATTTTATAAGGAGGAGTCAGATTTCTAGCTTGTTTGGAAAACTGGAAAGATCTGGCAACTCTGGGCCTGTAAGTTCTTTAGATGAGGCTGAACTTCTGCATTGCCTCAATCTTCATCCTGTCCATGGGTAATTTGGGCTAGTGTCCTGAACCCTGAGCAGGGTAGAAAAATCCAAGTTTGGTAAAGAAAGACAAGACTTTGTGATGGGGGACACTGGGTCTAAATTCAGGAGATAATCCCAGGTATTGCAGCAGCAAGAGAGGAGCTTAGAGACTGTCAGATCAGTGATTTATCTATGGAGGCTGCTTGGCAAGGGGAAGAGGCAGTGGTGGGGGTGGTAGGATCTGGTTTCTTTGTATGCTTTAATCTAGAAGCTCTCCTTTAATCTGGCTTATGCTTGGGGCTGCTCAAAAGTTTGAAAATCACCCCTCAAGAGCTGCATGGCCATTTTACAACTGAAGAAACTGTAGTCCAGATTCAGTTTGGTTTTCTTGTGACAGGTGATAGAAAGCTTTGATTGCTTTTTTCTTAAAAAATTGCAGTATATTTGATTTACAATGTTGTGTTAGTTTCAGGTATGAAGCAAAACAATTCATGTACATATACTGTTTTCTAAATTATTACAAGGTATTGAATATAGTTTCCTGTGCTATATAGTAGGACCTTGTTCTCTACCTATTTTGTATACAGTAGCTTGTATCTTTTAATTCCAAGCTCCTAATTTATCCCTTTCCCCTTTGGTAACCATAAATTTGTTATCTCTATAGATAAGAATAGAAATAAAAATATAAGACTATAAGAAAATAAGAAAGATAAGAAAACGTAATAAAATAAGAATATAAGATTATATTCTCATAAGAATATAAGATCTTATAGAGATAAGAATAGAAATGTCTATTTCTGTTTTGTAAATAAGTCCATTTATATCAGTTTTTTAGATTCCATATATAAGTGATATCATATGGTATTTGTCTTTCTCTGACTTACTTTATTTAATATGATAATCTCTAGGTCCACTCATGTTGCTGCAAGTAGCATTGTTTCATTCTTTTAGTGGTTGAATAGTATTCTACTGTATATATACACACACACACAGACACACACAAACACACACACATATATGTATATACATCACATCTTCCTTATCTATTTGTCTATTGATGGGCACTTGAATTCCTTCCATGTCCTGGCTATTGTAAGTACTGCTGCTATGAACATTGGGGGTGCATGTATCCTTTTGAATTAGAGTCTTCTCTGGATATATACCCAGGAGTGGGATTGCTGGAATACATTGTAAGAAAACCTCTGATGACTCTTAAACATGGAAAGCCATGCCATCATATGTAAGGTTGATCTGGCAAGAAATAACTGAAGCAGCGAGAGATTGGGAGCAGGAGGGCTGTGAAGAAACCATCTCACTCTCCATGTTGGAGTACTCACCATCTCATCCATCTCTCATCTCATCTCATCCATGTTGGAGTACTCACAGTCCAGACCAGGTAGTGGCTCTGAAAATAAAGAAAGAGCAGGAGTGGTGATTGGAGACAGGCCAGAGATAAGTAAAACAGGGGTGGGCAGAGGCAAAGGAATCTCCAAGATATCAAGCCCGAGGACCAGTAAGAAAATGATACTTGTGGCAGAAATTGGAAAACTTGAAAAGGATTCCATTGAAGGGCCAACTTTTCATATCACTTACTGTATTTGGGCTGCATGTTTATTTTTGACTGGGCTTAACTGACTTCATCCATTCCATGAAACAAATTAACGTCTTTGTCTCTAAGGATCTGTTGACAGCAGGTGCCCGGCAAAATCTAGTATTTGATGGGAATGACAGAAAATTTTATAATATTATCAGTGTGCAATGTACACTTTTAGATTCTAAAATATTTATTTAAAGACTTTAAAGTCTTAATGCTTACAGATAAATGATAAGCTTTAAATATGTAGAAGACATACCTATGTAATATTAAATAATTTAAATTCTTATTAAAGAAAGTGTGTGAAATAAGTAACGTACACTTAACCTCTGTGATGAATTGTAGAAATAGCTTTAATTAGCTTCCGTGTGACTGCCTTTATGCTGTTCTGTCTATTAGCACCTACCATGTGTGAAAGTGTGAAAGTGTTAGTTGCTCAGCCACGTCTGACTCTTTGCAACCCCATGAATTGTAGCCCACCAGGCTCCTCTGTCCATGGAATTCTCCAGGCAAGAATACTGGAGTATGTAGTCATTCCCTTCTCCAGGGGATCTTCCCTAGCCAGGGATTGAACTTGGGTCTCCTGCATTGCATGCAGATTCTTTACCATCTGAGCCATCAAGGAAGCCCCAGCACCTACCACAGTGCCCTTCAGTTAACAATTTAATTTTAATGAAATTTAATCTTAATGTAATATAATTATAATAGAATATGTATTTTATTAATTGAACTGGTCTTGTGCTCAATCTGGATTAAACTCTGCCCAATTTGATCCTTAGATAATTCTTCAATAGTCTTTTTCAAAGTGCTTTGTTTATATATATACATCCTATGTCAGAATATCTTTAGATTCAATACAAAGGAATTCTCTAAGTTGACCACTGACCACTTAAACAAGCAGCATCCTTACTAATGCATTGTATATATGCCATATTGTATATAGCATATATATTATATATGATCGTGTTCTGTGTAATGACATCTTTGATAGAATATGTAAACCACAAGACCAATTAGAAGACTATAGGAGAACAGAGAAGCAGAGGAGACAAGGATGAGTTTAAGAGGATGAAGACTGAAGACTGGATTTTAGGAGAAGACTACAGTTAGGGACAGAAGAAAAAGGAAAATCCAGCCACTAAAAGAAATAAAGAAGAAATATGTAGTGAAATAGGAGAACCTGGTATCAGAGAAACCAAAGGAAAAGAGCTTTCCAGGAGAGGGTAAAGGTAGACGGTAGCTAACAGGTGAGCAGCAGCCAGTGAGAATGAAGGGATCATTGGATTTGGTCAGGACGTGTTTGGTCCTGACGTGGAGAGAACAGTTTCGTGGGCTGATAGTTGTCAAATCGAGATGACAGTGGGTAGGAGAGGATGAAAGACATTGGTTGAAATTCAAAGAAAGTTTTGAGCATCTTTAGCCAAGCATTCTCTGCTGGGTCTGTTGAAGAGCCTCATTACCTCAATTAATGAATGAAATAAACCTTTTAAGTGTCTATTCATACTCAAAACAAAGACTACACTTTGTTGTTGTTGTTACATACCCAAGACAGGAGTTCATTAGTCAGGGAACAGACAGCCTAATGATCTGCCCAGATAGTTTGCAGTTGTGGTATTATTAAAATGGCTTGGATTAAAATCCCCTTTACCACAGATATATCTGTTCACAGAGACAGCAGAGACTTTCAGCTATAGAAATAAGATTTTGGTCTCTAGATCTGTGGATCTAAGAGCAGATCCATAGCAGAAAACAAGCCTGGCAGAAAGCAAGGGATCAAGTCATAGAAATTACAGCAAATTCTCTAAATTGTAACTGATGCTAAAAACAGTATGAGTCACCATGGGACCATTTTAGAAACTCCTTGGGGGACCCCCTCACCACCTCTTCTATCACAAGCTTTTGGCTGTATCTGAATCTGTTGGCCATTCTCCCTCTTGAAAATATCCTGCCTTGGTTCATCTGACACCAGCTCTTGTCTCTTCCTCTCTGACTGTCCCCAAGTTTCCTGGATTGCTTTTTCTCTGGCAGCTCTATAAAGGGTGCTTTCTCCTCCCAGATATAGTCACCACCTCTCTCTTCGATGCCTTTTCCTGGAAGATCTCATATCCTCCTATGGCATCACCTGTTTCCTGTCCTCAGGTGATCTCAAATCTACCTGATCTGTTCCTTTCTCCTAATCTTCATTTTTATATCCCCAGCTGCCTATTCAACAACTCCTCGAAGAGGCTTCCCAGGAACCTTGAACTCAGTACGTCGAAAATCAAACCTGTATCTCTTTACCCAATGCCTAATTCCCCTCCAAACCTGTTCTTCTCCCCATGGTTGATGGCTGCAGCATCTACCCAGCCATTTGAGCTAGGAAACTTGGAGTGATCCCTGGTGTTTTCCTCTGCCCACCTCCCATTTCTCCCATTTGTCTCTGAATTGTGGCCACTGCCCTTTGACATTTTTTTATTTATTCATTCAACAAATGCATCTATTGTGTGTCAGGTACTGGGATCGCAGCAAGGAACAAGGCAGATAAAGTCCAAGTTCTTAAATAGGCAGTGGACAAATAACTATAAAATGGTAGCTGATATTAAGCTCTAGGAAGAAAAGTGAAGCAGGGTAAGGAGACAAAGACTCACAGAAGGAGTTGCCATTTTAGAAACATTGATTAGACAAGATTGATCTGATGAGGTAACAAAGGAAGAGACGTCTGAATAAGAGAGATAATGATCTCTGTGGGTATCTGGACATAATCTTGCTTTTTCATTCTTAGTGGCACTGCCTGGGTTCAGCCTTCATCACTGCTCCCCTGAGAGTTATTGGGTTCCATGTTTCAAATTTCATATTTCTGGCTCTCCTGTGAACTCTCATTCCTTCCTGGGCCTGGAACATCCACCACATGGTCCAATACATGGAGCTCTTTCTAATGCTCTGAACATACCACCCTCTTCACCTGCTTAGACTTATTTTATTGTGTGTTCTTCCTTTTGCCTGGAATGTCTGCTTCCCAACACTTCTGCTGTCCGCTGCTTATCTTTGTAAATATCCTTAAATCCTTCCTCTTTGTGACCCTATGGACTGTAGCCGGCCAGGCTCCTCTGTCCTGGGGGAGTCTCCAGGCAAGAATACTGGAGTGGGTTGCCATGCCCTCCTCTAGGGGATCTTCCCAACCCAGGGATTGAACACAGGTCTCCTGCATTGCAAACCAATTCTTTACTGTCTGAGCCACCAAGGAAGCCCCAAGCAAGGTAAATAAGAATAAATCACTGAATAAAAATTAGCTTAAATTTTTTCCTTTTTTGGGTGACATCTTTGAAATTCCCACAGAAGTTTAAATTTTTCCCTCCTCAGTACTGCCAAAGCATTTTATACTAGAAGCGTCTGGAAGGGTGAGCACATTTTTTTCTCTAAAGGGCAAGTAAATAAATATTTTAGGCTTTGCGGGCCACATGTTATCTGTCAAAATGACTCAGCTCTGCCACTGTAGCATGAGAGCGGCTGTAGAAAATTATAAATGAATAAGCATGGCTGTGTACCAATAAAAATTTATTTACAAAAACAGGCAGTGAGCTTCAGTTTGCTGACCCCTGATCTATTGTCATCTGTTTTAGATTGTAATTAATAGTTGATTTTTCTACTTGCACAACTAAATTATGAGTTATTTGAGGATAAGTACCCAGAGACTGTGTGTTACTCATTTTGGTGTCCTAGCCTGTGTAGCTTGTGTTTCCCAAAGACGGGCTACCATGACATCTCCCATTCCCATCTGCTTTTCTGTGGTGTAACCTTCCACTGCCCTTCTAGAGATGAGGTCTCATTCCCCTCCCTTGGATCTGGGGCATCTTGGGACTTGCTTGTCACCATAGAACATTGCAGAGGTGAAGCTGTGCAATTTCTGAGCCTCTCATAGCACTAGCTCTGGGGGGTCTCCCCCTGGAAGTCCAGCTGCCATTCTGTCAGAAGCTCAGAACACACAGAGAGGCCACCTATGGATGTTCAGCTTGGCAGTTCCAGCTGAGTCCGTTTGAGTCTTCGAAGTTCAGGACCAGACAGGTGAGTCCAGAACTTCCTGGAATTTAAGTGCCTCTCCCACTTTCATTATTTCCAGTTCCTCAGCTGAGGCACCAGATGTCCTGTTGCAGAGGGAAACTGTGGCCCCCCCAACTAGCCATAACCAAATTGTAGATTTGTGATGCAATAAATGATTGTTCTTTTATCCTCTAAGTTATTTTTTAATAGATATAATTGGCAGATTATGTAAGTTTAAGGAGTACAACATGTTGAATTGATACACTTATCTATTACAAAATGTTGATGACTATAAATCAGGTCACATAATTACCATTTCTTTTTTTTTTTTTGTGGTGTGGATGTTTAAGATCTACTCCTTTAGCAACTTTCAAGTAGACAACACAGTATTATTAACTACAATCACCATGCTGTATGTGAGATTCCATTAAGCTTTGAGATGATCTGTTACATAGCAAAAGATAATTGGAATATAACTCATGCTCTGAAGTTTTGGTTCTATTTTTTAACATCAAAGCAATAACAAAATTAAGCACCAGAGTGTCATATTGTCTTTGTGTGATTTTTGCTTTAAAATATTTGTTTGTGATATATAGAGGTTTAAGTTAACATTAATGTAAATCCTGGGGACCTAAAACTAACATTTGGAGATGCTTAAACTATAAATACATTTTCCAGGCAAGGTTGGAAGCCTTCTAACTAGGAGTCTGCTTCCAAGGAGGTTCCCTCTAGTGGTTGGTTGTTTTTTTTTTTTTAAATAGGATTGCTCTCTCTCTCTCTCTCTTATTATTATTATTTTTTTTAATGTGAATCATTTTTAAAGTCTTGTAGGTCTTCATAGAACTGTTCAACTTCAGCTTCTTTGGCGTTACTGGCTGGGGCATAGGCTTGGATTACTGTGATATTGAGTGGTTTGCCTTGGAAATGAACAGAAATCATTCTGTTGTTTTTGAGATTGTATCCAAGTACTGCATTTTGGACTCTTTTGTTGACCATGATGGCTACTCCATTTCTTCTAAGGGATTCCTGTCCACAGTAGTAGATATAATGGTCATCTGAGTTAAATTCACCCATTCCAGTCCATTTTAGTTCGCTGATTCCTAGAATGTCGACGTTCACTCTTGCCATCTCCTGTTTCACCACTTCCAATTTGCCTTGATTCATGGACCTAACATTCCAGGTTCCTATGCAATATTGCTCTTTACAGCATCGGACCTTGCTTCTATCACCAGTCACATCCACAACTGGGTATTGTTTTTGCTTTGGCTCCATCCCTTCATTCTTTCTGGAGTTATTTCCCCACTGATCTCCAGTAGTATATTGGGCACCTACCGACCTGGGGAGTTCCTCTTTCAGTATCCTATCATTTTGCCTTCTCATACTGTTCATGGGGTTCTCAAGGCAAGAATACTGAAGTGGTTTGCCATCCCCTTCCCCAGTGGACCACATTCTGTCAGACCTATCCACCATGACCCGTCAGTCTTGGGTGGCCCCACAGGGCATGGCTAGTTTCATTGAGTTAGACAAGACTGTGGTCCTGTGATCAGATTGGCTAGTTTTCTGTGATTATGGTTTCAGGGTGTCTGCCCTCTGATGCCCTCTCGCAATACCTGTTGTCTTCCTTGGGTTTCTCTTACCTCCGACGTGGGGTATCTCTTCAGGGCTGCTCCAGCAAAGCACAGCCGCTGCTCCTTACCTTGGAGGAGGGGTATCTTCTCATGGCCGCCCCTCCTGACCTTGAACGTGGAGTAGCTCCTCTCGGCCGCTCCTGCGCCGTCGCAGCCTGGTGCTCTCCGTTGCCACCCCTGACCTTGGGCGAGGTGTAGCTCCTCTTGGCCACGTTTCTGCATGGCCACGCTTCTGTGCGGTCCGTCACAGCTGCAGCGCCTACCAGGAATCAAACCTGCGTCCCCTGCCTTGAAAGGTGAAGTCTTAACCCCTGGACCACGAGGGAAATTCCTAGGCATCTAAGCTATACCATAGGACTTGTTGATTAGCATAGGAGATGTTAGGAATAATATTTTACTGGTGGAATCCACAGTGTAAATGATATGTGGTTAGTTACAAAGACTTAATGGGTCCTACCTCCTTTGATTAAATAAACCACAAGAATAAATAAGAACAGCAGGAAAACATGTTTGGAGTTAGGACCCAAGATCTAGAATACCATTTGTCCTGTGTTCCCTACTCAGTGGATGCCACCTGATAACCCTAGGATTATCATTGCCTCTGACTTAGAGGGCCCTCTTCTTGCAGTATGCTAATTGCATGTTATTTAGGACAGAGAACAAGGACTTCTCTTAGAATTACCAGGTTTTTCTCCTGATTATGAAGCTATTTCTATACAGGGAAACATTTGGTCTGAGATTTCTGCTATAACATCCACTCAGTAGTGAGTTTGTAGAGGCAAGAGTCTTCCTTTTAATCTGACAGTTGTTGATTGATTAAATTAGCTTTGGTTGGTTTGCAACACTGAAATGTTGATATCCCTGTCCTAGAAAGGTGAACTCAACTCCAGCTTACATTGGGTTTCAAATTTCAGGAGAAAAGAAAGTTCTTTTTTGTCAGGCAGTGTATCAAATGGGGACAATTGCTGTTGATGATGTGATAGACAACATACTAGGAGGCATTTATGAATCAGCACCATTTCTGATTGTGTCTGTGACTTCCCCTGGAAGGTGACACAGTACCACCTTGCCCAGGGTTGAAAATTGTGCCTAATGAATGATGACAGAGAGATTCATGAAAAGTATCAGTTAGCACAGAAGAATCTCTTACATACCTTTGAGTGCCATTTTGTTTCACTTCACATGTTACTCGACAGCAAATTTTGATTTGCAGACTCTAATGGATGTGGAATTGGCATTGATCTTTCAGATGTGCTATTTATTTGAGAGCAGTGTAAGCAAAGAGGGCTACAGAGTGTGTTAATGGCCCTAAAGGAGATGCACTCCAATGTATGTAATTACCAGTCAGTCAGCCCATACTTTTAAAAATTTTATATTATTAAACTGTAGTTGATTTACAATGTGTTAATTTCCTCTGTACAGAAGTGATTCAGTCATACATTATAAACATATATACATTATTTTATATATTAAATATACATATACATGTCATATATATACATTATTTTTTGTATTCTTTCCCATTGTGGTTTATCACAGGAGATTGAATGTAGTTCCCTTTGCTATGTAACAGGATATATAATAAGTTGCATTTGTTAATCCCAAACTCCCAATTCTTTGCTCCCCTATTACCCCTCCCCTTTGGCAACCACAAGTCTGCTCTGTATGTCTATGAGTCTGTTTTATGGATAAATTCATTTGTGTTATATTTTAGGTTCTACATATAAGTCATATCATATGATATTTGTTTTTCTCTATCTGACTTTCCTCACTTAGCATGGTAATCTCTAGGTCCATCCGTGTTGCTGCAAATGGTAGTATTTCATTCTTTTTTGTGAAATAAAAAAGAGTAGTATTCCATTGTATATATGTACCACATCTTCTTTATCCATTCATCTGTCAACGGACATTTAGGATGTTTCCGTGTCCTGGTTATTGTGAACACTACCGCTATGAACATAGGTGTGATTGTATCTTTCTGAATTATAGTTCTATCTGGATATATGCCCAGGAGTGGGATAATCAGCCTGTCTTTAAGAGGCCTCCCTGGCTGCAAAGAACAGAGGGCCACTGTTTGTCACTGCTGACATCAGTGGCTGCTTCTTGCTTGGATTCACAACTGTATC
The DNA here is from genome assembly GCF_033118175.1 of Dama dama. Taxonomy (NCBI): domain Eukaryota; kingdom Metazoa; phylum Chordata; class Mammalia; order Artiodactyla; family Cervidae; genus Dama; species Dama dama. The sequence goes on along the minus strand of NC_083698.1, from coordinate 45,543,587 downwards.
TTCAAAGTCTGCTGAAGTGTCCCACAGGTAGCTCAGAACCAGTGGCCCAAAGCTGAACACCTCATTGCTTCTGCTCAAACCTCCTCTTCTTTCTGTGTTTCCTATGTCAATAAATGACACTGACGTCTACTCAGAGGCATAAGTCGGAAATCTGGGGCTTCCTTTGACCTTTCCTGCTTCTCACACCCTGCACCTGACCAACCTCACTTTCTGTTGATTCTAACTACAAAATGGCTTTCAGAATACCTCCACTTCCTTCTGCCCTGCAGCCACACCCCTGGTCCAGGGAGCCCCACTGTCATGCCTGGATGACCTAATACTACCTGATTTCCTGCATCCTCTTGAAGTAGGATATCATTTGGTTAAAAACATATATTTATTTTACTCCTATATTTTTCCTGTTCCCTTTTCCCCATTTAAGTATGTGTAGCAAAATCTACACTAAATATCTACTATAAAGAATTGGGAGAAGCAGAATCTAAATAATTTGATAACTTAAACTGTGTGGGTTGAGTAATGAAACACCTGGGATGAGTCCAAGTAGCGAGCTGGCCAGGAGTTCTGTGGGTCTGCAGGACCGTCTTGCTGGTAGTGGTTCATGATAGCTTTCACATCAATGTGGACCTTTCTGAGTGTTCTGTACCCACCTAGGACTTCCAGGACTATACCAGTGGTTGTAGAAATTTCTAGGTCTGTTGCAGAAATTTACCCTCCTCCCTGTTCTCTCATTTGGGGTTGCCTGCCACTTTCCCATCTAGCCTTGCTCTTCTTTCCATGTCATTCCCTCACACGTCCTAGGAATTTTATGATCAACTTATCCTTGTTTGAGGATGGGGGCTGGATGGAGGACTGAAGTTCATGGCTGAATTAGGACCACAGAAGGTGTGGGTGAGGACAGCTCCCTGGTCACCCCAGCAATTGGGAGTCAGTCTCTAGGCTAGGATCATTATTGTTTGGTTACATATGATGTTAGGGAAATATGTTTATATTGATATTTACAAACAGTATTAAATCCCATGTACATACACATTAAAAAACAAAGAAACACGCAACAAAAACTATAAAACGTGGCTTGGTCAAAATAATCAGCAACTTATAAAAACTGCTTACAACTCATACATAATTACTATGCAACAAAATATTAAATAGACATACCCAGAAAGATTCCAGATGTGCTTTTCTGCACAGTCTTGATAATGCTAAACTCAAGTCACAAATACACAGTTATCAAAATTTTTGCATGTGTCGCCTGATTCTTTGCATAAAATAAATAGAAGTTGCACTCTCTGTGACTATGTTAAATTCTTAGCATTTATGTATCTTCATAGATATTTTGCCCTAGAAAGTTGGATGAGATGTTTGAAAATGGATACTCCGCTATGGGCCAAACATGTGATGCCCTGGAAGTCCTATTGGAGCCGTTTAAAGTGGGGGAAGAGCTGGGGTGAAGCCAATGAGTGGGCCCAGGGCTTCTGAAAAAGAGTAAGAGTCAGGACCAAAAATGACTACAGTGAGCATGAGTTCACACTAAGTCCATGGAAACAGAGATCACTAAATGAACAAAGTCTCTTGAGGTGTAGATTCTAGAATCAGTTCCTCAGAACTAACCCCAGAGAGAGCAATCCCATGAAGTTGTAGTAGTATCGTCAGAGCCAGGACTATGCAGGCCTTGAGAGATGCATACCCAGTAAAATGAGACACAAGCTTTTTGATGATCTTGATTAATACATTTTTGGTGTCAGGAGTGACATAAAGATTTTGCTGAAGTAACAAGATGACTGAAGCTGTGGAGACTACATACCTGAAAACAGAAAGTATAAAAATGGAGGCATTCAGATTTTCTTACTAATTCAAGCTACTGCTTATAAAAGCTGTCATCTTTTATTTCCTTGAGTGTTAGTCATACTTCTAAAAGCGTTACTGGAAACTGCCTGCTGCCTGCATCACTGCAAAATTCGTAGGGCAGGAAAATGAAAATGTAAATGGTTGTCTTTTTTATTAGAATTGATTTCAGAAAATTATATTGACCTCTACTCCAAAATATGGGCCATTATCTATTTCTAAATCTGTCAGTTATACTTGGGGTTTGACCTTTGACCTGGTGTCCTTTTTTACCGTACGAGTAGAAGAAAATGTATTCTGAGAGACAGGCAAGCTAAGTAAAGGACATTTGCAGAAGCAAACCTGGTGTTTAGATATTTAGATGAAGCACAGTTTGATCAAAATTAGTCTTGCAGATATGCTCTCATTTTTGCTAATGATATTCTGGAGAATGCAGAGTAAACTTCTTTTACCCACATTTTGACTGAGAAATGAAGACATTTGCAGGAAGTTATGAGAAGCAGGCAACATTAAGAGCAAATGCATTTTTAATTTTTCTTTGTTATAATTCTGTTTTTTTTTTTAAAAGAGCAGTGCTTTTCAAATCACAGCATTAATCAAGAGAAGTATAATTCTGCATAGTTAATGGGGCTGAATCAGCCATTTCTTTTTCACAATGCTTATAGTTATTGTTTGTGAAATTACTTTTGAAGCCAAACCCTTTCTAAAATGCCCCAGATTGGACTTCCCTGGCAGTTCAGTGGTTAAGACTGTGCTTCCAATGCAGGGGGCACGGGTTTGATCCCTGGTTAGGAAACTAAGATCGCACATGCCATGCAGCATGGCCGAAAAGAAAATGCCCCACATCATTCATTGTACCATAGATTCATGTGGGAAATGTCAATCCTTTACTGTGGAATCAAATGAAATGTGGTCAACATTTTTGTTATTATTGCGAACATTTTAAGGAATGATTCGAGTTTGTGTGAAATAGCGTGCACATGTTCAATTACTCAGGGTTTTAGGTTTGGTTCCGTAGAAACAGATGCTGAGCTGAGGACTTATGGGCAAGTAAGCTGGGCCCTCAGTCAGTCACTGGCCGTGGGTGCCCAGGGGAGGTGTAAGCACCCAGGCACTTAGGTCCTCTGCATGAGGTGGCAAAACAGCTCGGGTAATCCCAGAGCTGTTCTCTGAAGAAGAGTTGGAGGGGTGGGGCTACCACAATCAAAGGCACTTAAAGGGATTCCCAGAAACAATATGAGAGTACAAGGATATGATCAGCAAGGACAACCAAAGCTGTCCAATGCACTCAGCTCATGTTTACTGAGCACCTACTATGTGCTGCTGCTGCTGCTAAGTTGCTTTAGTCGTGTCTGACTCTGTGCGACCCCATAGACGGCAGCCCACCAGGCTCCCCCATCCCTGGGACTATGTGCTAGTCCTGTTCAAAGCTCTGAGGACTCAGCAGAGTATAAGACCGTGGGGCTTCTGTGCTAATGTGGGAGACAGATACTACCACAAGTAAGGTAATATAACATGGATAACATAACAGTAACAACATGACTCATGTTACGAAGAATATAAAGCAGGGCAAGAGAATAGACAAGGATTAGGGATGCTAGATTCGATATGGTAATCAGGGTAAATTAAATAAACACACTATATACAAAATGTACTTAAGTTTCCATGGGTCTGTCCTTCAGGGAAGTACTGGCATTGTGTATTGTTGTTTTCTAGCCATGGGAACTCCTTTCACATGGAGCTCAGAGAAGGGAAGTAAGCCTCCTCTTTGAATAAAACTATCACAATAGGTATTCTTGACATAGGAACAATAAACATAAAGTAAAAGACCTTAAAAATTTTCCCTTGGCATTTATTCCTAAATTCTGAAGTCACATATTGGGGAAAGCAGGGAAAGAAAACTGGTTTTGTATGTTAAGAGTTCTGATAATATCTGCTGGTAAGCTTCTCAATTCTGATTAAGAGCTTTAAAAAAAAAATACAAATTTTTTGGGGGAGAATGAGTAAAAGATGAGGAAAACACAGTCATTCGGCTTAGAACATAAAACTATCTGACATTTTAAGTGGAAGACCCTGGACAATCTAAATGACACAGTAGACTTTTGAAAGAAGGATATGTGATGAGGTCGCAGTGTTGCAGAGGTGACAATCAAGGTCACATGCTGTGTCTTCTGTTTCAGAGGTGACTGGACTCTTGGTCACTGACTCAAACTAAAACTCACAAGTGACTACCAATCTCTCAATACCTGGGGTTATGTTTGCAGGGGATCTTACTGGGGAGTGCCATTTTAGAAATTCTTTCCCCTGATTATTTCATCTCAGGCAACTTCTGGTAACCTCATTTAACTACTGTCTCACCACGCCCTAATTTTTCTTTGGTCTTTTGGGCCAGAGCGATAGGCTAGAGGTGGTGGTAGATGAGGCCAAATAGGAATTTGCTGGAAGAAACAGAATAGTTTTCTTTCTCATTTATTCTCTATGATGAATGTTTCAGGGTTCTTCTAGTTGGGAAGAAATAAGGTATGGCATAAAATTATAATGGCCCCACTGTGTAATTTTTAGTAGGTAATGCTTCCCAGCTCTGTTTTATCAGAAAAAACATATACAATGTTAAGAATTTAGACTAATGTGGATTTTGAAGTTTCATCAATGAGTATTAATATTATTATCAAAATGCCACATTTTATTACAATTTAAAAATTAAATGTTATTTAGTCGCCAAGTCATGTCTGACTCTTTATGACCCCATGGACTGCAGCACACCGTCCTGGTTAATATTGGTTAAATAACAATCAATTAATTTAAATAATTTAATGTAATAATCTTAAATTGTATGACAATGCCCTTCAGACACCTATTTTTAAAGCAAAAAAAGTACTGTTAATGGCCAATGAAATACATTACAGCAAAGGAGATCACATATTTCCCTCCTTTGTTTATCCTAACTATAAAGACAATCATCTGGGATGATCATCTTGAGACAATCATCTTGGGATGAACCAAGAGCCATTTATCACTCAACAGTATTTATTGATCACCTAGGTGCTAGAGATATAATGGTGAAGACCACAGATGAACCCTGCCCTCATGGAGCTTACATTCTAAAAGCAGGGGACACACACACACGTTATGAAAAGTATTATCAAGAAAATGAATGGAGCAATGGGATAGAGCTAGGATTGGCAAACTTTCTGTAAAAGGCCAGATAATAAATATTTTAGATTTGTGGTTATACAATCTCTGTCTTAACTACTCAGTTCTGCAGTTGTGGTGGGAAGGCAACCACATATAGTATGTGAATGAATGGACATGGCAGTGTTTCAATAAAATTGTATTTACAAAAACAGCAGGTGAACAGGTGGTGGGCCCGTTTTGCTTGAGGGAAGCTTTAATACTTTAAAGCCTCCTGGGGTAGAGAGGCACTTGGGGTAGGGATGGTGACTTTAGACCAGGGTGTTTAGGGAAGAGTCCTCTGGAGACAAGCATTTGAGATGACAGCAGGATGATGAGAATCCAGCCAGGCAAAGCCTCGGGGAGAGGTGTTTCAAGCAGAGGGAAGAGATCTATCAAAGATTTGTGGCAGAAATAGGCATGTCCCCTTGATGTGGGTGGCTGTCTCATTTTTGCTATGTGATTTTGAACAAGCCACTGAATTCCTCCAGCCCTTTTCTCATGAATAGAAGTAAAGATAATAATACTCTGCTTATAGGCTTTTTATGAAGTAATGTGTGTGTGTGAAAGCATTTTCTGGGCAAATTTAGGTAATAGTGTTAATAATTGGGATTTATAAAAATAGGCGTGAATAAACTTTAACAGAATTAAGATTTTGGCATTAAAGTACTGATGATTTATAGTAGCTCTTCGTATTTTACTACTGGTATCTTATTTTATCTGTACTAATATTTAATAACCAGTTTATCCCTGGCCAACTACTTCTCGATTTTATTCACCATCTTATCAGTATTTTAAGATGTATATATGTTTAACAAATAGTTGTTGAATTGCTTTTTCATTTGTTACTCAGAAGCAAAAAAATATTGTGAGACTCACAGACCTCAGAGTTTTATTTTTATTTTATTTATTTATTTATTTGGCTGCACTGCTTATGGGATCTTAGTTCCCTGACCAGAGATTGAACCCTCACCTTCGGCAATGAAAGCATAGAGTCCTAACTACTGGACTGCCCTCAACATTTTATTTCTTTCGGAGCCTCCTGGGCAACTGATGAGCCAGCAATCTGACCAAGCTGGGCCTCAGAATTCCTTCCTCACGCAGTCAAAGGCCTGGGAACAGTGTGGCCTATAAATCCATTTGTGACCTGCTCCGTGTGTTATTAAAGCTGTCTGCTCTTGTGCCTCTTCCCCTATTGCATACTTTACCCCAGGTATAGGTCCCCAATCTTCAATTTTGATGTCAAATACACGCCTCTGGTGTCATCAGGCTATGAACCCTTCTCTGCCCCACTCTGATCCTTTAAAGGAGATCAGCAGGAGGAGAGAGAAGGGTACCCAGGAAATGTATTACCCAGGTCCTAGCATCACCAGTGTGGGAACTAGCAAGAGACCACTGCTTCGCTTTAAACAAGACAAGAGCTCAGCAAAATGAGAGCACGCCCACAACAGAGGCTTGTCTCTAAGCTTTTCTTTTTAACTTTTATTAAAGTATAGTTCATTTACAATGTGGTTAATTTCTGCTGTATAGCAAAGTGACTGTATTTATTTGTAAAGTGACTACACATATATTTACATTTTTTCATATTTTTTTATTATGGTTTATCACAAGATATTGAATATAGTTCCCTGTTCTATACAGTAAGGTCTTGTTGTTTGTCCATTCTCTGTGTAATAGTTTGCATTTGCTAACCCCAAACTTTCAATCCATCCCCCACCCCACCTCCGTCCCTTGGCAACTGCAAATCTGTTGTCTATATCTGTGAGTCTTTCTCTGTTTCATAGATGAGTTTATTTGTGTCATATTTTAGATTCCACATATAAGTGATATAATGCAATATTTGTCATTCTCTTTCTGAATTATTTCACTTAGTATGATAATCTCTAGGTTCATCCTTGTTGCTGCAAATGGCATTATTCATTCTTTTTTATGGTTGAGTAGTGTTCCATTGTATATATGTACTACATCTTCTTAATCCATTCATCTGTCAGTGGACACTTAGGTTGCTCCCATATCTTGGCTATTGTAAATAGTGCTCCTATGAACACTGGGGTGCGTGTATCTCGAAATTTTTCTTTTTCACCAAGGAAGTGTCCATCAAAAATGTGGGAGTGAGAGAGAAACTAGATTCTCTTCTGTATAGTAAGGTGACTTCCTGACTCTGTGGAAGGAAAAGTATTGATTTCACTAAATAGTTTCTTCCTCATTATGGGTCTAGACTGTTCATGAGCAATCATGTTTGTCCCTGGAGGATGTGTGAATGGACTTGGTGTAATGAGTCAACTTTGACATAATAGGTATTAGGAAACAGGTGGATGCCCTCAGCTCACCCTTGTGGGGAATCTGCAAAAGAAGAGTGAGTGGGAGGGCTATGCTCACTCTGGACAAGCCCTCCCCTTCCAACCCCTGGCCATCTAGAGGACCATGAGGGTGTCAATGTCTAACTGTTGATTATCTTTCTGGAGACCCTGCTGAAAGGCCTGGATGAGGGATATTCTCTAGTTAGGGGGAGGAGGGTAGATTCTGGGATGAAAATGGGTTCCTTTAGGAGAGGGACACAATTTTCCAGAAGAGATGATTTTCCTTCTGAAAACTAAAGGCAAGAATCTCTTCGAGGGAGATGCTTAGATATGAGGGCATTGGATTCAAGATGTGATCAGATTGGGTCTGAGCCCAAGCAGAACCCTGTAACAGTCAACATCTTAGGTTCCTGTTGCCTTTGGACTCTGAAGGAAGTCCAGCCTAACACTCAGCTTAACCTTTTCCTGCCTATGTTCCCTTCAAAATGACCTTGTGTGTGTTTGTGTGTGCACTCAGTTATGTCTGACTCTTTGCAGCCCCATGGACTGTAGCCCACCAGACTCCTCTGTCCATGGAATTTTCCAGGCAAGAATACTGGAGCGGGTAGCCATTTCCTTCTCCAGGGAATCTCGCTGACCCAGGAATAGAATCCGCGTCTCTTGTATTTCCTCCACTGGCAGCGAATTCTTTGCCCGTGGAGCCACTGGGGAAGCCACTAAAGTTGTCTCAAACAACTGGTGTGGATGAATTGTAGGGGGTGCAGGATAAAGGATTGCAGGGTCAAGGAGCAAAAGAGAGGTTCTTTGCTGTGTTTGCAGACCCAGCAAGGAGCAGTGGGACCATGAGTGGGGTCTTCAGCGAAGAGAGGGGCACGAAGGCTGTCAGTCTGAAGATGAAACTCTTTGTCTTGGAAGTTTCCCAACTCTTCATCCTTCTGTCCAAATGTGGGAGCTCAGAAAGTAGGAGGGGAAATTTCAAGTGTAAGGTATAATTTATTGATAACAAGATTCCTTGAATATTAATTTATGATTAAAACTTCAAGCTGGAACACTATAATTCTGGTGACATTCAGATATTAGCCGAGACGTTAGGCAAAAAAATGTTGCATTCAGAGGTAAGAAATTTGATTGCACTACGGAAATCTTATCTCCTGGGCCATTATTCACTGCATTTACCATGAGGTCAGTCCTGGCAGAAGACAGTAGCAGAATTTACTACCTAAAACTCAGAAAAGTGAGGATAGACATATCACTGGCTAAGTGGGGGATAGCCAGAGAATGTGCTTGTGTTGAATAATGTATTTCTGAGCTCACAAAGGGGGGCCTTCAAAGATCACATGAATACATTTAACAGGATAAGATGTAATCAGAGATGATTAGAAGCATCGATGAAGCTGATTACTAGACAGATCAACAAGAAAGTGTTTTCTCTAAAATACATGAATGTTGCTACCTTGACAGTCAAGGTATCTATTTTAGTGTGCTAACGGATTTGATATTCAGTCCACACAGCATTCAGCCTTATTTTGAAAGCCACAATCACTGCAATCAATCATTACAAACACTCCCTTGCATAGCTCTTTCACTTCACAAGACCTGCTTGGCAAAACCACAGTCCTGTATCAACCCAACTCTGCCCTGTACCTGTACAGCTAAATGTGTGAGCTGAATAACACACCATCACCTGGATGTTGATTGAATTAATGACTGTTAACCTGAAGTGGGCCTTTAACACCACACTTCTCCATCCATTTTTCCATCCTCCTGGGTGACTTTTATTCTCTCCCTGTTCCCCTCCTCTTCCTCCTCTTCCTTCTTGTTAAACTGAGGGGTAACTTATGCTCAGTGAAATGTGCAGATTATAAGTGTGATGGTTTTACAAATGCATGCACTGTGTAGCCCACACCCCCATCAAGATATAGAAGATTACCATCACACCCAGAAAATTCCCTTAAGTCTCTTGCCAGTCCATTCCTGTACCACCACCTTCAGAGACAACAACTGTTCTGATTTCTATCTGAAGTAAATATCTCACACTTTACCTTTCTCCTCAGATCTCTAACTCTTCTTCCTCATTTTTAAACTCTCAGCTGATGATCGTGTTTCTTGCTTCATGGAGAAAATGAGAGCAGCAAGAAGAGAACTTAAATATACTCACCTTTTCTTCTTTCCATCAGTCTACATGGCATCTGCATCCTTCCCGTCTGTGCCTGGATGGACCATCTGTGTGTGTGTGTGTGTGTGTGTGTTAGTTAGTCACTCAGTTATGTCTGACTCTTTGCAACCCCATGGATTCTAGCCTGCCAGGCTCTGTCCATGGAATTCTCCAGGCAAGAATACTGGAGTGGGTTGCCACTTCCTTCTCCAAGGGGTCTTGCTGACCCAGGGATTGAACCCAGGCTTCCTACATTGCAGGCAGATTCTTTACTGCCTGAACTACCAGGGAAACTCATGGACCATCCCTGTTCCTGTCTAAAGCTGAGCCCTCCCATCCTCTCTTAGGTAGTTAAGAACATTCATGGTAGCAGTTCTTTCCTTTTCCTCTCATCTAACTTCCCACACACTACTGGATCCACTCCCATCAGCATTTATTTCTATGCTATTAGGTTGGTGCAAAAGTAAGTACAATTTTGCATTGTTGAACTTTGCTGTTTGATATTGGAGTACATTCTTAAATGTGGTTATATTATACATCAATTTAATGCACATTTATTACTTTAATTTTTTTTGCTAATGACTTATTACTTGCTGTTTATTTTACATTATTTTAGACTAAGAAAATGACATTAGACAAAAAGAAAATTAGAGCGATTTTCTTATTCAAGTTCAAAATGGGTTGGAAAACAGCAGAGACAATTTGCGACATCAACAATGCATTTGGTCCAGGAACTGCTAATGAATGTACAGTGCAGAGGTGGTTCAAGAAGGTTTGCAAAGGAGACAACAGCCTTAAAGATGAGGAGCACAGTGGCTGGCCATCAGGAGTTGACAACAACCAACTGAGAGCAATCATTGAAGCTGATCCTCTTACAACTACAGGAGAAGTTGTCAAAGAACTCAACACCGACAATTCTATGGTCATTTGGCATTTGAAGTGAATTGGAAAGGTGGAAAAGCTCCATTAGCAGGTGTCTCATGAACTGACTGAAAATCAAAAAAATCATTATTTTGAAAGTGTTGTCTTCTCTTATTCTATGCAACAGCAATGAACCATTTCTCAATCAGATTGTGACATATAACAAAAAGGGAATTTTGTACAACAACCAGTGATGATCAACTCAGTGGTTGGACCTACCAGAAGCTCCAAAGCACTTGCCAAAGCCAAACTTCCACCAAAAAAGGTCATGGTCACTGTTTGGTGGTCTGCTTCACTACAGCTTTCTGAATCCTGGAGAAACCATTACATCTGAGAAGTATGCTCTGCAGGTCAATCAGATGCACTGAAAACTGCAACACCTGCAGCTGCATTGGTCAACAAAAAGGGCCCAGTTCTTCTCCAGGACAGCGCCTGACCACATGTCACACAACCAGTGCTTCAGAAACTTAAAGAATTGAGCTACGGAGTTTTGCCTCATCCACCATATTCACCTGACCTCTCGCCAACTGAATACCACCGCTTTAAGCATCTTGAGAACCTTTTGCAGGAAAAACACATCCACAACCAGCAGGAGGCAGAAAATGCTTTCCAAGAGTTTGTTGAATCCTGGAGCACATATTTTTATGCCACAGGAATAAGCAAACTTATTTCTTGTTGGCAAAAATATGTTGATTGTCAGTTCAGTTCAGTCACTCAGTCTTGTCTGACTCTTTGTGACCCCATGCAGCATGCCAGGCTGCAGTCCATGTCCATGTCCATCACCAACTCCTGGAGTTTACTCAAACTCATGACCATTGAGTTAGTGATGCCATCCAGCCATCTCATCCTCTGTTGTCCCCTTCTCCTTCCACCTTCAATCTTTTCCAGCATCAGGATCTTTTCCAATGAGTCAGCTCTTTGCATGAGGTGGCCAAAGTATTGGAGTTTCAGCTTCAGCATCAGTCCTTCCAATGAATATTCAGGACTGATTTCCTTTAGGATGGACTGGTTGGATCTCCTTGCAGTCTAAGGGACTCTCAAGAGTCTTCTCCAACACCACAGTTCAAAAGCATCAATTCTTCGGTGCTCAGTTTTCTTTGTAATCAAGCTCTCACATCCGTACATGACTATTGGAAAAACCATAGCTTTGACTAGATGGACCTTGTTGGCAGAGTAATGATTCCTATTTTGATTAATAAAGATTTGTCTGAGCCTGGTTGTGATGATGTAAAATTTATTCCGAAACCACAATTACATTTGCACCAACCTAATATATCCTACCCTAAAAGGGAAATAAAACAAGCCTCCTTGACCCCATCACTCCAACCAGCTCCTGTTTTTTTGCTCCTCATTGTAGCAAAAATTCAAGTGTAGTTTATACTCTAGCTTTAATTCTTCCCTATTCTCTCTCAAATCCTTTCTATTTAGGCTTTACTCCTGCCACTCCATGGAGACTGCTCTTCTCAAGGTCACCAAAGGACCTCTGCATTGTAAAATCCAATAATAAACTTCTCAGGTCTTTGATAGGATTTGACATGATTTGCCCCTCTTTCCTCCTTTGATAAAATGTCTTCATTTGGCCTTTGCAGCACTTGCTTGGGTTTCCTCACTGCTCAGTTCTTCTCAGGCTCAGTTTGGTCAGTTGGTTCTTGTCTTCTTCCTTAACTTGATGTCATCATGCCTCAGGCTCAGCCACACCTACATACCCTTGGGGATCAAGTTGGGCTCATGGCTTTAAGTACCACCATATGACTGTGTTTTCCAGATTTGTGTCTCTAGTCCAGATGTCAGAACTGAAATCCACACTTATATTATCCAGCCTCCCACTTGACATATCTACTTGTATATCTGATGGACAACTTGACGCAATCATGCCCATGACTCAACTCTTAATCCTCTACTATAAACCACTTTACTTGTTGTTGTAGTTCAGTTGCTCAGCCGCATCCAACTCTTTGTGACTCCACGGACTACAGCACGCCAGGCTTCCCTGTCATTCACTGTCTCCTAGAGTTTGCTCAAATTCATGTCCATTGAGTCAGTGATGCCGTCCAACCATCTCATCCTCTGTCACCCTACTCTTCTTTGGCCTTCAGTCTTTTGCATCATCAGGATCTTTTCCAATGAGTCGGCTCTTAGCATTAGGTAGCCAAAGTATTGGAGCTTCAGCCTCAGCCTCAGTCCTTCCAACAAATATTCAGGGTCAATTTCTCTTACGGTGGACTGGTTTGGTCTCCTTGCTGTCCTTTAGCTGTAGCTTTGCCTTTTGGGTTGATGGTGATCTTTCTTTGTGGTTGCTCAGACCAACATCTCTACATTATTCTTGACACTTTTCCTTCACTCATACCCCACATCCAATCCAGTAGGAGATTCTGTTGGCTCTCTGTGGCTGATAGTATTACTTTTCACCCACTAATCCAGTTTCTCTCCTGATGTGGACCTCCTTGCAGGATTAAATATCCCCATTTTGTTGAGTTTAGGCATAGCCATACGACTTACTTTAACTGAATAAATGTGGACAGAACTGATGGGTATGATTTCTGCTGCTCTAAAAGCCAGCCCATGATGGTCCAGACAGAGGTAGCTCTGCCGGCCTGAAGCCAGAGCCAAGTCACAGGGAGCAGAGCCACAGCCAACTCACACTGGATGTGAAGTGCAGTAAGCTGCTCCTTTGGGGGTGTCTTGTTAATGCAGCATAACTGTCTCTTTTGACCAATATGCTCTCCCTTCTATGGCTGGTGAATTAGAGGTTCTTGATGTCTCCTTGCAGAAAGAATTCAGCAAGAGACAAAGTGACAAGTAAGAAGGGGATTTAGAGAGAAACACCCTCTACAGACAGAGTGTGGGTCATCTTAGAAGGGGAGAGGCCCCCAAAATATAGCATGGTTAGTTTTTATGTGCTGAGTAACTTAATAGGCTAATAAGTGGGAGGATTATTCCAGTTATTTTGGGGAAGAGATGGGTATTTCCAGGAATTGGGCCACTGTCCACTTTTTGACATTTTATGTTTGGCCTTGGAACAGTCATGGTGCTGGTGGGTGTGTCACTTAGCCTTTGCTAATATATTACAATGCATGTTTAATGAGGCCCAAGGTCTACTGAAAGTTGAATCTTCTGCCATCTTGGACCTAGTTGGTTCTAACCAGTTTTCATCATATCCTACAGCTAGGACATTCTTTTAAAAGTTATATCCTGCCCCTTTTCCACCTGTTTCGTTTCCACAAGCATCCAGACTCTGATCATTTGTACTACTACACTGGCTCAAGCCATGGTCATCTCAAGCCTGGATTGCTACAATGGCTTCGTAACTGGTCTCCCTGCTTCTTTCCTCAGCCTCCTGCGATCAATTCTCAGTAAAACAGCCAGAGAGATCCTGTTAAAACCCTATTCATGTCCCTGTTCAAAACTCTATAATGGGACTTTGCTGGTGGTCCAGGGGTTAAGACTCCATGCTTCCAAATTATGGAGCACGGGTTCAGTCTCTGGTTGGGGAACTGAGATCCCACATGCTGCATGGCTCAGTCAAAGATAAAAAAAAGTTAAAAAATGACTTTATTAAAAGAAAAAGAGAAAAAAAAAAAAAAGCTCTGTAATGGCTCTTGATCCCACCTACAGTAAGAGCCAGTCCATGTGGGGTAAGCAGCCCAGCAGGTTTGGTGCACCGTTACCTCCCTCCTTAGCCTTGTATTCCCTGCCTTGCTTGCTCCTTGGGATCCATTCTCGCTGATCTCCTTGCTGTTTGTCAGCTCAGCAAGCAACTTCCCACCTTAAGGCTTCCCTCACAAGTTTCCTCAAATACCACTCTCTCAGTAAGGCCTGCTTGATGCACCTCCTATCTGTAATCGATAATCATACCCCTTTCCTCTGCTACTTCTGCACCTCTGACCCTCTGCTCTGGTTCCCCAGAGCACTTGTCACTATTTAACATCATTTGTTTTCTGCATTATATTAAGCATTTCTAGTTTCTCGCCTTGGAGAAGGCAATGGAAACCCGCTCCAGTACTCTTGCCTGGAAAATCCCATGGACGGAGGAGCCTGGTAGGCTGCTGTCCATGGGGTTGCTAAGAGTCGGACACGACTGAGCAACTTAACTTTTACTTTCCACTTTCATGCATTGGAGAAGGAAATGGCAGCCCACTTCAGTGTTCTTGCCTGGAGAATCCCCGGGATGGGGGAGCCTGGTGGGCTGCCGTCTATGGGGTTGCACAGAGTCAGACACGACTGAAGTGACTTAGCAGCAGCAGCAGCAGTTTCTTGCCTGTCTCCCTTATTTGAATGTAAGTTTCACAATGGCAGATCTTTGTTGTGTTCACTGATTAGACTACAGTAAGTCACCTACATGGACTTACAGGAATGAGTTCCCTTCCAAGAGTGTGTTGTTAAGTCCAATTTTTTCCTACATCCAATAGAGTTAACCTAGGTACCCAACTAACACAATTGACTATAATAGTACTGTATTGTAATAGATTTATGATACATTTCACACAAGTAATACATAAAAAAACACAAAAAGTAGGGAAAATATTTTTTGATCTTACAGTACAGTACCTTGGAAAGTACAGTAGTACAGTACAGTAGCTGGCATACAGGAGCTGGGATTGAATGAAAAGTCAAGAAGAGTTACTGACTGAAGGAGGGAGAGGAGGTTCCCACCTTCAGATCATAGAGCTGAAGTATCGTGAGCAATAGTAGATGGAGTGCAAGCTGCAGTTTCACTCACATATGACATTGATCGAATTCATGTTTGCATCTTTGAAAGTTCACAACTTGAAAGTTCATATGTAGGGGACTTACTGCACTTGGCTATTTCAGGGATAACACATGAAAGTATTGAACACTTAGGCAAATTACAGAAACTATTCACTGTAGAAGGCAGTGAAGCTAGAAGGAGGAGATGGTTATGCAAATCAGCACCGTGAGACTAGGGCCCAGCATAGCTCAAAGCGCCAGCAGACATGGGTGCTGGGTGGATAACTGGCTCTGGCAAAGGTAAGATTTATGGCTCTTCTTGTTAGGAGCAAAACAAAGAATGCTTGCTTCACCGCCCACATAGGACTTGGGTTTCTTATACTTCAGATATCCCATATTTGGTTACAGAGTATGCTGGTTTTAGAGCCAAGCTCACTTATTATATAACAGTTTCCCATGTATGAATATGCAGCCCATCCCCACTTCGCCCATCCATCCATGGCCATGAATCCATGAGGCTCAGTCTTCCCATGTGGGTAAACAACACAGACCACTGACCTTTTGGGCCAAGAACCTAGAATAATGCCTGACACATAGTATTGCTCAATGAATTTGTTGACTAAAGGAATTCAGGAGAACAATCAAGTCCGGAAAGTCTTGTGCCATAAATTTCATATTTGTTTACTTTTTGATAGGTGAGGCTAACCTGCAGAACAAGTTTTGTTCATTTAAAACAGCTTTTAGATTCCTCTTCCCTTCAGTCCCCCTTCTCAATCTGTAATAATATGCCAGACTTCTCAGAAAAAAAGGGGAGGTTCAAAGGAAAATGAAGTCTGTTGATATAGCCCCCAGAAAGTGAGATCTTTCAGGATATGTGAAAAAGTGCATTAAACAGGACATGGGGATTACAGCTAAGTTTTCTTAATGCTTTTTTTTTTTTTAATTTATTTTATTTTATTTTATTTTTTATTAGTTGGAGGCTAATCACTTCACAACATTTCAGTGGGTTTTGTCATACATTAATATGAATCAGCCATAGATTTACACGTATTCCCCATCCCGATCCCCCCTCCCACCTCCCTCTCCACCCGATTCCTCTGGGTCTTCCCAGTGCACCAGGCCCGAGCACTTGTCTCATGCATCCCACCTGGGCTGGTGATCTGTTTCACCATAGATAATATACATGCTGTTCTTTCGAAACATCCCACCCTCACCTTCTCCCACAGAGTTCAAAAGTCTGTTCTGTATTTCTGTGTCTCTTTTTCTGTTTTGTATATAGGGTTGTCGTTACCATCTTTCTAAATTCCATATATATGTGTTAGTATGCTGTAATGTTCTTTATCTTTCTGGCTTAATTCACTCTGTATAATGGGCTCCAGTTTCATCCATCTCATTAGAACTGATTCAAATGAATTCTTTTTAATGGCTGAGTAATATTCCATGGTGTATATGTACCACAGCTTCCTTATCCATTCATCTGCTGATGGGCATCTAGGTTGCTTCCATGTCCTGCCTATTGTAAACAGTGCTGCAATGAACACTGGGGTGCACGTGTCTCTTTCAGATCTGGTTTCCTCAGTGTGTATGCCCAGAAGTGGGATTGCTGGGTCATAGGGCAGTTCTAATGCTTTTATTTTCTAAAATACACCCAGTGAATATATATATATATTTAAAATTTAGAATAAAATATCATCTTTTATAAAATAGTGAATTTTTAAAAATCCTGCCCAAATCTCTCATTAAACAACTAAAAGTTCCAGTAAAAGAGGAGCAGATTGAAGGGGTGATGGGCAAGCTTAGTGGCTTATGTAGATCTCAGAACAGAAGGGAGCCCAGGAGGGAAATATGGGTGAAGCAGGAATTAGATGCAGGCTTTCCTCCAAACCTCAAATCATTTGGAAGAGTAAAAAGAAAACCAAGAGATGGAAAAGACTCTTAGCTGACCAATCAACAATGTCTGAGCACCTACTGTATGCAAACTGCTATGCTAGATAACTATAGGAGAGATTCCAATGAATACGACAGTGTTTCTATCACCATATAAACTTGTATTTTAGAGGAGGAAATAAACTCTATAGCAAGTGCATCTTCCTCTTCTTCTGGAGGAGAGAAATCTTTTAAAATTATGATGCTAATTCTTCTCAAAGTATCCTTTTCAGACCAAATACATCAGGAGTATCAGGACTGATAGTGAAAATGCAGATTCCCAGGCCTCTCCATCCTTGATGAATCAGCATGTCTGAAGCCTAGAGCCAAGGGATTTGGCTTTTTAAAAATAATTAAATTTATTTATTTTTAATTGAAGGGATATTGCTCTATAATACTGTGTTGGTTTCTGTCAACATGAACCAGCCATAGGTATCCATATGTCCCCTCCCTCACATCTCCCTCCCCATCCCACCCCTCTAGATTGTCACAGAGCCCCAGTTTGAGTGCCCTGAGTGGCACAGTAAATTCCCACTGGCTATCTGTTTTACACAGAGTAATGTATATGTTTCCGTGTTACTATCTCCATACATCCTACCCTCTCCTTGGGATTTGGCTTTTAATCAAGCGCTTGGGGGGTGATTCTTAGGCACAATTTAAAATGTTCGAACTCCTGCTGCTTTGTGGCAGCTGCTAAATGAATTCAAAGAGAAATTACTTTTGACTGGAGGTTGAGGATGGATGGTTTCACAGAGGAGAATTTGAGCCAAGGCTTTGGCTGAGTTTTGCTGCCTGTGGCCAAGGGGATGTGCTGTTCCAGGGCGAGGAATGGCTGGTCCAAGGCAGTGAAACTCATGGGGAACCAGTGACTGCAGCACAGGGTGGAGACGACGGTGCTGGGGTTTCTGGCAGACACGGGCTGCAAGCCCGCCAGGCAACATGTTTCCCATTCTGCAATTTCACGGGCACCTCTTCCATGCCCACCTAGCATGATGGTGAAGAAGAATGTCACCTTGGAGAGCTGGCTTGGCTTGGTGCCCACTTGTCCCCGAGTGAGCTCAGCTCACTCGCTTTTTGCCTTCTGTTAAGTCAGCTGTTTTCTGAATTCAAGTAGAAGTTTGAGAATGTCTTGCCACTTGGGCTGGAATTGTGCTGTTGTGTCCCTGAGCTGCATTTCCAAATAGAAAGTTGCCTCTCAATGCCTGCCTTACTAGGGCAGGCAGGCCGGCGGGGGGCCAGGCCAGCACCGGGGACACCAGGCAGGTTTGCCATCTCTGGTGGTGCCTGCAGAGACTGAATGATGAGCAGCAGGGAGATCAGATGTTACCACAGAGCACAAGGGCCCGGAACAACTGTTGGGTCTGCAAGTGGATTGGTACCTCCCTTCCTAGGCCACCTGGTTGTTGTCAATCAACAACCAGCATTTGATGACCAACACTACTGTTCAGTCAGCACTGTCTGCTTCCACCCCTTTCTCAGTTTCTAGCTGATGCTATTTGAGGTATACCAGAGGTGAGAGTCTGGTGCTCATTTCCCCCTGGGGCCTGGGGCCTGGGCTTACCACTCTGTACCCACCATGACAACTCCACCGAAGTCGACTGCCTGCCATTATCATGGTGGAGCAGAAGAACACGATGAGCTGCTAAATGCAGGCACCCTGTGAGGGACGTGGAGATGTCCCCTCCTGGAAGGAGTGCGGGCCATCAGCCCTTCGGGGTCTGCCTCAGCCTCAGAGGGCTGCCTCTCCCAAGGTCACGTGTACATCCAATGACTGAAGACAGGTGTAGAAAAGCCTGGCTATTTGGCCCAACTCAGATGGGCCTCCTAATCCTGTTTTTGTTCATTTCCTTCCACAGGTGCCAATCCTACAGACATTCCCCCCAAAACACTCAGAGTCTTAATTCTGTTTCAGAGTCAGTTTCAAGAGAATGCAGCTTGTAGCACATGAATCTGAGTTTGAGATTGACTAATGAGGAGTTCTGTGACCTTGGGGAAGCTAGAACTTATTTTCTCTAAGACTTCACTTCCATATCTGCAAAATGGGAATCCTAGAAACTTCTTCATAAGGTGGTTGTAAGTGCATTCACACTGCTGGTGCAGTGTAATAACTCGTAAACTCTAGATCTCGTAATATTGAGCAAGTTATGTAACTTCAGTGAGCCTTGGATGCTTTATCTACAAATAAGAACAGTATCACTTGCATCTTAGGACTTCTTTTTAAACTGAAGTAATATAATAGATTTACAATATTGTGTTAGTTTCAAGTATACAGTGTAGTGATTCAGTATATCTCAGGATTTCGGTAAGTATTGTATGATAGACATACTGTGTTTGTTAGGTAGTTGATAGATAAACCCTCTCCCCCTATTTTTCCTTTAAAGTATCAATAGTACCTTTATGTGGTGGTGGTGGCTTAGTCACTAAGTCGTGTCCGACTCTCGTGACCCCATGGACTGTAGCCTGCCAGGCTCCTCTGTGCATGGGATTCTCCAGGCAAGAATACTGGAGTAGGTTGCCATTTCTTTCTCCAGGGGATCTTCCTGACCCATGCATCAAACCTGGGTCTCCTGCATTGCAGGCAGATTCTTTACTGACTGAGCTAGGGGGAAAGCCACCTTTATGTAGTGAATTGGAAACATAATGCCTGTTTATGTTCTTTATTGTTTGCCCTTTTTCTTTATTCTGAATACATTCAGAGTAGAATACATTCATATTTGGAGGAAGAAAACTGACTAAAGAGCAGAAGAGTGGAGCTAGGTTGGAGACCTGGTTTTGTGGCTCTCTTCTCTTCAATCATAGGCCAAAGGCGAACTCCATCAGGAAGCTCACCCTGACTGACTCAACAAATTCTGCAAACTGCTCATACGAACTTTGATTTCCTCCTTTTTCCTTGGTTCATTTTTGTAATCCTCTGGGAATTAGAGGATTTTTATTTTTACATTGTAAATCTCTGAGAAGCTGGGAAGGTATCTGCTTTTTATTTTTATTTTTTCTAGTCTTTGGAAATTTATATTCCATCTATTTTAATAAACTTAAAATTTTGTACACATTCTGAGTCATATAGTAAAACTTGGTTTTCAAATCTGAATTTTCTTTTTTTTTTCATTTATTTATATTAATTGTAGGCTAATTACTTTACAATATTGTAGTGGTTGTTGCCATACATTGACGTGAATCAGCCATGGATTTACATGTGTTCCCCATCCTGAACCCCCCTCCCACCTCCCTCTCCATCCCATCCCTCTGGGTCATCCCAGTGCACCAGCCCCGAGCACTTTTCTCATGCATCCAACCTGGGCTGGCGATTTGTTTCACAGTTGATAATATACATGTTTCAATGCTATTCTCTCAGATCATCCCACCCTCGCCTTCTCCCACAGAGTCCAAAGGTCTGTTGTATACATCTGTGTCTCTTTTTCTGTCTTGCATATAGGGTTATCGTTACCATCTTTCTAAATTCCATATATATGTGTTAGTATACTGTATTGGTGTTTTTCTTTCTGGCTTACTTCACTCTGTATAATGGGCTCCAGTTTCATCCATCTCATTAGAACTGATTCAAATGTATTCTTTTTAATGGCTGAGTAATATTCCATTGTGTTTATGTACCACAGCTTTCTTCTTTTTTTTTTTTTTTTTTTCATTTATTTTTATTAGTTGGAGGCTAATTACTTTACAATATTGTAGTGGTTTTTGCCATACATTGACATGAATCAGCCATGGATTTACATGTGTTCCCCATCCTGATCCCCCCTCCCACCTCCCTCCCCATCCCATCCCTCTGGGTCCTCCCAGTGCACCAGCCTTGAACACTTGTCTCATGCATCCAACCTGGGCTGGTGGTCTGTTTCACCCTTGATAATATACTTGTTTCAATGCTGTTCTCTCAGAACATCCCACCCTTGCCTTCTCCCACAGAGTCCAAAAGTCTGTTGTATACATTTGTGTCTCTTTTTCTGTCTTGCATATAGGGTTATCATTACCATCTTTTTAAATTCCATATATATGCGTTAGTATACTGTATTGGTCTTTATCTTTCTGGCTTACTTCACTCTGGCTTACTTCACTCCAGTTTCATCCATCTCATTAGAATTGATTCAAATGAATTCTTTTTTTAATGGCTGAGTAATATTCCATGGTGTATATGTACCACAGCTTCCTTATCCATTCATCTGCTGATGGGCATCTAGGTTGCTTCCATGTCCTGGCTATTATAAACAGTGCTGCGATGAACATTGGGGTGCACGTGTCTCTTTCAGTTCTGGTTTCCTCGGTGTGTATGCCCAGGAGTGGTATTGCTGGGTCATATGGCAGTTCTATTTCCAGTTTTTTAAGGAATCTCCACACTGTTCTCCATAGCGACTGTACTAGTTTGCATTCCCACCAACAGTGTAAGAGGGCTCCCTTTTCTCCACACCCTCTCCAGTATTTATCGCTTGTAGACTTTTGGATAGCAGCCATCCTGACTGGCGTGAAATGGGTACCTGCTTTTTAAAGAGGGTCCCTCTACCTGAGCATTGTTATCTGTGTTTCCTGGGAATGTTTATTGGTTCCTGTACTAGTTAATAATGACCCACTCTTCCAGAAATGCTGAGCATTGCTCGAGCTCTGGAAGATGCTGGCTTGGCAAAGAATATAAGAGCCAGATGGGGTCTTCTGAGCCACCTCATCCAACTGTCATCTTACCCATAAGGAAAGTTTGTTTATGTCAGCTCTGTTTTTAAACAGCTCCTGTGGAATTTTTCTAGTCCCATCTTTATTATGTTTTCTCTATTTTATAACTTGATAGTCTATTAGTCTATTTTTTTGTATCTGATTAAAACTTGGTCAGTTCTAGGAACACTGTCTTATGCTGACACCTACTGGACAGTTTGAAAAATAACCGGTTGCCAGAACACTACCATTTGTTAGGAACAGAGGCAGAGAAATTATGTCTTCCTCATTTCATTCATTTTTAATGACCATCTTTCTTACAACTATA
The DNA here is from genome assembly GCF_033118175.1 of Dama dama. Lineage (NCBI taxonomy): Eukaryota > Metazoa > Chordata > Mammalia > Artiodactyla > Cervidae > Dama > Dama dama. The sequence continues at coordinate 45,521,602 of NC_083698.1, read as the reverse complement.
CTAGTTTCACATTTTTATTTCTCTCTTCTCCAATTAAACCTAATGTCCCATATTAGATTTTAGATTTCTTGGGTGTGAAGATTCTATCCGGTTAAGATGCTAAAAACCTATACTAACTTTAAACAATGTCCTTCTGTAGGTTTACTTCAAGTTTAATGATGAGCAATAATCATAGTCATTACCTGTGACTTTAATTCTGCAAGCACTGCAGCTCTGAAAAGCTGGCATGCCAAGGAACAGCAAGAGGCCATCTGACCTGGATCAAAACCTCTCTCCAATGGTAGTAAGAACCATCCAGGATGAAGGATGTACATTCTTTCCTTGAAGGTTTCTCCAGGGATCACCACCCCAGAGAAAATTCATTCAAGTGTTTCACTGTCCTAATGAACCTCTCTTCTGCTTTTGAAGTTTCCTTTGTTTGCTCTCCTGAGGTCTGGCAATGATTAATCAGACCTTACTCACAAAATATACCAATAGATTATATTCTAATCACCTCCTTTCCCACTCCTTTTCACTGTACTTTTCTTTAGTTGATAATTTAATTTTTTAAAGTATAATACTTTCTAGTGAGTTCTATAGTTTTCTCCATGTGGTAGATATATACTACTGAGTATTATTCAGGCATAAAAAAGAAATCCTACTATTTACAATGACAACACGGATTAACTTGGAGGGCAAGATGCTAAGTGAAATATGCCAGACAGAGACATAAATGCTATATGGAATCTATGGGATCTAAAAAAACAAAAGTCAAACTCATAGAAACAGAGAGTAAAATGGTGTTTGCCAGGAGCTAAGTAAGGGTGGGGGAAATGGAAGTAGATATTGACCAAAGGGTACAAACTTGCAGTTGTGAGATAAGTTCTGAGGATCTGATGTACAGCGTGGTGACTGTACTTAATGATGCTGTGTTATATACTTGAAATTTACTGAGAGTAAATCTTAAGCTTTCTCACCACACACACATACACACACACAACACACACACAAATATGCACATAGAGTAACTATGTGAGTTGGTGGTTATGTTAGCTTGATTGTGTAAACATTTTATAATGTACACATATGTCATAAATTGTGTTGTACACTTTTAAGTATATGTAATTTTATCTATCAATTGCATCTCAATAAAGCTGATAACAGAAAAGAGAGAAAGGAAGACAGCACCCATGGTCTCAGCCTGATCTTCATTACCACAAGTGGAGAACTGATAGATCCTATTGGTTATCTGGGGCTTGGAGGTGTAGCCTCTGATGTACTGGGACCAGGTAATCTTGGAAGGTGCCTTGATACCTGGAGTGAAGAGGTCAGGTAGGTTCAGGGAGAAGGAAGGGCATGGATCTGGAACTCCACAAGACTTAGATTTGAAAACGTGCTCTGCCGCTTCCCTGTTGTGGATCTCAGACTCCTCTTTGTCTCAGATTCCTCATCTGTAGGTGAGAACAAGACCACTCTGAATGGTGCTTGTGATAAGTTAACGATATAGTGCTTGACACATTGTAGCTATTTCTGTGCAAGGTATTTCTGGTCCCTGTTTCACAAGCCATGCTGTTTACCTATGTCTGGCCCTGTGTGCTGTCTAAATTACCCCCTTGTTACCAGTTCTTTCATGTGATCAATGCCAGTTCTGGAGATCCTTGGGGCTGAAGCCACCTTCTCTTCAAGCTTTCTGGTTGCCATACACAAGAAACCAGGATCTCTGCTTTCCTCTCAGACTTCTCAGTCATCACTTGGTCCTTGAACTTTCAGACTTCTAAAAATGGTTCTGGGGGCTTATTTATTTAACCAGTATTTTTTGAGCTCCTGTAAAGTGGTAGCAGCATTGGTAGGTCAGTGAAGAAAACATACAAAAATTCCTGTCCTCACAGAGCTTTTATTCCAGGAGAAGAGGATAGAGAAGCAAGTAAAGTAGATGGTTTGTCAGATCTGCTAAAATAGATCATAAATGCTAAGTAAAAAAAATAGGCAAGACGGGTGATGGGGACTGTGTGTGTACAAGTGTGTGTGTAATTGGGGTGGTGGTTCCCTTGCTGCTGTTAGGGCTGTTGGGGGGACAGTGCTGCCCCGGGAGCCCTAGGCTTCTTGTGGTGACATAAATAGGGTTAAAAGTATGCTGAGGTTGATCCTGATGGTCTCAGGGAAGATAACGGGGTGGACTGTGAGAAGCATGAATGGATCCCCTCTTCATTCATGTGAAAAGTGATGTGGAAGGGAACAATGTGGGGAGGGCTTCCCTGCTTTTAACTGCGAGGAGTCAGTAGGCTTCTCTTTGATTTACAAAGTCCTGGTTTATGAAGTGGAGACTTCGTAAATGTTGACTTCTTGAAACTCAGACCCTGATAAGCATAGCAAAAGAAGAAGGAAATCAGACGTTATCTTCTTCAAGGAGCACATCACATCCTTTGGAACATGAATCATCCCCTGAGAAAGCCCATCAGGGGACAGCCCTCTTCCTTCAGTGGCTGCTGTAAGACGTGATACTGGGAAATATCCCTAAGACAGGGTTGAGCAAATGAGACAGAGCAGAAGGGACATAGGCTGGGAGAGGAAAGTCTGCTTTTTCCATTTGGCCAACTCTTGGCTTGCTGCACTCATCCTTCCAAGTCTTTCTTTTTCACTTTGATGATGAGGCTGATCTCTAACATCCATTTCTGATATAAAATCCATGACTTTAAGAAGTTAGAATTTTATCTCTGTTGGAGTTTTGAACAGAAGATAGAGGACTTGAGAGCATAGGCAGAGTTTTCATTTCATTTTTCCTTTTCAGTTGATGTTGGAAGAAAAAGATGTAGGGAAGGAAGAGCTGGCTTTTGTTGTTGGTTTAGAGAAGTAGATTAGATTTCTTGGATAATAGCCTAACATATCGAAGTAGATCTTTCAAAGACTGCGAAGAATTTGTTTGGCAGGAAAATTGCTGATTCATTCAAGAGGGTTTTTTTTGCCTCAGTCTTCTGGAGGAGGAAGAAATGAATTCTGGTAAACCAACTTAAATGCCCCCATTGTGCAGATGCGTTTTTCCTCTGGGCTAAATTAGGTGCTGCCTTCTCTGTTTCCACAGAGAGGTAAAGAGCAAGCTAGAACCATGGGATAGAGAAAGACAAATGGCCCCATGCAGGAGCAGAGTTGCATATAAGGTGAATACTACTTAAGTGTGTGATGAATGAATGAATAGATGGAAAAATGTCAGGAAGGTAGACCAACTAATAGGTAAAGGGAATTGGAGAAATCAGGACACGTGACTAGGTTTTCATTAATCCTGGATCAAATTTAAGAATTACTAAATGTGGTTTATGAGAACATAGAAAAGAAATCATCATCGGGACCCAGCCTGGCCTCAACAAGACTGGTCTTGCTAGCTACCTCACTTTTAGTCACTAGACTTATAGGTTGGGGGCAACCAGTGGACATAAGTCTATCTTAATTTCAGAAAAGCAACTAAAGTCCCCCTTGATCTTTTTTTGTTTAAGATGGTGAAATGAAGTCCTGATGATCATACTGTTAGATTAATTTACAGCTGATAGAAACAACTTTATTCAATTAGTGTTGTGTGTACGTGTGTTAGTCTCTCAGTCATGTCCAGCTCTTTGTGACCCAGTGGGCTGTAGCCTGCCAGGTTCCTCTCTCCATGGAATTCTCCAGGGGATCTTCCTGACCCAGGGATTGAACCCAAGTCTCTCACGTGGCAGGCAGAGTCTTTACCATCTGAGCCACCAGGGAAGCCCCAATTAGTGTTGATTATGGCATTTTTCTGCCTGGAATGAGGTATCTAAAGGAGTGCCTCAAGGTTAAGGTCTTGGTCTTAACTGTCCAACTTAAAAAAAAAAAAATCATTTTGAAATAATTATAGATTCACAGGAAATTGTAACAAAGAACATATAGGGAGGTTGTATGTATGCTTTACTCCATTTCACCCAATGGCAACACTTTGCGTAATTACAGTATGATATCACAACCAGAAAATTGGTATTGGGACAATCCACTGAGTTTAAAAGTGAGCAGATTTCACCATTGTTGCATTTCCTCAAGTTTTGTGTGTATGTGTGTGTGTGTGTATCTGTATTTATATCTCTGTATAGTTCTGTGTGACTTTATTAATGTGTGAATTCATGTAACACTATCATAATCAACATACCACTTGAAAACCGCTAATCTGTTCTCCATCTCTGAAATTTTGTTATTTCAAGAATGTTGTATAAATGGAATCATACAGCATGCAATCTTCTGAGACTGGCTTTTCCCACTCAGCATAATTCCCTTGAGATCCATCCAAGTTGTCTTGAATATCAATACTTTGTTGCTTTTTGTTGCTGAGTATTATTCCATTGTATGGAAATACTACAGTTTTTTTAACTGTTTTTTGCTGGAGGATATTTAGGTTGTTTCTCGTTTATGACTATTGCCAATAAAGCTGTTATGAGCATTTTTATATAGGCTTTGTTAGAACACAAGTTTTCATTTCATTAGGATAAATGCCCAAGAGTGCATTTGCTGGATTACATGGTAATTAAATGTTTAATTTCACAACACTTTGGCAAAGTATTACCCAAAGTAGCTGTATTATTTTACATTCCTATTAGCAATGTGAGTGATTCAGTTTCTCTATATCCATGCCAGCATTTGATGTTTTCAGTATTTCTAATTTCAGTCACTCTCATATGTGTGTAGAAATACCTCACTGAGGTTTTAATTTGCATTTCTTTAATGGCTAAGGTGTTGAACATCTTTCATATGAGTATTTGCTCTCTGTATATCCTCTTCAATTACATGTATGTTTGTGTCTTTTGTGCATTTCTAATCAGATTGAATTGGATTATTTCTTACTGTTGAGTTTTGAGAGCTCTTCATATATTCTAGATACATGTCTCTTATTGAATATATGATTTGTAAATACTTTCTCCTGATCTGTCATTTATCTTTATATACTCTTAACAGAGTCTTTGGTTTTTTTTCTGATGCAATTTAATAAAAATTATTTATTTTTAATTGGAGGATAATTGAGAGGGTCTTTGGCTGAGCAAAAATTTTACTCTTTGATGAAGTCCAGTTTATCAAATTTTTCTTTAAGGGATCATGTTTTTGTTGTCAAGTCTAAAAACTCTTCTCCTACTCCTAAAGGTACTCTTCTGCTTATTTTCTAAAAATTTTATTCTTTTATAGTGTATTGGTCAAAAAGTTCATTCGAGTATGTCCATAAGTATGTATGGAAAAACCTGAATTAACTTTTTGGTCAGCCCAATATTTTACCTTTAAGTCTGCAATTCATTATAACTTAATTTGTTTAACTTTTAAAGTCAAAGAGTTTGAATATATGGTAGGAATGTAGGTGACACAAGCTGGAATACAGTGATGAAACTAGTAAGATACAGTATATAAGCGTGCAATATCAGAGACAGTTCAGTGTGGTGTAAGAACGTGAGCTCTGGGGCCACACTGCTTAGATTTAAATGCCTGAGCTGCCTAGAAGGCTTCGGGGGAAGCTCCATAATCTCTCTTCTGTCTTAGTTTCTGCATCTGCAAAATGGGAGTAGTGAAGAGTAGTTGCCTTATATGGTTATTGTGAGAGCTTAGCAAGAAAACGAAGAACACTTAGATCCAAACTCCAAGAAATGACACCTATTATTATTATTGAAACCAGACATTGGTTTAAATGTTGGACATTTATAGGGGAGATGTGACAAAATAGGGAATCATGTGAAAAAATCCAGTATATTTAGAGAAGTAGAGAGAGAGACTTAATTGAAAATTTTAACTTGAATGTCTGCTTAATTTTTGTTCAGTTGTATATATTTATAAATATATGTCTTCATCCAGAAATGGCAAGATGTATGCAGGATCAAAATGACAAGGCATTTAAATCCATTCAGTGGAAACCAGAGTCCATTTAGGACTGTGCATGTACTCAAAATGCAATTTTTTCCCATATTCTTGTTGAGATTATATTAATACACAGCAAAGTCATTGTTTTAGGCTATCAGTTACAAGAAAACAGTCAATCAGTATTTCTGTGCAAGTGTAGTAATCCAGCTTAGGCTAAAAGGACATTGGCAGAGTTCATTATCATAGTCTGATGTGAAGTCAAACTACATAGTTGAAATTCTCAACTTCTTATGGTGGGGACTTCCAGGTCCCCAGCCCTCAGTACCACTAACAGAATGTTGGGGCATGGATCATAATTATGGTGTCTACCTTTGCTGAAAATGGGGAATAAGGGAGATGAAGACATAAGATGATTGAGTAGATGGAGAAGGGGTTACCAGAAGTGACAAGAAGAATCTATTACAAATATTTGATATTAGAAGAGTGTGGAAGAGCAAGCAGACAGTGCTTCAGATTACTAGAAAGAAGTGGGACCCCTTTGGATGTGTGGTCATTACAAGAAGCAGCAGAGGGTCACTGGGCAATCCACACAATCTCTCAGTGCCTGGGTTTCCTTTTCTGCCACATAATAAAAATAGTGTCTGCTCCACAAACTCCATGGGTTGTTGTGAAGAATACATTTACATGAAATTTCCTTAAATAAAACGTGAATATATGACCTTGTTATTGTTTCATGGTGGATCTTTGGTCATTTTTTTTTATGGAATATATTCTTTTCAAACATTTTTATTGGAATATAGTTGATTTATAATGTCGTGCTAGTTTCTGCTATACAACGAAGTGAATCAGATATACATATACACATACATAATCTTTTTTTAGCTTCTTTTCCAATATAGGTCATTACAGAGTATTGAGTGGAGTTCCTCGTGCTATACAGTGAGTCCTTGTTAGTATTCTAGTTTATATACAGCAGTGTGTATATGTCGATCCCAGTCTCCCAGCTTATCCCCCCTACCCCACTTACCCCCTGGTAACTATTCATTTGTTTTCTACATCTGTAACTCTATTTCTGTTTTGTAGTTAAGTGCACTTGTACTTTTTTTTTAAAGATGGAATATGCTCTTAAGAACTAGCACAATCTCTTTCTCCCACTCTGTGCCTTACTAAATTCCTTAGATTTGGGGGAGGGAGGGTTCCCTACTCTACCTCATTTAGCAATGTCTCAGCAGTGTAGTATAACTGCGTTTGCCAGATATACTGTTTTGTCTCAGCGACTGCTGTTTGGTGTTTCTAGTCTGGGTAATTATGCTGATTCTCCTAAATCTCTAATGTTTGGAACTGAACTGGCTTCTTCACACTATGCCTTGCCACATCTCAAATGTTTATAGGCCTGAAAAAATATGGATTGCAACTCTACCCCAGAAAACAGACTTTAATTTGTTTTAATATTTTATAATATATTTATAAAGTGTACTTATTTAATAAAAGTGTAAGTACCCAAGGTTAGCAGAAGTAAACTATTACAAACAGAATGGATAAACAAGACCCTACTGCAGAAATAGAGGAAAACAATAGAATGAGAAAGACTAGAGATCTCTTCAAGAAAATTAGAGATTTGAACATTTAAAAAAATTAATTTAATTTTTATTGAAGGATAATTGCATATGCCCCCTCCCTTTTGAAACTCCCTCCCATCTCCCTCCTCATCCCACGCCTCTGGGTTGATACAGAGCCCCTGTTTGAGTTTCCTGAGACATACAGCAAATTCCTGTTGGCTATCTATTTTACACATAGTAATGTAAGTTTCCATGTTACTCTTTCCATACCTCTCACCCTCTCCTCCCCTCTCCCCATGTCCATAAGTCTATTCTCTATGTCTATTTCTCCCTTGTTGCCCTGTAAATAAATTCTTCAGTACCATTTTTCTAGATTCTGTATGTATGTGTTAGAGTACGGTATTTATCTTTCTCTTTCTGACTCACTTCACTCTGTATAATAGGTTCTAGGTTCACCCACCTCATTAGAACTGACTCAAATGCATTCCTTTTTATGGTTGAATAATGTTCCATTGTGTATATGTACCACACCTTCTTTATCCATTCATCTGTCAATGGACATCTAGGTTGAGCATAATAAAATACAGAAATGGTAAGGACTTAACAGAAGCAGAAGAGATTAAGAAGAGGTAGCAAGAATACACAGAAGAACTATATAAGAAAGATCTTAATGACCTGGATAACCATGATGGTGTGGTCACTCACTTAGAGCCAGACATTCTGGAGTGTGAAGTCAAGTGGGTCTTAGGAAGCATTACTACAAACAGAGCTAGTGGAGGTGATGGAATTCCAGCTAAGCTGTTTAAAATCCTAAAAGATGATGCTGTTAAAGTGCTGCACTGAATATGTGAACAAATTTGGAAAACTCAGCAGTGGCCATAGGAGTGGAAAAGGTCAGTTTTCATTCCAATCCCACAGAAGGGCAATGCCAAAGAATGTTCAAACTACCACACAATTGCACTCATTTCACATGCTGGCAGGTTATGCTTAAAATCCTTTAAGCTAGGCTTCAGCAGTATATGAACCCAGAACTTCCAGATGTACAAGCTGGGTTTCAAAGAGGCAGAGGAACCAAGATCAAATTGCCAACATTTGTTGGGTCATGAAGAAAGCAAAGGAGTTTCAGAAAAATGTCTACTTCTGCTTCATTGACTACTAGGAAGACTTTGACTATGAGGATCACAACAAATTGGAAGAATCTTAAAAAGATGGGAATACCAGACCACCTTACCTGCTTCCTGAGAAACCCGTGTGCAGGTCAAGAAGCAACAGTTAGAACCATACATGGAATAGCTGACTGTTTCGAAGTTGGGAAAGGAGTACAGCAAGGCCATATATTGTCACCCTATTTATTTAACTTCTATGCAGAGTGCATTATGTGAAATGCCAGGCTAGATAAATCACAAGGTGGAATCAAGATTTCCAGGAGAAATATCAACAACCTGAGATATGCAGATGATACCATTCTAATGGCAGGAAGTGAAAAGGGACTGAAGAGCATCTTGATGAGGGTGAAAGAGGAGACTGAAAAAGCTGGCTTAAAACTCAACATTAAAAAAACTAAGATCATGACATCTGGTCCCATCACTTCGTGCCAAATAGAAGGGGAAAAAGTGGAAACAGTGACAGATTTTATTTTCTTGGGTTCCAAAATCACTGCAGATTGTGATTACAGCCATGTAATTAAAATATACTTGCTCCTCGGAAGGAGAACTATGAAAAACCAGATAGAGTATAAAAAGGCAGAGATATCACTTTGCTGACAAAGGTCCATCTAGTCAAAGCCGTGGTTTTTCCACTAGTCATTTACAGATATGAAAGTTGGACCAAAAAGAAGCCTGAGTGCCGAAGAATTGGATGCTTTTGAACTGTGGTGCTGGAGAAGACTCTTGAGAGTCACTTGGACAGCAAGGAGAACAAAATAGTCATCCGAAAGGAACTCAACTCTGAATATACATTGGAAGGACTGATGCTGAAGCTCCAATACTTTGACCACCTGATGCGAGGAGTTGACTCGTTGGAAAAGACCCTGATGCTGGGAAAGACTGAAGACAGAAGAAGGGGGCAACGAAGAATGAGATGGCCGATTCAATGCACATGAATTTGAGCAATCTGCGGGAGGGAGTGGAGGACAGAGGAGTCTGGGGTGCTGCAGTCCATGGGATCACAAAGACTCAGACCCGGCTCAGTGGCTGAATAACAACAACAACAACTGTGCAGCACAGAGAACCATGTTCAGTAGCCTATGATAAACCATAATGGAAAAGAATATGAAAGAATGTATCTTATGTGTAACTGAATCACTTTGTTGTACAGTAGAAATTTAACACAGCACTGTGAATTGATTACACTTCAATAGAAAAGAGAGTAAGTGGCTGAATATTAGCTCAGGTTCCATCATGAAGTACAAATGTAGATTCACTTTACTTAGTTACAGTGAAACTTGTGTGTGTACATGTGTGGAATAGGTTGAAGAAGACACTATTTATTTTTAAAGTACCATAAATTTGTCTATTTTTTTGCAGAAAGCAGTATTCTTTCAGGTTTGCTGTTATGATCATTATTACCTTCAATTTTTAGCTATTTAATGGAGAGTTAAAGAATTAATCTCTTGGGGAGAGTATTTTGAGGGAAAAAAATCCAGTGACCACAAAGTCCCTTAGTCAAGTATGAAAACATGAGGAGAGAAATGTTAACAGTGGGCAAAATAAAGACTCTGGAATTATTTCAAGTTTTCTTAATTTGAACATTTATTTGCTATTCATATTTGATTTCCCCACTGCAACCCCATTAAAATAGGGTAATATGTGTATCAAGAGAAGAGAAATATATTTATTTAATGATTTGAGGAAGGACTGGGAAGGTTGTTTTGATGAAAATATTTCTCAGAGCTCTGCCACATAATTCTGAAAATCCACCATTAGAGAATCCTTCTTTTGGGAATACCAATTATCTAGGAGGGATACCTATTAAGCTGCTGTCAATCAAGAACATGTATACAAGGCCACACAAGATTATCACAAAGCACAGGCTCTGGAGTCAGAGGGAACAAGGATTGAATTTGGCTTTGGGACTTACTTACTAACTGTGAGATTCTGGGCAAATTACTTACCTTTTCTGAGTCCCAATTTCTTCATCTGTCAAATGGGGTTAATAATGGCTACCACATGAAAGACACAATTTAAATGAGCTGATATATTTGAAGAACCTAGTATAACACTTAAAGTAGGCTCTTAGTACATTGCAATGAAAATCATTAGCAATAGTAGGAATGTTTCATTTGAATTGGGGTCTGCATAGCTTTGGCACTACATGAAGAAATTTCATGAGGTATACAGATTCAGATAATTTCAAACGAGTCCATTTCCAGATTTTATACACACACACACACACACACACACACACACACATAAATGACTCTGTGATTCTACGGACAGTAGCCCGCCAGGCTCTTCTGTCTGTGGAATTCTCCAGGCAAGAATACTGGAGTGAGTTGCTATTTCCTTCTCCAGGGGACTTTCCCAACCCAAGGATTGAACCTGGGTCTCCTGCATTGCAGGTGGATTCCTTACCATCTGAGCCACCAGGGAAGCCCTTATATATATTATTTTTCCTTTCCTTTTCTGTATTTATCTGCTTCTTTACAAATGCACCTATATCAGGCTGCTTCTCCTTTTCTTTGTTTCACAATCACCCTTCTTCTGCTTTACAGGAGAGGTCTCATCCAACCCAAACCATATGTTCTCTTGGGTGTGGAAGCCTCTGGGACACCAAGCAGAGGCAACTAAAGCTACAAGTATTTGAGAGCTCCCTTTAATGGAAATGGCGCCATGAACCAAAAGTAATAGGGTATCATGTCCTGTGCTTATCTCTGTTAAGAGCAATGCATAACTATTATGGAATGAATGTATCCCCACAAAATTCATATGTTGAAATCTTCACTCCCAATCTAATGGTATTTGGAGGCAAAGCCTTTGCAAGATAATTAGGTCCTGAGGGTAGAGTCCTCATGAATAGAATTAATGCCTTTATAAGAAGACGCAAGGGAGCCTGCACTTTCTTTCTCTGTTATATGGGATTACAGTAAGAAGACGGCCCTCATCACATACCAGCTCTTCTGGGCCCTTGTTCTTAGACTTCATGTGCTCCAGAACTGTGAGAAATAAGTGTTTCTTGTTTAAATGACATAGTCTATGGTAATTTGTTATAGCAGCCTGCATGGATTGAGACAATACCTTAAACAGATATGCTGATTATATATTTGGGTGTTTTTTATTTCAGGTATACAATGGAATTATGCAGTGTGGGGGGTTGATTTTTTTTTTTTTTTTTTTGTCTTAACTGGCAAAGAAGGTATTGTTCCTGAGAAAAGAAACTCTTGAGAACAGAGTAAAAAGAGCATTTCTTGGAAATATTGAAGATGGCAGCACCTTATTTGCCCAGGTGACAAACTTGTGATGGATTTCTGTACTTAGCTAGTTAGCTTTCTTGAAGTATTCAGGATTTGTAAGAAGCATGCTGGGAAATGCCACTCTGCTATGAAACACCCTTTCTCTGCAATTTCACCATCTCAGTAATGAGGATGAGCTCAGTGAATATGCTCATTTACCTGCATTTTAGTCTAGTCTCACTGGTATAATTTGCATGATTTCAAGGTGAAAAGACCCACAATGCTCATTTTTTAAGAAGGTGAAAGTTTTCTGCTCTCTGTCACTCATCAGTCTCCTTTATGCTCATTTATTAAATCTTACAACATGCTTATTACATGTCTTAGCTTGGACTACAGTAACAGAATATCAGAGATTAGGGGGCTTCAACAACAGAAATGTATTTTCTTGTAGTTCTAGAGGTGAAAGTCTGAGATCAGGATGCCAGCACAGTCCAGTTTTAGTGAGGTCCCTCTTCCTGGCAAAACTTAATGACCTTCTCACAGGTGCTTTTCTCCAAATAAAACCACATTGTGGGGTGGCATTAGGGCCTCAACTGAGGAGTGTTAGGGGGATGAAACTCAGTCCAAAGCATTAGGCTTAAGTAACTCAACAGGAATATGTTGCAGACTATACTTTAAATAATGTGCTCAACAATCCTTAATGCACAGTTTTTAAGCCTGTACTTATTTATGACTGAGTTCTTTTTCTTGTAGCCAATTTACATAAAATATTTAAACTATATTCTTAATAGCAGAACATCTATTTAGCTTCAAAAGTAAATCAAAATTTTCCCCAAATGCAAATCTGTCTAAAAACATATAAAATGACCTAAGCAAAATATGTTACATATTTAGAAAACCAGCTTGATTTAATTAGTATTAATCTCTCCTTTTCAAATGTTAATATGCTGATTCCAATTCTGTGAAGTGTGTAATTACATCAACATATTTGACTTTAACCTACTTTGGGAAGAAATCACTTATATACCAATAAATATCCTCTACTCTCTGTGTCTGTTTTTCTGTCATATCTTTGCTATGCATTTTGAGATGTCCTTACAAACAAAATGCAATATTCATATATGTCCTTTTTTTCACAAAGGGAAAAGTCCTAAAATACACAATTTACAATTTTGTTTTTAACCCCAGTTTCATCTATTTTAGCTCCATAAGCAAGATGCCTCTAGAAAAAATTGAACTGTATAATCAATAGCATATGATAAGACTTGGTTAAGATTTTTTTGGTCAAATTTCCTAGAAATTGAGAAAATTATAAACTCTAATGCTTGGGTTTCCCCCCCCGCCCCAATTCTTTGCTTTCAGTAAAATAAGAAGAGGACTTATCCAAGTTGTCATTAAGTAGAAAATTAAAATATTTCTTTGATAATAGACCACTATGCTCTTTTTGGCTTATATTTAAGAAAGCATTCAAGTAACAAAGTGATATTTCCATAAGAAAATGCCTAACATTCTCATTACTTATTAATTAAGTTTTCTAAGGGCTTATGTGTATAAAAATGAAAAGCAGGAATAGAACGCTTGCTGAATCCTGGGTCATTCAAATAGTAAGTCAAAGCCAAAGCTATAAGAGGAACTTATTAAAAAGATCCATCTATTCACTTAGATTAATTTTCCAATAAGACTTTACATGCTATGTTTTATAATTGCGTCTCAAAATATGTTGCAAATTTATATTGCTTTGGCCAATTGTGTACTAAAATCATTGTAAATGCAGCTCAACCTAGAAAACTTTAAAATTACTTAGAACTTTATGGTTATAAAAAATCACAGTTTAAATTTCAACCCATAAACAATTATTTTTGCTATTGTAGAGAAGTTAAAAGGATGATCAGATAAAATCTTTCAATTATAAAAATGTATCACATTAATAACATTCTCTGTGGGAAAATATGAGATCACAGAGAAAAATTTTCCAGTTGTTAAAAAAGAGATTGTCTGGGAAATTTTTAGTGAGTGGGAATAGATGTCAAATTGCTTTGGTATTTAGGGTTTGTTGCACACAAATTATGACACAAATTTTATTTAAGTGAATATTTACAATATGCTAGAAAGTATACATTTTGAAGCTTTTCAAACTTGCCATAAAAATTTTAGGTATCTACTTGAAAAATGAGGGGATATGTAGTTTTTCAAAATTCTTTTAGAGGGTATGAGAGAAAAAAGTTTGAAGATGAATAATTTAATGGGTCAAATCTTTACAGTTTTAACCATTGATGATAATGAACTTCATGGGGGAAAAGTAGACAGAAACCTTTAGAGCACAGAGAAAAGGGCAGACATAGGTATGCTGTTGATTTGAGCTCTTCTGATCATAAAATAGAGCTGGAGAAATAGTAACAAAAAAAATTGTAGTTTTCAAAATTCTCAGTTTTTGGCCAGCACCTTGAGACATGGCCTCATGCATTATTTATGAACTTTGCAAGCAGATTTATGTTGAAGTCAGTTCTCGCCTCTGAAGGGATTAATGACTCCATTATCATACCTGTGATTAATAGGTATCTGAAACTGGGCTGGGTGCATGAGAAGCAAAGATGAACACACAGAAAAGTCCCTTAAAGAATTTACACTGCAGAAGAAAGCTAGATGTTGGTATATATATTCTTAAGTTGTAAGTCAATGATCATGTGCTTTTGAGTATTTTTCATCCAAATTCCATGATTCTCTGTGAAAAAATTAGAAGTATATGTCATTTGCATTATTTTAAAAGTTCCTTTACCTGTTGTGTATTTCTCTGCCTTTTCATCTTGTTTAGATTGCTGTGTTTGGAGTGGCCTTTCTGTATTCTGGTGGCCTGTGATTACTTTTTATTGTGGAGGTTTCTCCCAGTGGGTGGGGTTGGACGATTGGCTTGTCAAGGTTTCTTGGTTAGAGAAGCTTGCGTCGGTGTTCTGGTGCGTGGAACTGGATTTCTTCTCTCTGGAGTGCAATGGAGTGTCCAGTAGTGAGTTTTGAGATGGGTCTATGTGTTTGGTATGACTTTGGACAGCCTGTATGTTGATGCTCAGGGCTATGTTCCTACGTAGCTGGAGAATTTGCCTGGTATGTCTTGCTCTGGAACTTATTGGCTCTTGGGTGGTGGTTGGTTTCAGTGTAGGTATGGAGGCTTTTGGGTGATCTCTTATTACTTAATGTTCCCTGTAGTCAGGAGTTCTCTGTTGTTCTCAGGTTTTGGGCCTAAGTCTCCTGCCTCTGGATTTCAGTCTTATCCTTCCAGTAGCCTCTAGGCTTCTCCAACTGTACAGCACTGATAAGAAAACTTCTAGGTTAATGGTGAAAAGATTCTCCACCATGAGGGACACCCAGAGAGGTTCACAGAGTTACATGAATAGGAGGAGAGGGAGGAGGGAGATAGAGATGAGCAGGAGGAGAAAAAGGGGGACTCAAGAGGAGAGAGACAGATCTACGCAGTTGTCTGTTCCATAAGTGTTCTCCGTAGCCCAGACACCCGCAAAGATTCACAGAATTGGATTGAGAAGAGAAGGGGGAGGGAGGAAATAGAGGTGATCTGGGGGAGAAAAAGGAGAGTCAAAAGGGGGAGAGAGTAATCATCACACTCCTGAGTAAAAATGGGTACTGAATATTGGATTCTTAAATGTCCAAAATTGATATCAAATACTGAAAAACAAAGATTAAAATTCTAGAGTGGAGGTTAGACTCTTATAAATACAATATTAAAAACAAAAACAAAAACACAAAAAATTTAAGAAATATATTTGAAGTTCGCTTTAAAAATAAGGTCTTATTTTTTTTTTTGCAAGGTTATAGTGAAATGAAAATGAAAATTAAGGAGTAAGAGAAGAGTAATAGAGGATTTTAAAAGAAAATAAAAGAAAAAAACATAGAATGCTTCATGAATTTGCGTGTCATCCTTGTGCAGGTGCCATGCTAATCTTCTCTGAAAGGTGGTGATGGATTTGTGATAATTCTAACAATTCCTTAATGTGTGTAGTATTTTATAGTTTATAAGATGATTTCATCAGAAAACTAAGATCATGGCATCTGGTCCCATCACTTCATGGCAAATAGATGGGGAAACAGTGGAAACAGTGACAGACTTTATTTTTTCAGGCTCCAAAATCACTGCAGATGGTGACTGCAGCCATGAAATTAAAAGACACTTGCTCCTTGGAAGAAAAGTTATGACCAACATAGACAGCATATTAAAAAGCAGAGACATTGCTTTGTTGACAAAGTCCGTCTACTCAAAGCTATGGTTTTTCCAGTAGTCGTGTATAGATGTGAGAGTTGGACTATAAAGAAAGCCGAGCACTGAAGAATTGATGCTTTTGTGTTTTTTTTTCCTCTGAAACAAATCATACTATATTTTGCATATGGTCAATATTTAGTTTATTTATTCTTTATAAAATACCAAACTTTCATTTTTTCTGTTCTTTTTTTTTTTTTTTTTTAACATATTGTGGTTTTTGCCATATATTGACATGAATCAGCCATGGATTTACATGTGTTCCCCTTCCCGATCCCCCCTCCCGCCTCCCTCTCCATCCCATCCCTCTGGGTCTTCCCAGTGCACCAGCCCTGAGCACTTGTCTCATGCATCCAACCTGGGCTGGTGATCTGTTTCACCCTTGATAGTATACTTGTTTCAATGCTATTCTCTCAGAACATCCCACCCTCGCCTTCTCCCACAGAGTCTAAAAGTCTGTTCTGTACATCTGTGTCTCTTTTTCTGTTTTGCATATAGGGTTATCATTACCATCTTTTTAAACTCCATATATATGTGTTAGTATACTGTATTGGTCTTTATCTTTCTGGCTTACTTCAGTCTGTATAATAGACTCCAGTTTCATCCATCTTATTAGAACTAATTCAAATGAATTCTTTTTAATGGCTGAATAATATTCCATTGTGTATATGTACCACAGCTTTCTTATCCATTTGTCTGCTGATGGGCATCTAGGTTGCTTCCATGTCCTGGCTATTATAAACAGTACTGTGATGAACATTGGGGTACACGTGTCTCTTTCAGTTCTGGTTTCCTTGGTGTGTATGCCCAGAAGTGGGATTGCTGGGTCATATGGCAGTTCTATTTCCAGTTTTTTAAGAAATCTCCACACTGTTCTCCATAGCGGCTGTACTAGTTTGCATTCCCACCAACAGTGTAAGAGGGTTCCCTTTTCTCCACACCCTCTCCAGCATTTATTGCTTGTACACTTTTGCATAGCAGCCATTCTGACTGGCGTGTAATGGTACCTCATTGAGGTTTTGATTTGCATTTCTGTGATAATGAGTGATGTTGAGCATCTTTTCATGTGTTTGTTAGCCATCTGTATGTCTTCTTTGGAGAAATGTCTGTTTAGTTCTTTGGCCCATTTTTTGATTGGGTCATTTATTTTTCTGGAATTGAGCTGCAGGAGTTGATTGTATATTTTTGAGATTACTCTTTTGTCTGTTTCTTCATTTGCTATTATTTTCTCCCAATCTGAGGGCTGTCTTTTCACCTTACTTATGGTTTCCTTTGCTGTGCAAAAGCTTTTAAGTTTCATTAGGTCCCATTTGTTTATTTTTGCTTTTATTTCCAATATTCTGGGAGGTGGGTTATAGAGGATCCTGCTGTGATTTATGTCGGAGATTGCTTTGCCTATGTTCTCCTCTAGGAGTTTTATAGTTTCTGGTCTTACATTTAGATCTTTAATCCATTTTGAGTTTATTTTAGTGTATGGTGTTAGAGTGTTCTAATTTCATTCTTTTACAAGTGGTTGACCAGTTTTCCCAGCACTACTTGTTAAAGAGGTTGTCTTTTTTCCATTGTATATTCTTGCCTCCTTTGTCGAAGATAAGGTGTCTGTAGGTACATGGATTTATCTCTGGGCTTTCTGTTCTGTTCCATTGATCTATATTTCTGTCTTTGTGCCAGTACCATACTGTCTTGATGACTGTGGCTTTGTAGTAGAGCCTGAAGTCAGGCAGGTTGATTCCTCCAATTCCATTCTTCTTTCTCAAGATTGCTTTGGCTATTCGAGGTTTTTTGTATTTCCATACAAATTGTGAAATTATTTGTTCTAGTTCTGTGAAGAATACCGTTGGTAGCTTGATAGGGATTGCGTTGAATCTATGGATTGCTTTGGGTAGTATAGTCATTTTCACAATACTGATTCTTCTAATCCATGAACACGGTATATTTCTCCATCTATTTGTGTCCTCTTTGATTTCTTTCATCAGGGTTTTATAGTTTTATGTGTATAGGTCTTTTGTTTCTTTAGGTAGATATACTCCTAAGTATTTTATTCTTTTTGTTGCAATGGTGAATGGTATTAATTTCTCTTTCTGTTTTCTCTCTTAATTTCTCTTTCTGTTTTCTCATTGTTAGTGTATAGGAATGCAAGGGATTTCTGTGTGTTAATTTTATATCCTGCAACTTCACTATATTCATTGATTAGCTCTAGTAATTTTATGGTAGAGTCTTTAGGGTTTTCTATGTGGATGATCATGTCATATGCAAACAGTGAGAGTTTCACTTCTTCTTTTCCTATCTGGATTCCTTCTATTTCTTTTTCTGCTCTGATTGCTGTGGCTAAAACTTCAAAAACTATGTTGAATAATAGTGGTGAGAATGGGCACCCTTGCCTTGTTTCTGACTTTAGGGGAAATGCTTTCAATTTTTCACCACTGAGGATAATGAATTGATGCTTTTGAACTGTGGTGTTGGAGAAGATTTTTGAGAGTCCCTTGGACAGCAAGGAGATCCAATCAGTCCATTCTAAAGGAAATCAACCCTGAATATTCATTGGAAGGACTGATGCTGAAGCTGGAACTCCAATACTTTGGCCACCTGATGCGAAGAACTGACTGTTTTGAAAAGACTCTGATGCTGGGAAAGATTGAAGGCAGGAGGAGAAGGGGATGACAGAGGATGAGGTGGTTGGATGACATCACTGATTCAATGGACATAAGTTTGAGTAAACTCTGGGTTAAGTGATAGACAGGGAGGCCTGTCATGCTGCAGTCCACAGGGTCGCAGAGTGTTGGACATGACTGACTGAACTGACTGACTGAAGATGATTTCATATGAAGTGGATCTTTTGGTCTTAGTAACAGCCATTTGTAGTAGACAAGACACATGTGATTACTCTTGACTTAGAGATGAGAACACTGTGGTCTAGAAGGATTAGGTTTGAAGCACATCACGTGACCACTGAAAGGCAGAACAGCAGGGAACCCCGGTCCCTCAGGCTCCTGGTTGGGAACTTTGCCCATGTTGTAGCCTGAATCACTGCCTCCTCTCCTGTATGTTGAGAAAGACATCTCTCTCTTGACCTCTTCTGTTCCTCCACATCATTCTGGGTGTACCAAATCTGCAAGACCCTGACCACTCTTACCTGGACCACTTCTCAGGGTTGTTAATGCAGAAAGTAACTTTGAGAGGTCAGTTAAAAATTGCCCCAAGCAGAAAGTCTTGCTTACTATTTGCTATAAAAATATACATTATTCAAACTCAGTTGTGACACAAACCCACTGCATATTATCCATTGGGGCCCATCGTGTTGCTCCTGTATATCTCGAGGACAATGGAAACCAAGGCAAATATACTGATAATCATGCTTTTTATTGTGTCATGGGTAATAAAGACCTTTGTCTTTGGGCCAGATGCCTCTTGTTTTCTTCTAGCATCCACAAAATAGTAAAAGGTCAACTCACCTCATAGGCAGGGTAAAATTAAATCTCAGCTATGGTCAAACAAGAGATGGCAAGAGTGAATGTTGACATTCTAGGAATCAGCGAACTAAAATGGACTGGAATGGGTGAATTAACTCAGATGACCATTATATCTACTACTGTGGGCAGGAATCCCTTAGAAGAAATGGAGTAGCCATCATAGTCAACAAAAGAGTCTGAAATGCAGTACTTGGATGCAATCTCAAAAATGACAGAATGATCTCTGTTCATTTCCAAGGCAAACCATTCAATATCACGGTAATCCAAGCCTATGCCCCAACTGGTAATGCTGAAGAAGCTGAAGTTGAACGGTTCTATGAAGACCTACAAGACCTTTTAGAACTAACACCCAAAAAAGATGTCCTTTTCATTATAGGGGACTGGAATGCAAAAGTAGGAAGTCAAGAAACACCTGGAGTAACAGGCATATTTGGCCTTGGAGTACGGAATGAAGCAGGGCAAAGGCTAATAGAGTTTTGCCAAGAGAATGCACTGGTCATAGCAAACACCCACTTCCAACAACACAAGAAAAGACTCTACATATGGACATCACCAGATGATCAACACCGAAATCAGATTGATTATATTCTTTGCAGCCAAAGATGGAGAAGCTCTATACAGTCAGCAAAAACAAGACCAGGAGCTGACTGTGGCTTAGATCATGAACTCCTTATTGCCAAATTCAGACTTAAAGTGAAGACAGTAGGGAAAACCACTAGACCATTCAGGTATGACCTAAATCAAATCCCTTATGACTATACAGTGCAAGTGAGAAATAGATTTAAGGGACTAGATCTGATAGAGAGCCTGATGAACTATGGATGGAGGTTCGTGACATTGTACAGGAGACAGGGATCAAGACCATCCCCATGGAAAAGAAATGCAAAAAGGCAAGATGGTTGTCTTAGGAGGCCTTACAAATAGCTGTGAAAAGAAGAGAAGCGAAAAGCAAAAGAGAAAATGAAAGATATTCCCATTTGAATGCAGAGTTTCAAAGAATAGCCAGGAGAGATAAGAAAGCCTTCCTCAGTGATCAATGCAGAGAAATAGAGGAAAACAACAGAATGGGAAAGACTAGAGATCTCTTCAAGAAAATTAGAGATATCGAGGGAACATTTCAGGCAAAGATGGGCTTAATAAAGGATAGAAATGGTATGGACCTAACAGAAGCAGAAGATATTAAGAAGAGGTGGCAAGAATACACAGAAGAACTGTACAAAAAAGATCTTCACGAGTCAGATAATCACAATGGTGTGGTCGCTTACCTAGAGCCAGACATCCTGGAATGTGAAGTCAAGTGGGCCTTAGAAAGCATCACTACGAACAAAGCTAGTGGATGTGATGGAATTCCAGTTGAGCTATTTCAAATCCTGAAAGATGATGCTGTGAAAGTGCTGCACTCAATATGCCAGCAAATTTGGAAAACTCAGCAGTGGCCACAGGACTGGAAAAGGTCAGTTTTCATTCCAATCCCTAAGAAAGGCAATGCCAAAGAATGCTCAAACTACTGCACAACTGCACTCATCTCACACGCAGGTAAAATAATGCTCAAAATTCTCCAAGCCAGGTTTCAGCAGTACGTGAACCGAGAACTTCCAGATGTTCAAGCTGGTTTTAGAAAAGGCAGAGGAACCAGAGATCAAATTGCCAACATCCATTGGATCATCAAAAAAGCAAGAGAGTTCCAGAAAAACATCTATTTCTGCTTTATTGACTATGCCAAAGCCTTCAACTGTGTGGATCACAATAAACTGTGAAAAATTCTGAAAGAGATGGGAATACCAGACCACCTGACCTGCCTCTTGAGAAACCTGTATGCAGGTCAGGAAGCAACAGTTCGAACTGGACATGGAACAACAGACTGGTTCCAAATAGGAAAAGGAGTATGTCAAGGCTGTATATTGTCACCCTGCTTATTTAACTCACATGCAGAGTACATCATGAGAAACGCTGGGCTGGAAGAAGCACAAGCTGGAATCAAGATTGCTGGGAGAAATATCAATAACCTCAGATATGCAGATGACACCACCCTTATGGCAGAAAGTGAAGAGGAACTGAAAAGCCTCTTGATGAAAGTGAAAGAGGAGAGTGAAAAAGTTCCTTAAAGCTCAACATTCAGAAAACTAAGATCATGGCATCTGGTCCCATCATCTCATGGAAAATAGATGGGGAGACAGTGGAAACAGTGTCAGACTTTATTTTTTTGGGCTCCAAAATCACTGCGGATGGTGACTGCAGCCATGAAATTAAAAGGCGTTTACTCCTTGGAAGGAAAGTTATGACCAACCTAGATAGCATATTAAAATGCAGAGACATTACTTTGCCAACAAAGGTCCGTCTAGTCAAGGCTATGGTTTTTCCAGTAGTCATGTATGGATGTGAGAGTTGAGCTGTGAAGAAAGCTGAGTGCCAAAAAATTGATGCTTTTGAACTGTGGTGTTGGAGAAGACTCTTGAGAGTCCCTTGGACTGCAAGGAGATCCAACCAGTCCATCCTATAGGAGATCAGTCCTGGGTGTTCATTGGAAGGACTGATGCTGAAGCTGAAACTCCAATACTTTGGCCACCTCATGCGAAGAGTTGACTCATTGGAAAAGACCCTGATGCTGGGAGGGGTTGGTGGCAGGAGGAGAAGGGGACAACAGAGGATGAGATGGCTAGATGGCATCACTGACTCGATGGGCATGAGTTTGAGTAAACTCTGGGAGTTGGTGATGGACAGGGAGGCCTGGTGTGCTGCGATTCATGGTGTCAGAAAGAGTCGGGACCCGACTGAGCGACTGAAATGAACTGAACTGAACTGATGACATAGCAAGGACACATACTTGTTAGATGTTTGAGGATGACGTGTAAGGATGTGTAAAGTATGACAAGCCTCAAACGGGGCTTTAAATGGGGTATAGCCCCAGAATCTAAATTCAGGAACCCGAGAGTCCAGAAATAGTTCTTCTGGAAAAGAAGCTGGTAAAAATTGATACACCCTTGTCTGGAAATAGAACAGATTAGGTTCTAGGAATTTCTTGCTTATGTGGCAGGTTGGATATTTTATCTATGTTCCAGTATCAGGCTGTGTAACCCAGGTGTGCAAAATCTGTTTTTCTGTAATGAAATTTAACTTTGCCTATGGGCTTCCCTGGTGGTGCAAATTGTAAAGAATGCCTGCCAATGCAGGAAACGCAAGGGATGTGGGGTTCGATCCCTGATTCAGGAAGATCCCCTGGAGAACTCACTCCAGTATTCTAGCCTAGAAAATCCCATGGACAGAGGAGCCTGGTGGGCTACAGTTCGTGGGGTCTCAAAGAGTCAGACACGACTGAGCAACTAACACGTTTCTAATTCTAATGGCAGTAATAGCAGCTTAATAAAGTGATTCAGTTGTTTCACGTTTAAAACTCAGATTCCCTCCTTCTTTATTCTTTATTTCTCCCAGATACATCTAAGGGGTGGGGTGGGATGAAGTATATTTGGGCTAAGCTACTTTCTGTTCCTGCTGGCCTCTGCTGAGGTGTGGTTTGTCCCACCCAGTCTTCGGCCTTTTGTCTCTTCTTGCTGCATGAATGGTGATATCTCTAGACCCATCATGGCCTTCTGTTGTCAAATTCATATATTCTGAGTTCTCTGCCAGTCAGCGACCTCTTCTGGTCTGAGTGCCCTTTACCAGATTATAGTAGCTCTTAGTTCCATCTTTTGTGCCCTGTTGGGGTATGCAGGCCTCTCTGAGGCCCATCTGCTTGGCTATTTGCCTCAGCCACTGCTCATCTCTCACTTAGGTGCCATGTTGGACATGGGATTTCTCTATGAAGTTTGCAGACTCTCAGGAATTGTGCCTCTCACTCGGAGGCCAGGCTCTGGCCCTACTCCTTTACAGCCCTCCACAGACTCATTTAGGGTTTCCATCTGGATTTCTAACTTGCTGTTTCCCACACCCCCTTCAGAACTTGGTGTTGGGGATGGAGAACTGGGTACTTTCTCAGGGACTTACCCGTGTCTGAATCCTAGTCATATCTGCTATGATTCTTGCCCCATTCATTATGTTTTAACCTACTTTCACTCAGCAATTACATTCTTCTCCCATCTATGGTTTATGGTATAAGATTCTTGAATCTGTGGGCTCTGGATCTTGATATTTAGAGTTAAGCCTTTAGTGTTTAAATTGTTTTAAAAAAGAGAAAGCCTCCTTTCTTCTCTTAAACTCATGCCACTTACAATAGAAAGTCATGCCTTGCAGACCACAGTCTCTGCTACAGATTAACCAAGTCTTCCTGGTAGCTCTTAAGCCATGATTTTAGTTCTGCCTGGTTGATCCTACCTTGAAGGTGATATATACAGAAAGTGTTCACTGTCTGCTGAATGGTGGGTGAAAGGAAAGGGTGACAGGAATTAAAAGGCACAGAGTTTAATGATAATTTAAAAATTGCCCCACTACTACTGGGAAACCATGCATGTTTCCAGAATTCTCATTAAGAGATCATGGTGTTCCCAGGAAACTGGCTAGAAGGAAATTGCAACCTACTCAATTACACTGCAACTTGCCAGGAATTAAGTAATGGTGTTCTTGGAATTGGAGAGTACAGTGTGGGCAGTGTTTATCTAATGCTGTGCTGAAGAGTCTGACCTTAGCTTCTGAGGACCAGCAGGATTATCTGGATGGTAATGTCTCTAGAATGGAGAGCAGTTCATCAGATCATTCAGGGGCCCAGCTTTTGGTAGAGTTGATGAATTCCATGTGAAAGACAGGGCCCTAGCTGTTTGATAGCAGTTCTCAACTTTTAAGAATCATTTAGAAAAAAACATTTTAAAATGTGGATTACTAGAAACAACATCCAGATAATGTAAATTCATAGGTCTTGTAAGACTCAGGAATTTACATTTTAACAGGCTTCTTCTGGACTACATTTTGATAAGATGAGATGCATAATTGAAGTGACTAGAAAAATTAAACAATCAGTGATAATATCACCCTTAGGTCCAGACCAAAGGGCTTCTGCTTTGGGGTCTTAGGTTTAGAGGATCCTGCTCTGCCCATGTGATGAGGTATCAGTCGACTTAAGGGGATATACCACCGAGAGCCTAGGGCAAACTTTCTAGACCATGATCTGGGTACCAGGCCCCTGAAATTTTCTGCCCAACTGGCACTGAGCTGCCTCCCAGGTTCTGCATGAAGTTCTTCCCTGGTCTGAGCACATCCTGCTGCAGGCGGCCTTCAGCCTCGGTGTTGGCAAGGGGCAGCTGTTTGTGAGGATGTGGAGCATGGCTGTGTCAGCTGATGTACCCACCAGTAGCGGGAAGAAGCACCTCATGAAAGGCTGGCTGTGGTCCACAGGAGTGTGGCTGGGGGCCTGGATCTGGCTCTCCCTTACTGCTGCATTCCCGTGCCTGGTGTTCTGGGTCCTTTTGAAGGTACATTTATCATGAAGAACATAACATGTATCATTCAGCAACTTGTTAGTATGCATTATAACTTCTAAATAAGCAGAAGCTTTAGGTTTGTGGGCCTTTATTGGATTCTTGCCTTAGGTCCCACAAACACTAAGGGCAGACCTGATCAATGTTTTCAAATGATTAACATCTTAGAATTGATTTCATCTGTTCAAAAAATTGTCCTTCAAGCCAGGCGCCAGGGAAGGACAAATGGAGGGGAAGGAAAGGAAATGTTACCTCGGGGCTTGACCACCCTGCGGGTCCCAGTGAGGAAGTAGGTCAGAACTAGGTGGAAGGATGAAGCTTGGTGCAGCCCTTCCAAGCCTGCCTGCTCTCCTGTCCTCTAACAAGTGGGGAATGGGGTTCAGTGTAATTCTATCTGATTTGGGGAGGGGCAAAGCCAGGTTATCTAATCTCTTTCATTCCAGGATTTCAGCCTCTCCCCCAGCAGTGAATTTGTCCCAAACTTCTTGGAGTGAGATAGAGTGTGTAAATGTGAACACTTTCCAGAATGACCTTAAAATATCTTCAACCATAGTTGCATGTTTAAAAAAAAAAAAAGGCCTATTCAGAGTTAAATCAATTATTTTATAAGTGGATAAATGAAAAAAAAAAACTCTGACTGATTTTTCATGTTTTACACACACTGGATGGTATAAGAGGCATCATTTCATGACGTTCAGTCTTCTTGATACTATATACCACATACTTTAATGGAAATATCCCTTTAAATATCCAATTACTATTTTTTTTTAATTTACTGCTTCAATTTGGTCTTCTATATACAGTTTTCTAGGTTGTACACAGCATAACAGTACCTACCCTAAAAAATGAGTGGGAGTTGAAATCTAGTCCACCTTCTCTTCATCAAGTTGAGTGCCCTAACATAAGCCTACATCCACCAGAAGAAAGGGTGCCCTTTTCTAATCACACAAAATCACTGATTATTCTTCTAATGGTGACTGCAGCCATGAAATTAAAAGATGCTTGCTCCTTGGAAGAGAAGTTATGACAAACCTAGACAGCATATTAAAAAGCAGAGACATTACTTTACTGACAAAGGTCCATCTAGTAAAAGCTATGGTTTTTCCAATAGTCATGTATGGATGTGAGAGTTGGACTATAAAGAAAGTTGAAGAATTGATGCTTTTGAACTGTGGTGTTGGAGAAGACTTTTGAGAGTCCCTTGGACAGCAAGGAGATCCAACCAGTCCATTCTAAAGGAAATCAACCCTGAATATTCATTGGAAGGACTGATGCTGGAGCTGAAGCTGCAATATTTTGGCCACCTGATGCGAAGAACTGACTCTTTTGAAAAGACCCTGATGCTGGGAAAGATTGAAGGCAGGAGGAGAAGGGGATGACAGAGGGTGTGATGGTTGTATGCCATCACCGACTCAAAGGACATGAGTATGAGCAAGCTCCGGGAGTTGGTAATGGACAGGGAAGTCTGGCGTGCTGCAGTCCATGGGGTGACAATGAGTTGGACACAACTGAGTGACTGAACTGAACTCTTCTAATCACATACCTCCAGGCCTAGGTCCATGCAGGAGGATCCCTATCAGTTGTCATGGTAGTCAAATATTTAAATATGAAATAATGTGTTTCTCTAAGAGGACTTCCCTGTCAGAAAAACATACCTGAGCAAAAAGCAGAGATATGGCTCCCTGGTCAGATATGGCTCCTATTATAGATCAAGCAGTTAACACTGTAGCTTATAAAATTATCTCCTTTAGTATGATTAGCTGAAAACAGCTCCTCAGAGTCTGATCCCCCTTGGGTAGATGGATAGAGTTGGATTTCTAGTTCAACAAAGTAAAGATGGTACACTTGTGGAGAGGACTTTTTGCAGCCTCAGATGTCCCAGGCAGAACAACAAGCCTGTGGCACAAAATTTTTGAAATCACTTGAAATCTGTTGCAGTGTGATAGGGGTTTACCTTGTAGATGTGAAGAAAGGAAAACTGATACTAAACTATCACTCTCTGCATGCATTTTCTACCCTCTTATTCTGCTATATTTTTCTTCATCTTCCTTATCACTGCTGAGTCTTATATATCAGTTAGTTTCTTGACTCAATGCTTACTGAGTTCCTGCCACATTTAGAAGCACTCAGTAAATACTTGTTGAATGAAGAAATGAATGACCCACAAAGATACAACCCTCAGCTTTGGAAAAGTTGCTGTGAGGTTTTGTAAATTAGGAATGAAGACTTCCCTTTCATGGTCCATCCTAAGTGATCATGAAATCAATAAACCCTAGGCTGTAGTGAAAAAGGATATATCTGCTGGGAGACCCCAAAGTCACTACAGATTAAAAGTGCCAGGATGATGCTTATGTTAGAGAATGATAGGAGTGTCTTAGGAGATGCTCAGCTGGATATTTGGTTTCTTTTCCCTTTGATCCCTTTCTCCATTATAGCAAAGAGATAGATTGCTTTTCAGGGCAAGAATAGGCATCCACAGCAGCCATAATTTCTATAAGTCCCAGAAGAAAACCAAGCTTCACTACTGCTTTTAACTATGGAATGATCAGGTACTGGAACAGAATTAGCAATAGCCAGAAAATGGAGTTGATGAGGATTCTGGAAGAGAAAGTGTCTGAGTAATTACAGTTGGAAACTGAATATTATATTGACTTTTTATTATATATAATATAATGGCTAGTATACAGGCTTTGAACAAAGGCATTAAATTAGTCCAGCTGAATCAACATTGGTTATGAACATAGAGGAGGACATCTCCTACTCTTCCTCAACCCGGCTCTCTTTGGGCCTGCTGGAGCGCAGAGTCTGTTCTTACAAATCCCAATATCCTCAACCTCTCATCCCTGGATGTTCCCGCCATCATCCTGCTCTGATGGAGACATGACTCTTTTTTTTTTTTGGTAAATTAATTAATTTATTTTAATTAGAAGCTAATTACTTTACAATGTTGTAGTGGTTTTTGCCATACACTGACATGAATCAGCCATGGGTGTACATGTGTCCCCCACCCTGAACCCCCCTCTCACCTCGCTCCCCATCCCATCCCTCAGGGTCATCCCACTGCACCAACCCTGAGTGCCCTGTCTCATGCATCGAATCTGGACTGGCGATCTAGTTCACATATGCTAATATACATGTTTCAATGCTATTCTCTCAAATCATCCCACCCTCGCCTTCGCCCACAGAATCCAAAAGTCTGTTCTTTACATCTGTGTCTCTTTTTCTGTCTCACATATAGGGTCATCGTTACAGAGACATGACTCTTTATTGAAAATTTCCCTTCCTATTCTCTTGCATCCCTGGTGCGTGGTGACCATGGTTTCCTCCCCCAGTCTTATGTTATGGGGCCTGGAGGTAGGACGCATTTACTTTTCACTCTTTATTGCTGGCAACCCACTCCAGTGTTCTTGCCCAGAGAATCCCAGGGATGGGGGAGCCTGGTGGGTTGCTGTCTATGGGGTCGCACAGAGTCGGACATGACTGAAGTGACTTAGTAGCAGCAACAGCCTCATTGTTACTTCTGGATCATCATTCTCTTTCCTCCCTAAATACATCTTGAATTGCATGTCAGGTCATCAGATAATGTAATCCATTCCTCCCATTTTGCTGATATCCATCATCTCTAGGTCATTCCTTTATGCTTCTGGCTTATGGCCACAGTCCTATTCCAGTTTTGACTCTTGGCAACTTCAATACACACGTAGACCGTCTCTCCATCCCCCTAGCCCTTCACCTTTTGTCCCTCCCATGGTCAAACCAGACCTCGTCATTACCCATCCCTATATGCCCTCCATAATCTCCATATATGCACTTCTTCTCTGACCCCCACCTCTTCTCTTCCCAGTACACATCCTCTAGCACCCTCCTTTCTGCATAACAAGGCACCACAGACAGGGTGGGTTAAACAATAGACAGTTCTCACACAGGTCAGAGGCTGGAAGTCCAAGGTCAAGATGTCAGCAGGTGGATTCCTTCTGAGGGCTGTTGGGGGAGCATCTGCTCCACACTTCTCCCTTGGCTTCTGGTGGTTTGCTGGCAGTCCTTGGGCTTCCTTGGCTTGCAAACACATGACATATTGGTTTCCAGTCTCTGCCTTTGTCTTCAAATGGCATTCTCCCTGTGTGTGTGTCTGTGTGGAAATCTTCATTTCTAAAAAGGCACCAGTCATATCAGATTTAGAGGCTCACTTTATTCCAGTATGACCTCCCCTTAATGCAATGAATGACATTGGCAGGGACTCTATTTCCAAATAAGGTCACATTCTGAGGTACTAGGACTTTACCATATAGAATCTGGGAGGATACAGATGTAACCCATAATACACCCCATTTCCAGCAATCCCTCACCTCTACTGGGACCTATAATCTTATCCTGTGTGTTCCCTCCAAACCCAGCTTAAACACTACAGTATCTCATTAGAATCACTCCCTTGCCCACCCATGGCAACTCTCACTTTGTTGAACTTTCTTGGTTAAGCCACACCTTGGGGAGGCCGAGCTCTCTGCCTGCTCAATGCTTTTTACAATTATAAATCATGAATTAGGTCTATGCATATTGCTTGAAGTTCCAAAAAAGTCCATACTGATAACAGGTGGCATCTAAGATATGGGCACATTCATCAGCAGCAAAGAAGTATGAGGCCCTAAGACTGTGCAGCTGTATCACACTGTCCGATTGTGGGATCTCCCTCTGGCAGTTTGCATGGGTTTTCTGATTAGTAGTAGATCTTTTGAAAGTTTTTTCTTTCTTCTTTTTTAAAAAGACATCTATTATTTATTGGTTTATTTATTTGACTGTGCCGAATCTTCTTTGTGGCAGGTGAGATCTTTAGTTGCAGCATGCGAACTCTTGGTTGCAGCATGTGGGATCTAGTTTCTTGACCAGGGATGGAACCCAGGCCCCCTGCATTGGGATTGAGGAGTCTTAGCCACTAGACCATCAGGGAAGTCCCAAAAGTTGGTCTTCTAGTGCTAGTGAATATCTTCTTTTATGTTGGTGATCCTCAGCAAATACTAACACCAAGATGAACAATTGAACTTACTCCAATTTTTGGATGTGTTGAGTGATGTCGTTTGCCCAAAGCTCAGGAAAAGAATACAAAGATGAAATCATGAACAATGGAAAGACTGAAGGGACAAATATGGAGTGAACAAATTGTTGAAAATAAAGTAATTCTTTTACAAAATTGGTTGCTTGGAAAAGATGTAAATTTTAGTACTTTACATTTATATTTGTTAGTCAATTCCTTACCCACTTGGAATCCATGGGTAAATTTACATGAGTCACTCTGTCTTCCCAGGTTCTTTGTGTAAGGCTTTCCTGACACCCCTAAATTTGGAACCCCAGGAACTTTTTCTGATTATTACAGCCCTGGGGCAATCCTCTTTAAGGACTTGTGGTAGATGGAGGCAGGGTGGTGGTGGGGGGGGCACGGGAAGAGGGAGGAGTGGTGATGAGGAGGAGGGAGTTGTATAAGGGAGCTATATAAGGGATGCAGGGGTCCACTTAGTGGGACAAATGGATGAGAGAAGAAGAAAAAACCTTTTCATGTTATTGAGGTAACATGTACTAGATTAACAATATAGTTAATCTATGCAATTCCATGGAGTTCTCCAGGCAGGAGTGTTAGAGTGGGTATCCATTCCCTTCTCCAGGGGATCTTCCTGACCCAGGGATCAAAACCAGTTCTCCTGCATTGCAGGCAGATTCTTTACCATCTGAGCCACCAGGGAAGCCCTAATAAAATAATAGTAAAATTAATAAAGTGTTTTCTGTGGCTGTTTGTTGGAACTACATTTTCAAAACATGCTTGCTTTAATTTTTTAATGAACAACTGCTGTGAAAGTGGTTGATATTATAATTTCTAATGTGTTGTGGGGAGGAAAAGGTCCATTTCAGTACATTGTAGGTACGCTTTGAATTGAGAATTCTACAGTTCTTCATTGCAGAAAACAGAAACAGGTGATAGAATAAAAAAAAAGAACTTTTGGGTGGCTCTCTTTGCTGCCCTGTGATTCACTGAGCTAAGTCACAAATGTTGGATGTGTGGCTAAGATAGAATGACTTTTGATTTTGAGGATTCATGAGCTGATTTAGTCCTGTGTGTCTTTATGTTTTGACACCATTCGAGTGAAAGCTTTGTGGTGTTTGACATCACAAAGCAGCAGAGAGGCAGGGTTCAAAGAAGGAAAAAAGTGAGCATGTGAGAGTTTGTTATCTAAAAGCATTCATTTCCTGCATAACATCAGAAAGCTAGGTTAGGTCACTGCTGATAGGGTACATGATGGAGAAAGCAAAACTTCTTTTTGTTTTTAAGCCCAGGAAGATCCAGCCACTTGCTCTCATATGACTATTCTTTGAACTGAAATATTTGCAGTGAATACAGAATGGCAGCAAAATCAACATTCTTAGACTCCTCATGGAGAACAAAATCCCTCCAAAATACCCTTGTCATTGACACTTATTAAAATTCATTCAAAGAAACACTAATATTTTATACTATTTATTTAGAAAATTTTATATTGAAAATACAAATATATTAAGCAAGTTATTTACTAATTGGTCTCTTTGTTTTAAAGTGACAAAAATTTCTGACTACTTCATTTCCATCTGTATTTATGGTAACAGATCATGATGTGCAAAAAATTGAACTTTACTAGGTCATGACATTCTGGAGATTTTCCTTAGAAAAAAGTCCTAATTTGAGCCCCCAGTCTGATAATAAATGTGAAATTCTTTTTAGTGTAGAATTAAATATACTAGGTGAGATGAAATTGCCATTTTTTAAAGTTTGTTTTTAAGAAACTAGAAGTTCAAAGATGTTAGCATATCCTTAATTTCTTTTTATTTGTTTTTGCAAAGCAACACTTTTTTTTGTCAACAGAACCTGTCTAGAGGTGGGTGTCTGGACATTGGGGGTCTGAAGAGATAGCTCAGAATTGTGAGGACAGCTCTGGCCTTTCTTGGGACCTAGGTGGTTAGGGGAAGGGTCTGGGTGGGCAGCAGGAACTTGGGAGCCCCAGGAGACCAAGCCAGGGGTCTCAGCTCCCCTGGCTCACCTGTGGGAGACAAGCGAGGGCCATCAGCTCAGGCCTACTGAGCCAGGCAGGGGGGTTGTGGTGGGGAGGACTTGGGGGATGTGATAGGGAGGGAGGTTATTTTGTTTCAGCAATACACTATCCAATCATTTCCTAGGAGTTAACCTCACTCAAAATGTACCCTTGTGCCTGGTAGTGAGTGCAAAGGAGCTGAAGACAAAGGAGATACTCGAACATCTACCAATCAAATATATAGACTTGAGGTCCGTGTAGATAGTTCTCAGATGGGAACAGTGGGTGACTGCTAATGGGTGCCAAAATATGAGACTTGGTATTAATCCTCCATGAGTCTTTTTTTTTTTCATTAAAAATATTTATTGGTGTATAGTTGAGTAACAATGTT
The DNA here is from genome assembly GCF_033118175.1 of Dama dama. Classification (NCBI taxonomy): domain Eukaryota; kingdom Metazoa; phylum Chordata; class Mammalia; order Artiodactyla; family Cervidae; genus Dama; species Dama dama. The sequence continues at coordinate 45,489,257 of NC_083698.1, read as the reverse complement.
GTGTTAGTTTCAGGTGTACATCCACATCATTCAGTTATACATAAATATACACTGATTCTTTTTCAGATTCTTTTCTTATATAAGTTATCACAGAATTTTGAATAAAATTACCCGTGCTTGTTGGTTATCTATTTTATATATAGTAGTGTGTATGTTAATCCCAAAGCTCTTGATTTATCCATCCCCCCACATTTCCCCTTTGGTTATCATAAATTTGTTTTCAGTATCTGTAAGTCTGTTTCTATTTTATAAATAAGTTCATTTATATACTTTTTAAAAAAAAATGAGATTCTGAATATTAGTGATATCATGATATTTGTCGTTTTTGTCTGACTTACTTCACTTAGTATGGTAATCTCCAGGTTCATCGTTGCTGCAAATAACATTATTTCATTCTTTTTAATGGCTGAGTAATATTCCATTGTACATATGTACCACAATTTTCTTTATCCATTTCTCTCTAGATGGACATTTAATTTCATTCCATGTCTTGCCTATTATAAATAATGCTGCAATGAACATTGGATTGCAAATATCTTTTCAAATTATGGCTTTCTCTGGATATATGTCCAGGAGTAGGATTCCTGGGTCATATGGTAATTATATTTTTAGTTTTTTAAGGAACCCCATACTCTTCTCTATAGTGGTTGTACCTATTTACATTCCCACCAACTGTTCAGAAGAGCTCCCTTTTTTCCACACCTTGTCCAGAATTTGTTTGTAGACTTTTTGATGATTACCATTCTGATTGGTGTGAGGTGATACCACTGTATCTGTAGTGAAACCACTGAAAACTGTTGTTTCAATTTGCATTTCTCTAATAATTAGTGATGTTGAGCATCTTTTCATATGCTTTTTGGCCATCTGTATGTCTTCTGTGGAGAAGTGTCTATTTAGATCTGCCCATTTTTTGATTGGGTTGTTTGTTTTTTGATTTAGATTTGCATGAGCTGTTTGTACACTTTGGAGATTAATCCCTTGTCAGTTGCTTCATTTGCAAATACTTTCTCCCATTCTGTGGGGATTTTTTTTTTTTGTTTTGTTGATGGTTTCTGTTGCTGTGCAAAAGCTTTTAAGTTTAATTAGGTCCTATTTGTTTGTTTTTATTTCCATTACTCTACTAGGTAGATCAAAGAAGATCTTGCCGCGATTTATGTCAGAAAGTTCTCTGCCTTCATGAGTCTTTTGTGTAACAGTGTATTTTAACATTGTTGAATTCATTGGGGGGATAAGGCATATTGCTAAATCAAAATACATGAATACAGTTAAAAAGTTACAAAATTATTTTCCTATTTTTAAATTTATTCCAACCAAAAAATTACTTGGTTAAGATTATTAGAGAAAAATATTGCTGAAATCAGACTCAATAATCATGCAGAATTTTGGTTGATAGGACCTAGATATGAAATATTAAAAATCGATAGACAAATATCATATGGTATCACGTATATGTGAAATCTAAAAAATTGTACACATGAACTTATTTACAAAACAGAGAGTCACAGATGCAGAAGACAAACTTATGGTTACCAGCAGGGAAAGAGCGAAAGGGATAATTTCGGAGATTAGGATTGACGTATATACACTACTATATATAAAACAGAGAACTAGTAAGGGCCTACTATACAGCACAAGGAACTCAGTACTCTATTATAACCTATATGGGGAAAGAATCTAAAAAAGTGTGGATATATGTATATGTATAACTGATTCACTTTGTGTACACCTGGAACTAAAATAACACTGTAAATCAACTA